>NW_009259323.1:1683997-1710828 GCF_000687185.1 Egretta garzetta
CGCCTTTGTGCTCGTCTCCCTTCGCCTCGGGGTGCCGATGGGCCCGGGCTTGTCCCTCGGCGGGCTCTGTCAGCGCTGCCTGGCCGCAGCCTGCGACCCTCTCGTGGAGGAGAACGGCGCGATTAGTACTTAGTGCGGTGCTCTATTATTGTTATATTTATCCGACAGTCAGCTGACTGCGTTTTTTTTGTAGGGGATGAAGGAGGGTAGAAACCCGACCCAAAATATACGTTGACTGGTTCAGAATCTCTCGCTACACTTGAGGAGCAGGTCTTCTGTGGCATAGCTGAGAAGTACAGCGCTTTTCGGGACAGTAAGATAGCGTGCCCTAGCTAAGAAAGGTCCTGTCCTATATTTAGTTTACAGATTCAGAACTTGAGGGGTGGGGGACAGAAGAGGAGATATCTCACTTTCCCTGTAGAGCAAGAAAAAGTATTCTCTTTACTGAAAAGATGAAAGGACAACACGGCTTTATCTCCTGGATTATTGGGAGTTTCTGTAACCAGAGGGAAGAAAGAGTATGAGAAGCTGAAACGATGCCTGGGAAAAGTTGGAGGGGAACAAAAAAAAGTAGGAAAAAAATAGGATAAAAAAATATAATCTGTGGAGAAGGGATAGCAGTGCAGCAATAGGGCTGTAAAGGGAAATGCTGGTGATACAAAAGTGTGGACGGAGAGGCTAAGTGCTGCAAGGGCTGTTGATCCTCAGTCAGAACTGATGTCTAGTCAGCGAGGCTGCAGCATCTTCTTGCAGCCTTGGTCTGTGGAGGTGAAAAGAACATGTGCACGTTTGGGGAGAGTCCTGTGCTCCTTGTCGCCACCACCTCCCAGCTTGGAGGTGGCAACTGCTGCTGTCTAGGCCTAGATTTTGTCTAAATGTAAGGTTGAGCATGAGCATATGCCAGGCGTTTAGAATGTTATTTCTGGGGGGGAAAAAAATGGCCTTGGGTACGTTTGTGATAGTTCTGTGCAGGTTTTTATTTTGCTTGTATTCTGTAGAAGTCTCAGGAAAGCTTGCTGTTACAGCATGTCCTGGGCTTTTCCAAGGTCATAGTCAAAGCATGTAACACAAGCTAGCCTAGGTATGGAAGTTCATGTGTGCAAGACTTGATAAGGATTCTTCTGGTTGTGACTCTTCACTGTAATTTTCTTTAGAAATTGATGAAGTGAGCAACCATTGATGGCAGTGTTCTTTGGGTCATAGAACTTTTCTTCCAGCCAACTTTCTATTAAAAGTTTAGCTCATTTTGAACTTCGGCGTATAGCTGTCCAATTCCTGCATTTCAATGAGCCTCTCAAGGATCGTGGCTAAAATACTTGTTTGGGGTAGATGACTAGCTGCTTTACGCTGAGTGATTGGTTTGCTTTATCTCTTCTGGGGGGGGTTTGTTTTGTGAAGAGACTTGACAACTGAAAGAAAATGTTAGTGTTTCACTTATTTAGTTGCTTTTGTTAGCAATTCTTATTCCCAGGTGTTAAATGTAGTATTTCTGATCTGCCTTCTCTCTTGCCCTGGGAGTTGCAACTTTAGTTTCACTTTCTGCTTAAGTAGGCAAAATACAGGATTTAGATGTTGGTAGGAAGCTTCTTTTCAAGTGGTCCTAAGAACTTTGTTGGACATGAGTCTAAACTTCTGGGATATTTTTTGCTTTAGCCTTGAAATTTAATAACACCATTAAAATTTATTTGAAGAAATTATTCAGTTAGGTCCATGGGACATGCCTTTCCCCTATCCAGCTTCCCCATGTTTGTGCCATCAGCAGAACTTGAAAATACACCGACTGCCAGAGGGGCTAAACCTGCGTGGCTGTTAATGACAGAAAGAGGGAGCAAGGAACAGTGTGTTGGTACTCCAGTGTAGTTATTACTGTCACCACCTTGGACTTTCATAAATGGTGCTGTCATTCTTGCGTTGTATCTGTTTATTGCCAGTAGGTTTAACCAGACACTTTTCCCTTAGTCAGGGTTTGGAAAACTATTAAGCTAGTCTCCTAGAAAACAGGAATCTAATCTGGATGAAGACACTTGGTTAGTAATTTGTCAAGTATCTGAAAGTGAGTAGCTTTGCTAGGTCCAATTTACTGTGAAACTGTTAGTTTTTAGCACCGACAGAGACTATACTATCTGGAAAAACAACTTTAGTTACATCATGTAGTGTTTGCAATCTTATATTCAAAACCTGCTAGTGATAAAAAAAGCAATTTTGAAAATAATTTAAATAATTTACATCAATCCCAATTTCATAAAATAAACACTAGATATTAACTCTATACTTGATCTGTTTGTGATTATTTTGCTATCTTTAAAGTTCTCACAAAAGAATTAGTCTCAGAGGATTTTTGTAGTCCCGAACTGCAAGAATATGTGCACTCAGATATTGAAGTGCTTCCTTGTATTAGGAAGGATTTATCTGTTTCATGTAAATTAAAGATTTTAAAACTATAGGACTAGGTGGGAAGTGTTTCATGAATGGAATTAAGCAACTGCAGAGTACTTGAAATGCTGGACTTCAGGAGGAAAAATAAGAGATAATTTGCACTAATCAAACCCTTTAATAGTAAGAGTCACTGGTATAAAGGCAGAATTTGAAGGCCAATGCTTCTTTCTAGAATGAACAGTTGTGGTTTTTTCCAAGCTGCACTTGTCTATATTTCAGTACAGAACTGTGCTTTGTAAGAAATGTTAATTACTTTTCACACTTAAGGTGTTTTGTCTAAAACAGGTGATGTTTTATTTCAGTATTTTGTTCTCAGGAATTGTATCTTAAATACTAAAACCATTTTGTCCCTCCTGTTCCAGCTAAGCCTCCAGAAGCAGTAACTCCTTTCCTGTACCCTGTCTGTTTAATGGTTCCTTCCATAGGCCAGTTGCATAATCATTGAAGTGTGTGTGTCTCATCAGATAATGTTCCAAGGCCAATTTTTTTCTATGAAGGAATTTTTACTCATTATAGAGGATGTAGGAGTATAGAGGATTCAAAGAACGTTATACATGGCTTTTTTTTTTTTTAAGGGCTTTCACTACTGATACAGCAAATCTTCCTTTTGTTCTAATCCTTTGAAGTCTTTGTCTGTTGTCCTTCATTTCCCTATTAGGTTTTCAGAATTTGTTTTTAATACTGCAAAGCATAAGGTTTACAGTCTTGGGGGAGAGTGAGGCGAGTCATTGTTCTGTTAGCAGCACTTCTACTTTTAAGAACCAAAGTAGAAGGCTCATCATGTCAGGAGTTTCTTTAAATATATTTCAGGTTAGTGGAAAATGATTGACTTTCAAATATTCACTGTCATTACAGTTTACATGTTTCCTATTATTAACCAATGAAGTCGTGGACTTAGTACAGATAATGTTAAAAATATCATAGTAATAGGTTGGGGCAGGAAGATCTGAGAGTGCAAACGGCCACGTGCTGTAGTGTTTTATGTAATTTCAAACATTTTCATCCTTCAGTTATGTACACTTTCATTTCACATTGTTTTGTTTTTGTGGTGTGTGTGGTTTTGGTTTTTTTTTTGTTGTTGTTGTTTTGTTCCCATTATCTAACTTTTTGTTTTCCCCCCTTAAATGTTTTGGTGATTCTCCAGAACCAACGAAACGTATGCTTTCCTTCCAAGGGTTAGCGGAGTTGGCTCATCGTGAGTATCAGGCAGGAGACTTTGAAGCAGCAGAGAGACACTGCATGCAGCTTTGGAGACAAGAGCCTGATAATACTGGTGTGCTTTTATTACTATCGTCCATTCACTTCCAGTGTCGCAGATTGGACAGGTAGGAGACCTGAGGTGTTCTGTCAAGCTTTCTTTGTAGTTTGCACCTCTGATAGTACTGAGCATAGCTGACAAAAGTCCTATTCTAACATGCATGTCTTTTTTTATCACCGAGTGCAAATACTGGCTAACTTCATGGCAGCAGTCAGGACTGATGAAAAATAATGTTCTTCCTTTTTGAATTTTGTTAGGGTAAGAGAAATACAAATTGGAATCGCTAGCTTTACAACAAACAACAGATCTTGCCATTATTCTCATGTTATTTTAATATTGTACACATTAATATCAGAGTGTCAGCCACACTACTGTGTACTGGAGATATTTACATGTGTCAACAAAGGCTTTTGGTTATTTGTTCCACCTGCAGTGTGGGGGTTTGTAATGTGTGTGGCTTTTTTGGTTTTTTAAATTGCAAGACTGATTGTTTGCTGTGCAATGGCGTGACTAGTTAAGGTTTTTTGTCATCTGAAAGCTGTCTCTATTCTTTCTGCTTGCCCGTTCCTGATCTTGCTTTCGGTGCCTCAAGCATTTTGGACTTTACTTATTCTAGCTGTAAATCTGTGTGTGCTGGTGAAGGAAGTAAAAACTTTTGACTAAGATTTATTTTAAATAGGCTTCTGAATGAAGTTTTAATAACAGTTCAGATATGGGAAAACAAAACGGGGGAGGATACAACAGAATTTTACGTGTGTGTCAGCTCTGTCCTGTTTCTTGAGAAGAGTATTGAGTGGAACATTGCTTAAAGTATACAGATGTTGGAAGAGGATTCACGGGATTTCTGTTGTGTTTTCTCCAAGTGGACTGAGTTCAGGTTTGGTGAGGTGACTTGAACCCTACTGACTGTAAACGAGAGTTGTCTTTCTTCAGTAGAATCTAAAATAGGAACAGGGGAGATGATAGTTTAAGCAAGGAGAAGCTAAACATACAAGACAGCTGTGTAAGTTCATATGTTGGCTGTATGTATGTTTGGCTCACTTTAAGTGTTCATTAAGTAAGTAGATAAACAGGCAAATGCTGAAAGTCAGGGGTGGAGGGTTTTTTTTGCTAACTTGTCTCATTTTCTCCAGGTCGGCTCACTTCAGCACTTTGGCTATTAAACAGAATCCACTGTTGGCCGAAGCCTACTCGAATCTAGGCAATGTCTACAAGGAACGTGGGCAACTACAAGAAGCAATTGAACATTATAGACATGCACTACGCCTCAAACCAGATTTCATTGATGGATATATTAATTTGGCTGCTGCGCTGGTAGCTGCAGGTGATATGGAAGGAGCAGTACAGGCATATGTGTCTGCTCTTCAGTACAACCCTGTGAGTAACACTTTATTTTATAGAAGAGCTCCAATACTTTGCTACTGTCCCAGGACACACAGGTTTCAGAGAACAAGCAAGTGATAATCTTTCCCTCTAACCTGTATGCCATAAGATTAATCACCTACTTAAAACTTTTCTTGAGGATCTTTGAAGGACTTGTGTCACGAAAAGTTTTATATTGCAATACAGTAAGGGCTGCTGCTTGTACTTATCTCTATTGTTGAGATAACAGAAAAGCAAGGAATTATTATTTTTTTTTTCTGAAGTCAGATGTTTCAGCGAATAACCTCAGATAGCTTTGTGTGCTTTAAGGCAGTATTATTACAGTGAGAGAATCACTGCTCAGACTTGAATGTGAGATCTTGAAAAATCATCAAGTATTACTTTATCACAAAGGCAGAAATTTCATGGTGATGAGAGTTGCCTTGGTTAGTTTTCCACTGTGGACTGGTTTACAGAACCATCATTTTTGTGTTTTATAGGCTGAAACTGAGTGTTTATAAGTGACTCCTGTAAAATAGATGTGGTGTTTTGGATTTTTGATTGTAACTGTTTTGAATTGACATTTTTTGTAAACAGTGTATCAGTCTTCTGTTTATTTTGCATTGTACTCAATTTGTATAGTACAGCTCAGCATGATGAAGGCATCTGCTATTTGGTCATGTGTTTTGTCAAAAAATATTTAAAACGCAGCATCGATCTGGTGTGCATATATCCTTTCTCCTTTGGAAAAGCAAATGCAAACCCAGTCCAACAAGAGCTCAGAATCTTGTTTCACTCTGTTCTTCTGCCTAGGTGAACTTGTCTAACTTAATATGCTAAGTGGTGTGATTTAGTGGAGTTTATGCACTGGCTAGAAATACTTCAAGATGGTGTTTTCTTACAGGAGTTGAGTTTTGTTTAGGTTAGAAACTTCTTTTGTTAGCATTGACAAAAACGTCCCCATTCTTTGTGGTCTTTGCTGCTAGCTAATGCAGTTGCAGCCTGTGCTGTGGTTACAAATGAAAGAACAAGAAGAGATGGCAAGTCTGTTGAAAAAGGATGGATTAGTGGGCAAATCGGAGAGGAAAAACTGCTTTGGAGATGCAGGAAGCAAAATCTGTCTATACGTAGTCTGTTTAAAAGCCATAATGGCAATTGTGTAACTTAAGAATACAAGTTTGCAGTCATGCTTTAAAAAAAAAAAAAAAAGGTGGAGGGCTTCAAATACTTGTGCATGGCAAAAGAACTTAAGCTGCTTGGGGGGGCATTTGGTTTTGATTTTCTTTTAGATTTCTGTATAAAGAGGAATTATATGAGATACTAGTTTCTTCTTTCTAATTCCCTATGGTTGTATTTTTACAGTACTAAAATCAGTAAGATCTGTTGGTTATAATGTTTGGTTAAGAAAAATAATTTACATTTGTGATTAAGAATTTAAAATAAGCTGTAGAGGACTGGGGCATTCCTATGCAAGTTCTCTGTGATGACCTTTGGGGTGTCTGAAGTCCTGAAGCTGAGAGTGTGACTTTGATTTTTCAGGACTTGTACTGTGTTCGTAGTGACCTGGGGAACCTGCTCAAAGCCCTGGGTCGCTTGGAAGAAGCCAAGGTAGGTGTTGGGTAGAATACATGTAAACGTCAGTGTTTTGAAAACTTGAACTTTGCACCAAGTCTTCAAATCTACGTTGATCTACAGACAGTCTGAGAAACTGCTGAAAACTGAAGGCACTGAAACACCCCAGAGTAGTTGCAGGGCAAGATATGGCATGTCCATGTTTAAAAGTTGGTTTAAGTCAAGAAGTGGAACATTACCAAGCCTTTCAGCTGAACTAGACTATCTGATACCATTCTGAAGTATTGGGCAGGGGCTCCGTCATGCTCTTATCTGGAAATAAGTAACAGTCCTTCAAATCTGAGGCTTGCCTGCTGGTGCCAAGCAGAGAGCCTGTGGTTAGCTCGAGATCCCTGTACGATGCAGGTGCTATTGAAAATGCTGCTCTTCTAAAGTCCTTTGTGGCTTGTAAGTGGAGAAGAAACTTATCCAAATGTTACCTTGTAATATTGGCTTTTAAAGATTTTTATTCTTTTAACTTTTCCCTTCCCTTGATAGTGGAAGAAAGGCTAGTAAATGATCAATAGCTGCAGTATGCAAACCCCCCGAATATCTTTTCTTCATGTCTTTCCTCTCCCCTCCCCCAAAATAAAGAAATCAGAAGGACAAAGCTGGTTTGTTTGGGAAATGAACTGATCGAAAGAAAACTTGCTGTAGTGGAAAGGTGGCTTCTAGCAGTCTTTTGTTTCCTAAACTGAGAATTCGAACACCAAGAAGAGTTTAAAATTCTTGGCATGTTAAAACTTGGATTTTGCAAAAAATGGTCTTGTTACAAGCCACCTTACGCGTCCGCGCAGCAGGGGTGAGGAGTGTGGAGAAATCGGAAACACTCTGGACTCCACATCTGTCACTCCAAGCCCCACGCGCATGCTAAAAAGTGGAGTGTATGAACAGCGTAGCTGTCTGTTTGGCTGCAGCACCATTTGGGGAGGGTTATGATCTTTATGGGGAAATGGGAGTGCAGGTTCAAAGTTCATTATTTTTTTTGATTTCTCTTAACAACTTGGATGTGTGTACCATGCTAGGGCAGCCCAATTGATTTGGCCAGATCCAAGTTGAAAATATTTTGTAGCAGCATTTACAGTTTGAACAGTCTTTGAGACACTTGGTTCTCAGCCCACCAAGCGGACAGCTAACATGAATTGCACTTCACTGCAGCTTTAGTGTGACTGGTATAGGCCAAGACACTGCGCCTGCCTTAGGTTGCTGACTTCTTTGTTTCAGAGCTCTGGAGACACCTAGTTTGAAAGTGTTATTCCGTTTTGTGAGAACTTAATAAACGAGGAAAAACATCTTGAGTAAATTGCAATGTGTTTCTTTGGTTATCAGTCCATTTGAAAGATCAAGCCAGCAGATTCCTTACAGTTTGAACTAAATTTAATTTCTTTGTAGATATTTCAGAGCCTTTCTTCCAAAAAAAAAAGTCCCTGCTGTATGCAATTGCCCTGATTAACCCTCTCCCTTCTGCATGTCTCCCTTCCGTCTGTCAGTTACAGACAGATTGTCCTCATTCCCATGTGTTAAGACATATCCAAAAAAATGCAATTGCTTTGTTGAACTCTTACTAATGATCTTGTTTTATTTTCTCTCTTGTTTTTGGTTTTTCACCACTGATATTGTATTTAGAAGGTTTCAGGTGGGTGAAACCTCCTATTCCATGCGTAAGGTGCCTCGCTGAAGGGAGCTCGAGGCCTGGATCTAGGGCAGACACACACCTCCTCCTCCTCTTCCAGCAAGGAACGCACCGAAAAGTCACATGATGAGAAATATGGTAACGGGTTTGTAACTGCCACAGCAAAACCATTTGCCTCCATGCCTGAATCTTCTGTCTTGTGGCTTCAGAAACAGCTTAAAATATTTAATTACAAGCAAGTAATGTAAGAATATTTTATACTAGTAGCCACAAATTCTTTCAAAGAAATAAAGTAAAAGTAAATTAAAATATTTTTTTAAAGAAGTAATTGGAGATAGTTAATAGTAAAAGCTTCTAACTCTTCTGGTTGTTCATTTTTTTTCCTTTTTTCTTCTTTGTTTGGATTGCAGCATTCTGCTCTTCTGATGATGCGCTGTGATCCTGCAGTAGCGCAAAGGCTGCGCAGCGGTAACGCGCATTGCGTGCGATTAAGCCCTCGTGAACGGTTGACTAGATGATTAATCTCTGATTGGGTGACTGCCCAAGCTCCAGGCTGCAGCCTTTTGGATAAATTGGGTTGTAACGCATTTAGAGTCTAGACATTAAATTTAATATGCGAGTTTCTGTATGGGCCTGTCTGGTAGATTAATGATTCTGGTTGGCCGTTCACTGGACCTAGGGGCAATCAATATAGCAAAGCAGTTCGCAGCGATAGCGTGGCGCCGTGCTGTTTAGGATGCGCAGCGATTTTTTTGCGCTTGCATTACAGGGACCTAAACCTTCATGCAATCCTGTCATTTGAGGTTTTGAAGCTGCAGATGATTGAATGTATTTGAAGAAACTAGGAATCAAGATATGCATTGGGTGTATCTTCTCACTTGACAAGGACAACTAAAACCAAAGAATGGCTTAATCTTTTTCAGTAGCTTTTCTTATTTTTTAAAGTAATTTCTGTCTCGTGTAGAATGTTTCACAATTTAATAATTTTATTTCACAGGGAAATTATTTTCAGAAAGTAATTTTTTGGGTTTTATGCACTTAAGGGAGGCAATACTTCCACTGAACTACTTGAATTATTTCTAAGATGATTCTGTGGTGACCTGGTGTCTAAAGGCATGTTAATTTGTTACCAGCGTAACTGAAAAATGGTGGGCTTGCACCTGGGTTTTGGTTTGCGCTGGCGCAGGATCAACAACAGTTTGCAGCGCATTAGTTTTGGCGCAAGCTAGCCTATACTGCAGGGTCACTTTTGGCTGGTTAGAGAAGGCATACTAACAATTTTTTTTTCTCATTTTTTTTTCTTTTTACAAATATTCCCCTTCCCTTGTATCTCTCTTCTTTAACTGTTCCAAGGCCTGTTACTTAAAAGCAATTGAGACTCAACCAAACTTTGCAGTGGCTTGGAGTAATCTTGGCTGTGTTTTCAATGCCCAAGGAGAAATTTGGCTTGCAATTCATCACTTTGAAAAGGTAACTAAGCCAGTCAGCTTCACTGCTAGATTTTAATGTATGTGCAGTGGTTGTCTTGTAGATGATAGAAATACTTTCATCAGCACAGAACTTCTTTTGATCCTGTTAGTTAACATCCTATGTTAACAGTTTTTTTTGCTTATTGATGTTTCAGACTGCCTGTGCGCCACTAGAGAGAGATGTTTAGAATTGCCCGCAGACTTGTCACACATGTCAAATAGAAGAAAATTCATTAAGTTGTTTTACAGTCTTTTTCCAAAAATAATTTTTGATGGGAATAATGGTTTGTGTGTTTTATGTGTGAGAGGGAGAAACAACTTTCTGCTCAAAACATTTTTTGTTGTGATTTTTTTGTTGGAGTTACTACTGTCATTTGAGTAACTGAGGAGAACAACTTAAAGTGACACAATAATTCCTCTTCTCCAGGATTATTTTTCACCACTGTTGTTTCAGACTTCTCTAGAATGGTGTCATTAACTAGTTGTCCGATACCTTAGTATCTTGATTCAGTTTGTACTCATCTCTTGAGTTTCTAAAGTGACTGAAACCAGATTTAAGAAGTGGTGGACATTTTCTTCCTGATATTTATGACTTAAGATCTGCAAAAAATAATTTTAACTGCTTGGGATTTTTTTTTTTTTTTGGATCTGTGTCTAGTTAGTGATAGATTATAAAGTATTTTAATTTGGAAAGAAGAGTTCCCATGGGAAAGACCGTAGGAGTGTGGCCTGTCAAATACTTGCATGTAGCTTAAGACTGCATCTTCTGTAAATATGTTGGTTCTTAAGTTTTTTGTATTTTATTAGTTTCAAAGGGAGTGAAATTGTGTTGTGTTTTTTCTATTTTTTTTTTTTGTGGGGTGGGGTTTTTGATTGGTTTTTTGAGTGGTGTTTTTTTTGTTCTGTTGGGGTGTGTGTTTGGGTTTATGGGTGGGGTTTTTTGTTTGGTTGGTTGGGGTTTCTTTGGTTGGTTGGTTTTTTTTTTTTCCTAAATGGCTACTGAATTTTCCTTACACATAAAATGTATTTGCTCTTTTCTTGCTCTTGTGAAACAGTCTCTCTTTTCCTGGGCTGCTAAAGTTTTAAAATGCTTTCTTATTTTGCAGTATATGAAGGATCTGGATCAGGTTTTTTAGGGTTTTCTTCCCCAGAAACAAAGGCAGCATAGCATGGGTAGGCAGGAGTGTTAAGTATGATCAGCCTAACATGAAATAAATATTTAACACTTTATTCTGCAGTAGTTGCAACTGACTAGGTAAGCAAATTAAGAAATTTTAAGGTAGTGTATGCTGTCATTTCTACAGATAAATAACTTCAATGCTCTGTGATTGATATAACTTAAGTTTTCCTTCCTTACTAGGTTATTGATAAAGTCTTAGATGCTTGCAGATTGCATTTGTCAAAAAAAACCAAAACCCCACAACATCCCCCCCCCCCCCAAAAAACCAGCCTCAAAACTGTTGCTTCAAAAATATTTTCAGGCTGTAACACTTGACCCAAATTTTTTGGATGCTTACATCAATCTGGGAAATGTCCTGAAGGAGGCAAGGATATTTGACAGGTAAGCGGATAAGTACTGTTGCTCTGGCAGTGGCCTGTCAGATGTATCAAGATAGAAATTAGGTTCCTGATATAAAATCTCTTTGCACAGTATAGCAAAGACTTTTGCTGTAAGCTAAGCAAGTAAGTGGCTTTGAAATGCATACAGAGCAGGTTAGTGGAATTTAAAAAAAAAAAAAAATTTGTCTGGAGTGTATTCCTTTATGTTACTTTCCTGTACTTAATAAAATGTTAAAAATGGGAGTTTCTGAAGTTAGTGATGAAAATAGATTTGAAATTAAGGCTGGGGACACGTGAAAATAAGATGTCCAAGAAAGGTATGAACCCTTTAGTTCTTTGTTTTCATTATATGAGTCAGGACATGATCTACAAGTTTGTCTCTTCTAACATTTTCCTTCTACATAAGACAAGCTGAAATTCAGCTGAGCATCTGATTTAATAGTCTCTATTTGTTATGTGTTGGCATCGTATTATTGCATGGGGTTGCAGTACCGTTGCTGTCTTTTTGAACTAACTTGTTTTGAGACTTCTAATCCGATACATGAATCTTTTGTTTCTGGAAGAAGATCCAGGCTGCGTTGTTTATATGCAACGTACCATATTGCATCTGTTAGTTGGATTATAATTTCCGGTAGCTGTGGTTTGTGGCTCTAAATCTAATAAAAGCTTGCAGGAAACAGGTTAATTATTCTAACTAGTTGCGTTGCACACAGTGTAAATCATTCAGTGATTTGTTTTAACTACAAACAGGGGTATGTTTCCTCATCATTTTAGATTTTACATCACCATTTTGAGAATCTATTTACTATATATGCTGTTGTGATTTTTCTGGAAATCGGATCTGGATACATCAGTCATTTATATAGTGCTATAGGAGCACTTAAAGATCTTACTTTTGAACAAAATGAAGTTTGGAGTATAAGTAAAGCAGGATATAGTATGTTGGGTTAGTGGAGAGAATAAAGACTTAATATGATACTTTTTATATTGTTGTTATATTGTTTATATTGTTAAGTCAGAAGACTTAATGTTGATCACTATACCACATCAGGTGGGATGAAAACATTCTTGTTTTACAATATATTTCTGCTAGTCATTACCAAATTGAGTGTAGCTTTAAAATAACATGAATAATAATAATTCATCCCTTGACTGGGCTTTTAATTCAGGCAGTACTCTTATGTTTTCAGTAGTGTCTTACAGGACAGATTTGTGTGTGTTAATAATACATATCCCTTGAAGTTTGTGGGGTTTTTTTATGTAAGTTGTTTTTATGAACAAGGTAAATATAATTGCTGCTCTGTGGATGATTGTTTGCCTTCTTTTTCTTGTTACAGAGCTGTAGCAGCTTATCTACGAGCCTTGAGTTTGAGTCCAAATCATGCAGTTGTGCATGGAAACCTTGCCTGTGTTTATTATGAGCAAGGACTGATAGACCTAGCAATAGACACCTACAGGAGGGCTATTGAACTACAGCCCCACTTCCCTGACGCCTACTGTAACTTGGCCAATGCCTTGAAGGAGAAAGGCAGTGTAAGGAGTACTTTTTTTCCTTTTTAAAATTTTTAAAAGTATAGTGAATGTTTTATTTTAGATGCCAGGTCTCATCAACTTTTTTAAGATGGGATGTTACCTTCATTTAGTTAGTCATAAGGAAGAATAATTAAGGAATTCTTGGCCTTGAACCTGTTAAAAGTGATTGTATAATGACTTCTCATAAACTGTACTGTTACAAGTATTACTGTATTAATAGTATCCCTTTTTTTGAAGGTTGTAGAAGCAGAAGAATGCTACAATACAGCTCTTCGACTTTGTCCCACTCATGCAGATTCTCTCAACAATCTAGCAAACATCAAGCGGGAACAGGGGAATATTGAGGAAGCTGTCCGTCTTTATCGGAAGGCTCTTGAGGTACAGTTGAATGTGGTGAGGGAGAGGTGGGGAATTAATGTGGGGAATGTGTAATACGACCTAGAGTTTTGTCCCTCTTTGGTCATAAGTGGAGGAATGTCTGCTCAGAGACGTGAGTGATATTAAAAAAGAAAAAGTAAGAAACACACAAGTATCTTTTTTATATGGTTCACTTGGGGCATTTCAGAAACAGTTTCTTCTACTTTTTCTTCCAGGTGTTTCCAGAGTTTGCTGCTGCACATTCAAATTTAGCAAGTGTTCTGCAACAGCAGGGAAAGTTACAGGAAGCCCTGATGCATTACAAAGAGGCTATTAGGTAAATGGATACTATCTGTAATATAGTCCCAGCCTTTTGTAACAGGAAAGTGCCATAGATTTGTACAGAAAGTGAGTTGCATTAGCATATTTTAATTCAGATAGTTGCTTTGCAGACCAAACGGTATGGGTATGGTTTCTCATTGGAGGAGGACTTTATATTATTCGTGATATATATTATTTTTATTTCTCAGAATAAGCCCCACATTTGCAGATGCTTATTCTAATATGGGAAATACTTTGAAGGAGATGCAGGATGTTCAAGGAGCTCTACAGTGCTACACCCGTGCCATTCAGATAAACCCAGCTTTTGCTGATGCCCACAGCAACCTGGCCTCTATTCATAAGGTAGCACGTGCAAATCATGCATGCTTAGAATGTGGTGGGGCACTGTGAGTAGTTACCCTGAGTATATTTTTATCTGTTGACTCATTTCTGTGTTTTTACAGGATTCAGGGAATATACCAGAAGCCATTGCTTCTTACCGCACTGCTCTGAAACTGAAACCTGATTTCCCAGATGCCTACTGCAACTTGGCCCACTGTTTGCAAGTGAGGAAGATGAGGCTTTGATTGTAATTCTTAAGATTCCTCTGCAGCAAATGCTAAGTCTGATCACTTCAACCAATCAGTAGTTTAAATGTAAAGAGTAGACTTAGGTCTTAAGTCATAAGATTATACAGTCATCAACAGTAAATACTGCAGTTTTCTCTTCCATTTTTGGAAGAAGCATTAGTCTCAACTTGTGAAATACCTGATACAGATCAAAGGAAGCTGTTCTCCTAATAGTATTTTAATTTT
The DNA here is from genome assembly GCF_000687185.1 of Egretta garzetta. Classification (NCBI taxonomy): domain Eukaryota; kingdom Metazoa; phylum Chordata; class Aves; order Pelecaniformes; family Ardeidae; genus Egretta; species Egretta garzetta. The sequence goes on from NW_009259323.1 coordinate 1,698,353, forward strand.
TCCTTTTTCTAGATTGTCTGTGACTGGACAGACTATGATGAAAGAATGAAGAAGCTGGTTAGCATTGTAGCTGATCAATTGGAGAAGAACAGACTGCCTTCTGTCCACCCACATCATAGTATGCTGTATCCCCTTTCTCACAGTTTTAGGAAGGCTATTGCTGAGAGACATGGAAATCTGTGTTTGGACAAGGTAAGAAATTTATGCAGGCCAGTTATGAGTGTGGTACTTTGATTTTGCCTGTTCTTACTGAAAATCTAATACTGAGTACTAGCCTTTATAAGGTTTTTGGGTCACTAACCTGTAAAGAGATAGGACATAGCGTTACTGATGTAGTTTTGCGAAGTACACATGAAGGGCATTTTGGAAAAGCAGATTGAGTAAATTATTCTTTCCTGACAGTAAAACAGATCCAGGCAGCTAGTTTTCAAAATCTGGTCCTTTCCAGCATCTGTAGTGCTTGGAACCTGAGCTTGCCTATAGTGAATCCTTGCTGGAACGTGTGAGCTTTGTGCTTGGCTCTGGAATTTCCAAACGCGCTTGCTTTAGTGATGATGGCAGCAATGTTACAGGGGTCATGCATCACAGTAGGAACTACTTGAGTATTTGTTGTGATTCTGTTTTGGAGTCCTTTGTGTACAGTGGAATAGATTCTTCCAAAAACATCTTTATTGCTGTAATTGCTTGCCATTTCCACAAGACAGCACAGGACCTCAAACTGCTAGGAGTGCAGTTGATGGCAAATTCTTTAACTAAAATTTGATGGAACTTCTTTTTCTCTTCAACCAGAGAGTTATAGCTGTTAGCGCTTGTGAATGTTGAGTTGGGCTACTTGAGCAGGTTGGCAATTGTAATTGAAAATACACTGTCAGCTAGTGGAAGGGTCTGGTTAGCTAATGTAATGATCTTAGACTTCAGAAGGTAACACTTAGCTTTCAAACTGACCTGGTAATGCCATCAGTGATAGTGGCTCATGCCTGGGGAAGATGGTGAGTATAAGAACAGAAAGCATGCTGTGCTTCACAGGAATACTGTTCTGGTCACAAGTGGCTTGTAGTTTGAGAACTTCCTGGTCGTAGTGATGTGGTATCAGTACATTTAGTAATCAGGGGTGGAATACTTAAAAAATAAACTGGTAGAAAAGCAAAAATGTCAACTTGCAGTAGTGATGTCTGTCTTTATTTGGCTAAATGTAAGTACATGACATAACACAGTTTGTGGACATTACACTTGGCTCCAATGGAATATACGTAACACAGGTTTGAAACAACAGATGCCCACAGACCACTTATTTGAATGTGGGATAAGACTAATTCTGCAAACTCACAGGGTTTTTTTGTCCATCTGTTTAGCATTTGGTTTTGGTTCCTGAGTTTGTTATAAACAGTTGTGTATGTTTTCTTGATAGATTAATGTTCTTCACAAGCCACCATATGAGCATCCCAAGGATTTGAAGGCCAGTGAAGGTCGACTTCGTATTGGCTATGTGAGCTCTGATTTTGGAAACCATCCAACCTCGCACCTAATGCAGTCAATCCCAGGCATGCATAACCCAGACAAATTTGAGGTAAAAATATAAATGGCATGTACAAAGCTTTAAATATAGCTGTAAGTTGCACTTTATTTTTCTTGGTGCAGGCAGGTAAACCAGGGAAGGGCAAATTTTTGTTTCTAGGGTGTGGGTTGTCAGGTGGTTTTTTTTTTTTTTTTTTTGGTTAACGGGCTCTTTTTTTTTATGGGTTGAAGAGTTCTCCAGCCTGAGTCATCCTCCTTTACCAATATGAAGTGTTATTTAGAAGGTAGGTGAATTAGAAACCTGTCCTTAGAATTGCTGTAGGTAGGATTTGTGGCCTGCTGTTCTTTTGAGTAGATGTGTTACAACATCAAGCTACTGCCTTCTTACTGGTGGTTTACAAATAGGCACCTGCTTTTTTTCACTTTCTGCTGATGTGGGTTTTTGGATTTTTATCTGGGACACCTGAATCACAAACATGGATTTGCAGATTGATCTGGCTACTGCTTTTTCAAAAGGAGATGACACGCTACACCTACTCCAGAAGGAGTGTATATAGAGTTTAGCAATGCTAAAGATGGTCACATCTGTATTTATTTGGGTGTCATGTTAAGGCATTGAGGCTATAAATTAAATCAATTGCAAGTTACATTGTTTTCCCCATGACTGTTCAAATTGCCTTGGTTTTGAGCTCCTGTTTTCCAAGACATGAGAACTGACTTATCTTTGTAAAGGGTTGTAAGTATTTCCTTCTTGTAAAAGTGCTTTTTTATTAATCTCTTTTCTTTTGTTTGTTTTTTGGTTTTCGCCTTTTTTTCCCCTACCTTCTTGCTTTTTCCTGGTCATGAAGTCTTCGCAGTCTGAAATTGTTGTGGCAAAGCTGCATGCTTGAATTGTTATCACAAGTGTGACTATGAAGCAGTTTTTTATGAAACTATTAAGTTGGTGGTTTGAGTATCTGGGGTGTGAGAATATACCATTTAACCTTGAATCAGCTCAAGACAAAGGACAGTCTTTCTTGTCCTGGATTTATAAAGCTCTATGGAGCTTAATTTAAATACTAAATAGAAATTACCTATTATTTTACTAAAGCCATGCTTTTGTCCTGCAAGATAATAAATTCTCTGCATATTGGTTCTATTTGTTCTATATCTATATGTGCTAGGTTAGCTAAAGATGCCTGTTTACATAACCTGTCAACTTTAAGTTTCTCACATACATTTGCAGTTTCTTAATTGGAGACAACTAGTTTAAAGAATCTGTTAAAAAGCTTCACTTGGCTTGTGTGTTCAACCTGAGTAATAATTACGATTCTCGCTAATTACAAATTCAAAGCTGTCTTGTAAAAGGCATTCTTAGAGAATTTAATGCTTATGCAAATCCCTTTGTTAAAACTACTTTCCTTTGTGCTGTTTGTATGTATGTCTATGCAAGATGCAGTGCCATGCTCTAGCACTAGAGCTAGGTAAAACTGGGGCCTGATGCAGATGTGTCAAATGGACAATGCATCCTCATGTCCATCCATGTTCTCCCCTGCCCTTTTTTTTCCCTTCTTTCTCAACTGGTAAATGCCACACAAATAAATCTAATATAATTTGTATGAGACTAGGTGCAATTTTGCTAATGTGATTTAAAATTGTAATACCATATGTTTTATAGCAAAGTTATTTTGTTGGCAAGTTGTTGCAGATACTCAATTTTTGGTGCCTCATATTCTAGGTATTTTGTTATGCCCTGAGTCCTGATGATGGTACAAACTTCCGTGTAAAAGTGATGGCTGAAGCAAATCACTTCGTTGATTTATCTCAGGTGAGCTTTTTTGGTGCGTTGACCTTTTGACCGATTTTTTGCAAACCTAAATGAAGAAAAAGATCGGTTCGAGATTTTTAGTTGCAATCATTTCTTGAATTAGGCCGATGTTAGTCTTGAGAATTTTGGAGTTTGTAGATGTATTGGTGTTATGCCTGACCTGGGATGCAGCGGTTATTGTGGCCTCTATGTGGTTATTAAAAAGTAGTATTAGCAATACTGAATAACTGTTCTATTAGGTCTTAAGATAATAGTTGTATCTAAATGTTGTGGATAAGTCAGGATGCCAGAATTGCGAATATATTTAAGCTTGCTTTACTCCAGTGAAGCGGGACAGAGGCTTAATGATTAATGGGGAGATTTTCTTCCTCTGTCAAAAGGCTGTTTTGGTAATGTATGCAGGTGGGTTTGTTTTTTTCTTTTTTAAGTACCATGTGGTATACAGAGCAGTCAAGGAGTTGTTAGCTATCTCAAGATAACTGGTAAAACCCTAAAGCAACATGGGAGAATCAGTGTACGTTAATAATGGAACTGGATTAGCACCTGGACAGGCCCAGGTTAGGTGACAGGTAAAATTGCATGTAGTTTTTAAATGTACCATGTTGTTCAGAACCTGCTCTCGTAAATAAAAATGCTAGATTGATGTCAGCAGAATTGTTCTTTGAGATGGATTTTGCAAAATTGATCTTTTAATATGTTCTTTTAGAATAATGAGCTTCAGTTTTAGGCTTGTGGAAGGCTGGCTGTCCCTGTCCCCTCTGTGCCCTGCCCCTCTTTTGCAGCTGTGGATGTTGAAAGCCCTGGATAAAACAGGACAGCAATTTCATATCTGTTGTTGCACTTAACAGCTCTCTAGGAAAAATTCTTCCTTTTTCCAGAGTGATATAATGAGTTTTCTTATTTAAAATTATTGAGGCATCAAACTCGTATTTTTAGGCTACAGTGCAACTCCTAGAGATTTGTACAGGAAGGTCAAATGGGCAGAAACAGATTGCTGTGATCTGTTGCATCAGCAGTGTAACTTACTGAGAGTTAAACTAAGATAGGAACCCAGATCGTTGTCCACTTGGATATATAACTGCCTGTGTGCATGCATTTACCCTGCTATAACACATGAAGTAGCTTTCCTTTTTTACAAAAATGACGTACTTCTATGGTGCATATTAATTGTAGAATGAGTCAGTGTTAGCAGTAGCTGCAGTAGTTAATTGGCTTACTCTTGATTTTCAGTTTGAAGTGATTTCTTTGTATTACCTTAGTAGGAATCTACCACTTGCCCTACATGAACTTTGATGGTTAATTAGCCTTATGGGAGTGATGGTGGTGGGGCTGTTCTGGTTTGTATAGCCTCACTTTCTAGCCTTTGGGTTTTGTTTTACTGCTGCTGAACTAGACATATCTATCTGTTTTCTTGAAAGTCATTTGTAATACCTTGTGTGTGAAGTTCTGCTCTTTTGGTTTTGATTCAGCATTGCTTGAAGTTTATTCTGTCGTCCATTTGTGGTATTTTTCTGCATGACTTGCTGAGCTTGGCAACACTAGGTTTGTGTTCCTCTGCACATTCAAATCTGATTTGAATGTGCAGAGGCAGTCTTCAAGTACCATAGTTACAAATTCTGTCAGCAACTGCTTCAACAGTGTCTAGCAAACTTCCATTTTTCTTGGCTTCAGTGTTTGGGTTTTTTTTTTTTTTTTTGATTGAGTTGAGGACTTTTACCTCTGTAGAACGTGGAGTAACGAGATTTGTCTCACATAAATTAAATTATGCAGTTGACATCTATCCATTGGTACACTGATGACTAAACACATTTATTACTGAAAGACTGAAAACAAAAAGTATCTTTTATTTATGTATTTATTTATTCTTCAGATACCATGTAATGGAAAAGCAGCAGACCGCATCCATCAGGATGGAATACATATTCTAATTAATATGAATGGTTACACCAAAGGAGCCCGAAATGAGTTATTTGCCCTGAGACCAGCACCTATTCAGGTAACTAAGTTAGATGGTTCCGTATCTCAAAAAAAACCCACTTGTGAGTTTCTCTTTTCCTTCTGGTAGAGTGGAAAAAATATGGAAGGTTTCTATTGATCAGTAAGTGCAAGAGAGTTTTTAGGGCTTAGCATATATGAGGCAAATAGGATTGTTCTGTTGAAGCAGAGTAATTTGGGGTTTTCATGTGCTTTATGGGCAGGACTATGTCCTGCAAGAGAACTCCTTAATTCTGAGGTTCCTGTACACCACTGGCTTTCTTGTATTGGTGAGAACAAAGAAAGGGTGTTTGAAGCAGTTGTGGAAATGAGTTGTTGGTTTCAATCTCTTTAGGCTTAGTGAAATTCTAGTTAGAATAAATCAGAATCAATGTCAGATTTTTTTTTTTTTTCAACTAAGGATTTTCTAAAATGCCTATGGGAAGAGAATAGGAGAAGCCTGAATTGGAGCCACTCTAGGTGACAGAAGTTGCCTCAGCTAAGAGAAGCTGTAATCACTGATGGTTAATATTCTGGCTATAGCTGCACATAGTTGGATACTTTGGCTTTTTGCTTGAGGGATCAATTTTAGAACATTCTTGAACTGTTCTGTGTCTCAGTAGTGAAAGTTTGGGGTTAGTAGTTCCTCCTTGGTTGGTGTAAAGCACAAGAAGGAACTTGAATCTGTAGGTGGAAAATTTAACTTAAAATGCACCGATTTTTAACTTCCTTTATTTTTTGCCATGCACCTAGGACTGGAGCCTTGCTTTCTTGTTTTTTAGGCAATGTGGCTAGGGTATCCTGGAACCAGTGGGGCATTGTTCATGGATTATATCATCACAGATAAAGAAACTTCCCCCGTTGAGGTGGCTGAGCAATATTCAGAGAAATTAGCTTACATGCCAAACACTTTCTTTATTGGAGACCACGCCAACATGTTCCCCCATCTGAAGGTATGTAGGAAGATAGGGCAAGAAAAGTAGGTGTTTTCCATAGCTGTCTTCATAGATGTCTTTATAAAATGGTATTTAGTGTAGTACTTGGTAAGGGATCTTGTAACTTTTTAAAAACCTTTTCTTTTAACAGAAAAAAGCAGTCATTGATTTCAAGTCCAATGGTCATATTTATGATAACAGAATTGTCTTGAACGGCATTGACTTGAAGGCTTTCCTTGACAGCCTCCCTGATGTCAAGATTGTTAAGGTGAGAGCTACTCCTTTGTGTGTTCAGTCTTGGGGACTGAAGCTAGTACTTTCTCTGATGCTTATGTGATTTATCTTAGATGAAGTGTCCTGACAGTTGTGACAATGCAGATGGCAATGCTGCCCTCAGTATGCCAGTCATTCCTATGAACACAATTGCAGAAGCTGTGATTGAGATGATTAATCGTGGGCAAATTCAGATAACTATCAATGGATTCAACATCAGTAATGGATTAGCAACTACTCAGGTGAGGCAGTTCAAGATGCTGTGCTCTTGGGTTTTATATTATATGTGTGTTTTTAACATAACAAGGAAGAAGAACCTCCAAGCAAATGTCTGTCTTCTGTCATGTTGATTTGTTTAGTTCTTGTACTGAAGGAAACTCACAAATGTATTATAAGCCACAGGTGTACTGTAGGATGATCTTTTTCCCCCCCCAGTGATAGAAGGGTATCTAAAGTCCAAAGAAATTTAATCTTGTTGCATAGAGAATACACTTTGTTCAGAATTTGAAGGCAAGATTCGCTCATTGTCTGCAGCCTACAAGGCATTTGTGAGCTGTTGCCCAGTTTCAGTTGCTTTTTTCCTTTAGGAAAAAATTGCTTGGTAATACAGGCGAAGTTATTTCATTGTATCTCAACGATATTTATTCATCTCCTTACGCCTTTCTGAACTATGCACTATGCACTATATCACCAGCTCTCAGTGCTTAACAGTTCATGGGATTTTAGTGATCGTGGCAGTTACTGGTTTTGTTTAACGCTTCCTGATTTGCAGAACAGATCTTCCCTTTTAAAAATACCGTATTTTGACATTGGCGTAACTGTCTTGCTAATTTTATTCAGTCCTTCAGGAGACGTATCTGAAGTCATTTTGAGGCTTCTTATTATTGCTGCTCTCTCCATCATCTTATGCCTTGGTTTCTTTTTATGAGTTCTTTTGTTCACAGCTGAGATTTTTCTTTAAGTTGGTAATAGGTTATGTCTTAGTTTGGTCATTGAGCTGCTCCTGCAATTGTTGCTCCCTGAGGATAGTAGAGAATTCTTGCCTTACCACTCCACCACCAAGATGAAACAATCTGAGCTCCGTCAGTGCACTTCTAAAATAGGATTGCTATTTTTTGATCACACTAATAAAAACCTTCTTTGTGCTTGTTCTAATTTGATATCTGCTACTTCTGGGCACAGGTTGATGAGAACTGTGCATTGTGGTTTTGAGGTCTCCTCAGTGAATTGGATAAGTAGCTGTTGAACCAACTTTTGTTGAACTAAACTGTCTTGTGCATCTTCTAACAGAGTCAGTGACAGTGCAACGTTGTCATTCATGTCAAGTTTGTCAACAGTATGCTTATTTTGGCTGGCTGCACTGCCACTGAGCTAAACTTTTAATATTGGTGTCTGTAAAAAAAAAAAAAAAAAAAAAAAAAAAAAAAAGAAAGACCCAAACATATATATATATAAATACTCTTAAGTACTGTTTTTGCCCTGTCTGTACCGATGTTTTTATCTCTTTGATCCCACCATTGCCTGTCATTATTACAAAAAAAAAACATACATCTATTTTACTAATCATCATCGTATTCTGATTATCCCAACTTCATCCTCTGCTGTTTTTATTAGTATATTCCTGTTCTTTGTGAAGGCTGTAAGATCCGTTCTTTTTTTAAGTCCATTAATAACTTCCACTCTAATTTTCAGCATTTCGCATTCTTTTCTTGTCATCTCGTTCCTTACAGTCTAGCAGTTACTTATTAGTCTGCATATTCAGTCTTGACTATCTGTTCTGTGCCTATTGTCTTTTATCTTAAAAAAACCCACAACAACCCCAAAACAAACAAAAACCCCCAAACCTCAAAGAAACAACCAAACAGAAAATCCCCTTTGCTTTCTAAAGACATTTTTATTTTTCCTGGAATTCTTAATTTCATTTTTGGTCTCAAGGAAATGAAGTGACCTTAAGGAGGGGAGGAGTCCATGTGTAATGCCTCCTTGTATGATTTTTTTTTAAAAATTATTCTGGTTACTTGGAATTTCAGGGAGATACACAAAAGCATGAAAATACCTAATGTTTTGTGCCTTGGTGGTTGCAACATTGTGGCATCCACAAGGGTGTCACATACCAGTTGAATTCTTTTTATGGGCAAGTAGCCAATTGTGTTTTAGTATAATAAAACCAAATACATGCTTACAGTAACTTACTCTGCAATGTGTTAGCATCGTGTCTCAGGACGTTCCACAGTCTTGTTTCCTGCAATTTCAGTGTTCCAATAGCTATTTTTTTTTCTTTAGATTAACAACAAAGCAGCAACTGGTGAAGAAGTTCCCCGAACTATAATTGTTACTACACGTTCTCAGTATGGCTTACCAGAGGATGCTGTTGTATACTGTAACTTTAATCAGCTGTATAAGATTGATCCTTCCACTTTACAGATGTGGGCTAATGTGAGTATCTCTATCTAATATGAAACCTAAGGTCAGGTTTCTGGAATGCAGCTGTTCTGTTCAAGTTAGTAGAAACCTCATGCAAGTTAAAACTGTAACTGTTCTGTGGAAAACATTGACCGTGAGCTATTTGAATCCTTACAATGCTCATGTTGCAGGACTTAATAGAATATAGAATTTTTTTAGATTGATTTCAAGTCACTTCTGCGCTTCTAGCCAGTGAAAAACTAGGTCTTGGCCAGCTTAAGTATGCTGCTACTCTATTGTGAAATAAGCGTGGTCTTCCCTAGTCTGCACAATTAAGTCGTAACAGGCCTTGGCAGTTGGTAGCTCTGAGCACTGAGCATCTCTGTCAGGGTCCAGTTTATAGTGTATTGCTGAGAGTTATTTGAGGGGTAATTTTTTTTATATTCCTATAAATAAATTTCCAGACCATATATTTCAAGATTTATTCTCTAAGTGCTGCTCTATGAACTGTTGCTCAGAGTTGCTGTCTCTTTCAATGGGATTATAAATGCAAACTTAGTTATGCCACTTGAGATAGTGATAAATTTTTTTTCTGCTCTATACCTCAGAAGATTAAAATATTGAATGACTATGCCTTTTGCTTCACTTTGGTATGTGGTAATTTCTTGTTTGGAAAAGGAGATTTTTCTGACTGAACTTTCTGTATTTGCTGCTTTATTTCTTGATACAGATCCTAAAAAGAGTTCCGAACAGTGTGCTGTGGCTGTTACGTTTCCCAGCTGTAGGAGAACCCAATATTCAGCAATATGCACAAAACCTGGGTCTTTCCCAAAACCGAATCATCTTTTCTCCTGTTGCCCCCAAAGAAGAACATGTGAGGAGAGGGCAATTGGCTGATGTTTGTCTAGACACTCCACTTTGCAATGGGCACACAACTGGGATGGATGTGCTCTGGGCTGGGACTCCAATGGTCACTATGCCAGGTAACACAGCAGGGAACCTATGTAGAACAGATGGGTTTGAATATTACTAATTTTTTAATAACAAACAGAAAGCCCAACAAACCATTTTGTCTGTTGTAGAGGCAGAAGGAAAAGTAACTCTTAGTCTGCAACATTACTTGATAAGCTCACTCCTGTTACCAATTTTTTTTTTTTTTTTTAACAGGCGAGACTCTTGCATCACGAGTTGCTGCCTCCCAGCTTACTTGCCTGGGTTGTCTTGAGCTCATTGCAAAAAGTAGACAGGAATATGAAGATATTGCTGTGAAACTGGGAACTGATCTGGAATAGTAAGCAAACTTGTACTGTGTAAAGTGTTGTATTTGGGCACAGTGCTGAGACTTATCAGTAGTTTTAATCTTTAGTATTTAAAATAGCTAGGCAATTCTTGTCTAGAGGTTTCTTGTCTTGCAGTTAACTCAGCTTCTGCTTTTACAGTAAACTTAACAGCGCTCCCAATTGAGTAACAATGCTACCTGTTCTGAAGAAACTGCTCATGTGCAGGCTCTTACCTGGTAAAAAGTACTATATAGTTCACCTTTTGTTCTTTTTAAATTGAAGATTAAGCAGTTTGTCGCTTACTGCAAGTTAAAATTGCGCTGTAAAAAGTTACCGCAGTACAGATAATGCAACAAGTTAATGGGTTAATGTTGCAGCTCTTCTGAGTTGAAGTGTGGTCATGCTGGTTTGTATTGGGGATGAAACAGCAATATGAATTTGGTGGAAGTGGGGGAGCAGGTATTTTTGAAACAGTTGTACTGGCAGTTCTGGGTTAGCTGGAAATAGATTTCAAAAGTAAGCATGTTGTACTATGAATTGTTTGGAACCTCTCATGACTGCGTTAACTCTTTTTGTAGCCTGAAAAAAATACGTGGCAAAGTCTGGAAGCAGAGAATATCCAGTCCTTTGTTCAACACAAAACAGTACACAACGGACCTGGAGCGGCTTTATCTTCAGATGTGGGATCACTATGCTGCTGGCAACAAACCGGACCACATGATTAAACCAGTAGAGGCCAGTGAGTCTGCATGAAGAGAGACTGTCTGTCTGCCCACCCAGAACTCTCCAGGAACTGAGCCTCTCAAACACTTCTGCAGAGATGATGAGCTAAAAACTGTGCATTTCTACTTAATCTGCCTGGTACTCTGTGGCTGAAGTAATATATGATGGTGATTAAAGCACAGCCAGACTTATTTCTTGCATGATAGGGAAAGACTCAATAGAGCCTGGGATCCTTTTATTCCATGAGGAATTTGAATGGGATTGAGCCGTGTACATGTGAGCCTGTGTGTATGAGTGATGTAGTGGTTGCTGGGGGAAGTTTGAACTGCCCAACCAATTATGATTTCATGGATTGATTTAATCTTCCTATGAATCCTTTTATGTGGATTGGGAATTGGAACGTTTTAACATTTGATTTTGGGTACTCCTGTTGGTATACGTGTGGTTCTCCCATGACAAGATTTCCAGCTAGCGAGGGTTGCTCCCTGCATTGATTTCTGAACTGTGTGGACTGAAAGGGCATAATTGCTGGTGTAGTCTTTTTTTATAGGTTTTATAAACCACTTTGAGCCTATATCAGCCTTTTAATGTTTGATCTCTGTTTTGGAGCTCTCTGTAATGTGTTGGTTTAGATAAGGACTTTGGTTTTTTTGTTTTGTTTTTAAGCTTCTCCAATAACTCAGCTAATTGGCTTCATGATGGCAGCTCCTATTTTGTTGAAAAACCAAATTTGATTTGAAATTAATCCTCCCCACAAGTGTTTGAGGTAAACACAAACTGGTGCCAAATACAGATCTTTCAAGAATGATTGTTAATTATGTATAGAGGCGCAGTCCTAGGTACTGTAGCAAAGACTTTAAACAAAAAATAAAGCTTTGGTTTGCCAGTTTGACTGATTGGACCAGTGTTTCGTGTTTTCTGCTGCCCTTGTGCTGCTTTCAGAAAATTATTCCGAACTGCTGGCCTTTAAACTTCCTTTCTGTAATTTTCTTTTAAATACTGCTATTTATTTCAGCAGAAATGATCCCAGGTAAGTGTAGATCTTGTTTGTAGATGTTTCTGTTTCTAGGATAGACTAAACCCACACAAATATGAAAGCTGTGGTGTGCGTGCATGCTTAATTTGGAAGTGTTTTGGGGCCTTACAGCACCTTGTTTCTTCTGGCCTTCATGGTGCTGTCATCACAGGTCAAACTCTGTAGTACCCTGAAGGCCATGGCCTATGTGTAAATTAATACTTTTGTTTCAAATAAGCAACAATAGCATTCCCCAACTCCTAACTCTCTGTGGGCGGGTCAAGGACTGCCCTTTGAAATGAGCGTCGACCATGTTTGCCTCCTGCTTGGACTTGGTTTGAGACTTGTAGTTTCTGCTCTGTGCTGCCGCTTGGTGCACCCAGGTCACCCTGTCCCTGGGGGCGCCGGGCATACCCTGCCGGAGGAGCACCCCCTTTCTTGCGGGGTGCCGTGGCTGCCGCCCGCCCTGGGGAGGAAGCGCGGCTGTAGAGACTCTCGCGCCCTCTCGTGTTAGCGACACCCGCCTCGTGTCCCGAGGAGCGTTGGCAACC
>NW_009259323.1:1711161-1721666 GCF_000687185.1 Egretta garzetta
GCGGCGCTCGGTGGGGGCAGCGGCCCCATCCCTCGTGTCCTGTGTTGTTTTTATTGATCGCATCTAAATATAAGTTTAGGTTACGCCTTCAATTGTTTTATGAAATTGGTAGGTGTTAGCAAGCATCGGAATTCTAGTCTTTAAGGCTTGGGTAACTAATCAAAAGAAAATGGCTTCATATTTTTAAGCAATTGGGTAGTGTATCTTTCAAGCTCTTAATGTTTGCTTTCTTGTCAGAAAATGAAATAACTTTGTAAGAGTATTATGGCTTGCCTCTATATTTGCGTAAGAACTGCAGTCCAAGTGGTAATACCTCCATTCTGTGTCTTAAAATAGCTTTCTGAAAGGTACTGCAGTTTGCTGAATATTTATGGCAACTACATTAAAGTGTACTTTATGTGAAAGCAGCTTGTTTCTCATTGTTGCATGTTTTGAGGTTTCGGGCTTAATAAAATACACCTTTCTCTGCCTGATCATTTACCATGCATAAGATGAGAAACAAGCTTTCTATCCCTTCTGATTTCTCATACCCAACTTGAACTTAAAACAATGTAATGTCCTAAGCCTGTGTGTCCAAACAGTTCAGTCTTTCACATTTTGACAGTGATTGATTGCTACTTGAGTATTGAACATACATGGTTGTTACAAATTTTAATATACAAGCTTTAATATTTCTATTTTAAATAATTTAAAATAACTCAGCCTGAGATGTTTAGTGGTTTTTCAGTATATAACTGGTTCTTGGTATTCACAGGTATTTCAGACTAGTAGAGATGCAGATCTTCTTGCTGTGGCCCTGATGTTCTTGATACTATTCTGCATTTCATTTTTTGCAGCTATGCCCTATACTTCTCTTCCAGCAGTGATGATGAATTTGAAATGTGTAAGTAATAGCACATGTTAGTTTTTCTGAAGGAGTATGAAAAGGACATGTTTGTATCTAGTTATAGTGAAGTAGTTTTTACGCATAATTTTCTTTCATTGCTCCTGCTGCAAAGTAAGTTTTCTCCTTGCGGTTCAGTGTTGGTAGCTATATGCCACAGCGAGTGTTCTTGAATCTCATGTCTCAATCTTGGATGCTTTTTGCCTTGCATTATTTTTTCTTGTTGCCTCAGTTTTGTCTGCTCCCTGTCACTCACTTGCTTCCTTCTTAGTCTACGGGAGCATCTTTGAATAAACATTTTTTCTATTTTTTTTCTTCTACTGTTCCAAACACATGTCTAAACTACTCAGAGTTCCCTCTTACGTCTCACTGCTTTTGCTGCACGCGTCTTAGCCAGTCAGGGATGGTTTTGGTTTTTAGTGGCTCAAGGTCTTGGTAAGATGGAATTGAATACTAAATTTTACATGGTGGCTTCTTCTGTGTGTAAATTCCTGTCTTTGTTTAGCCTGTACGTACAAAACCTAATATTCCTATTTTTCTTTTTGATAATAGCCATATGACTATCATTTTGTGCTAGGTTAGTTGAGTACACACTTTTTTCCCCCCCTGTTGCAAGAATTCTGTTTAACTTGATCCTTAGATGGATTTATCATGGCTCTACCACATCTCAAATGGGTTTTAGACCAGTAATTAATTTAAAAGTTTGTATTTCTTTCAATGTGTTCCTCATTACATATTCAACATTTGAACAGAGATGGTAACAAGCCATATCTGTTTATTTTGCCTTTTTGCATATCACTCTCATGTTAGTCCTAGCTGCTTTTAAAGCAGATTGCTCGTTGCTTTAGAGTTCATGCTGTGCTCTAGCTTAGTGCCATGTGAATGATCTTAAGCATTGTCAAGCCTTACTACTTGCATCCAGTTGAATTAAAATGTGCTCTGTATAGTTCCTGCACTGCCTCTGGGCTTTTAAATCTGATAAATATTTCAATACTGTCCATTCATTAGGTCATTGTTCACTTTATTTTTTTAAACTTAAGTAGTTGACAGTCTGCTCTTCCCCCCGGCCCCGCATCCATCCGGGAGGCTGTTGAGGCCAAAGTCGTGGGCCAGCTCTTTCATGGAAGGTAGCTGAGAGTAACTGCTTGGGGCAGAATATTTGCAAAGCTATTCCCTTGCCATACTATCTCTATAGTGCAGATGTAGGAAAGAAAAAAAGTGAAATGAAAATATGTAACAAGAAATGAAAAAAATCTGATTTATTAAGTAGCAAGTCCATATTTTTCTGTAAGCTTTCAGTTTTCTGTGACTAGCTGTCAGCCGTACCAGTTTAGTGCTGCTTCATGGTCTAGGAACACTGGTTACAATCATCTAGGAAAGCTTCTGGCTGTTCGTGCTTCAGTGAGTCACCTTAATGTGGTGGCTTGGAAGGCAGTAGATGCTGTGTTTACTACTTCTGTAATGAAGGTAGTAGTGAAGGTTACTGGGTGCTAAAACTGAAAATAACTTACTGCTCCAAATACTTTTTGAGCTTCAAGGTCTTGAATTCTCTCCCACCACTGCCTTGTGCTCTTCTTTAAAGAGGACAACACTGGGTCCCATCCTATGCTTTTTAACTTAGAGTGTGCTTTCAGGGTTGCACCTGGGAGTAGCTCAGCTGCTCTTCCTAGTAGCAGAATCTACCAATCAGCCATAAAAGCTTTATCAAGCAAATCTATCTTCTGTTTTTAGGCTTATGGCATAGTACAAACGTTTATAATCCCATTGAAGTCACGTATGCAGCTTCAGATTGTGAGAACAAATGCTCCTTAACTGCTATTTTGGCCCATTAGGTTCTGAAGAAGGGACAGTTGTTTCCCTTCTCCCCAGCCTGATTTATGCTTTAATGAGATTTGTTCCCCTTCAACTTCCCCGAATCTCTCATAATGATAAAGATGGGTGAAATTTTGATGGCATTTCTGATACTCTCTCTAATCTCTACTTCAAGCATGTGCAGTACTGCTGCCTGGACTGTTTTCCTGTTTAGCAGTTATCACAATATTCCTGCAGTGATTAAAATGCATTTATTTCTGAGAAATAGTATTGAATTGCAGTTCTACAGTGAGGTGGTGGTATTACCATTTTTTCTGAACATTTTTTTGAGTCACTTACAGAATCATAGAATCATAGAATGTTTTGGGTTGGAAGGGACCCCTAGAGGTCATCTAGTCCAACCCCCCTGCAGTGAGCAGGGACACCGCTAACCAGATCAGGTTGCGTAGAGCCCCGTCCAACCTGGCCTTGAATGTTTCCAGGGATGGGGCCTCCACTACCTCTCTGGGCAACCTGTTCCAGTGTTTCACCACCCTCATTGTAAAGAATTTCTTCCTTATATACAGTCTAAACCTACCCTGTTTTAGTTTAAAACCATTACCCCTTGTCCTGTCACAGCTGGCCCTACTAAAAAGTTTTTTCCCCATCTTTCCTATAGGCTCCCTTTAAGTACTGAAAGGCCGTAATCAGGTCTCCCCGCAGCCTTCTCTTCTCCAGGCTGAACAACCCCACCTCTCTCAGCCTGTCCTCATAGGAGAGGTGCTCCAGCCCTCGGATCATTTTAGTAGCCCTTCTCTGGACCCGCTCCAACAGTTCCATGTCCTTCTTGTGCTGAGGGCTCCAGAGCTGGACGCAGTACTCCACTTAGTGGAATAAGCATATGGACACCTCTTTGTAGTAGGAAAATTACCTGCAGTCATTGAAATTCTTGGAGAAAATACTGATAAACCCATTCAATTCCATCCCCAATGATCCACATATGAGGAGCTATACTGGATACTGCAAGAGTCATAACAGCAGTTATTATCTGTCTTTGTGCTGGGCAAGGATTGAATAATGAAGGAAATGCTAGACAGCTGCTGTCAGTTTTGAGGTGTTGAGAGTTGGAATTATAGGTAAAGGATTCTTATGTTTGTGGGGTTTTTTTAAAACTTTAGACTGAATTTTTACTAGTTGCAAACTTTTATCTTAAAAATGCATAACAAAAGAAACAAAAACTTGTCCTTAATTAATCTTTTATTGTTTCAGTTTTAGCTAGAATGAAAACTCCTAAATCTCTTACTAAAAAGGTGGATGCAAGGTGGGTGCTGTAATTAATGATTTTTCAATGCTTATATATTAGTTTTCTGTAACACATCTACTTTTCAGAATACAGGAAAACAATCAAAACTTTTAGTGATTCATAGGCAAATATCGTGTATAGGAGTGAGTGCAGACAGAAATGTTATATGTTCAATCTGTATGTTCAGGTCAGATATAAAATGGGATGTTTGGAGTTGTATATGCTCTATTGCCATTCCTATTAACGGACATAGTTGGTAATATCTGCTGTGAACAACTGCTAATGTTATATTGGGTGGCTTTTTGGTTTGCTTTTTTAGTAAGGCAAACTTACTATTCTGTTTTCCTGCTTATGCCTACCTTTTTTTCACATTATTTGCTTTTTTTTTTACAGTTTGAAGGACTTAATTGATGACTCGGATGATTTCTTCTTGAACTTTAAAGTGAGAAACAGCACAACAAAGAATGGCAAGTAATTGTCCAACAGCAAATATGAAGCAGGAATTTCAATGGGTGGAAAGAGCATTCACTGAGCTCATAAATTTCTGAGAGCATTTCTTAAACATAAGATTACTTTGTCTCTTGAGGGTAAGAGGAGAGGTTTTTCTGTTTCCTCTGGGGGTAAGCATGGTCATGCTTTTCTGACAAGTGTACATTTTGAAGCATTGCTGTAGATCTGCAGATACTGTGGACTATTTATTAGTACTTGGGTCTGTGAAGAGTAGTAACTCATGGTTGATAATACTGAGCTGCAAATATGGGATCATCACTGTGGAGGGAGGACTTAGGATATGCAAAACAGTGTTCCTATGGCTGTACCAGCTCATTCTGTGCCAAAATACACTGAGTAAAGAAAGATGGTAACTGTTAAGCTAGATACTTTGAATTTGGTGCAGATATTGGCAATCAGGCCAGTCTTGCCTATGGGTGTTGCAGAGCCACAGGTAAGGTCCTTTAATTTGGAGCTTCTTTAGCCAAGGTTCTATATGTTAATGCTGGCTACAAGATGCTCTGGCAAACCATGACTTGAAGGGTTTCAGTGTTTATCTGAGCAGAGGATCCCTGTTTTCCCTCAAGGGATGGAAAGTGCCTTGGTTTACTAACATTCAGAGACAGATTACAGCTGTCTGGCACACTTCTCATTGATATGAGCAAATTGGACTCCTAGAAGGAGTGAATAGGGCTCTGGAATTCTTGACAGAGCCACTAGGCCGGTGATCAGGTGATAGAATTCTAGTAGATGAGAGATGATAACAGTGATCTCATGTGAACCTGGAGAAGCTCTGACTGCTGATGAGGAAGGGCAGGATCTCTTGCAGCTGGTGTGAATGTCATCCCTGAAACATGTATGCCAGCTGTATGCTGTAAAAAGCTAATGGAGTGGTTTCTGGAGGGGAAATGGGGGAAGCAAAGTGGACCAAAAGCATCATTTAAAAAAAAAAAAAAAAAAATCGCCAATAGACCTGCCATGATCCCTTGATCTTGATAGGTCAAATCTGAGATGCCAGAAGCCTTGTTTGTTGGCAGGTGTGGGCTTTGTGCTGTAGGCTATGGTACAGTAAGCTAAGGCCAAGCGTTTTTTAAGTCACCCTTCACTTGGTGGCTTTATAAAACTTTAATATGAAATGTTCAGCCTTATTCTTACCTGCACGTAGCTTTTGTTTCTGGGAGTGAAGGTTATGCTAGCACTAGCTACCTGTTCAGGACTGCCAGGCCTGATGGCTGATGTATATATACATGACATTTAAGCCACTTTGTTTTAATATATCTTTCATTATGATGGTAAATGAACAAAGTGTAACGAAGAAAATGCAAAGATATCTATTTGTTGTGTTTTCCTATCTTTCAAGGGATATCTTTTTTTTGTGTTAAAACAAAGGCAGGTCTCCTAAATGAAATTGCCAAACCTTTAAGCTGTTTATTTTGAATTGCAGCACAGAAGGATATTCAGACCCCAAAAAAGCTGATGACTTCTGGAAAGAAAACCACTTGCTGCCAAGAATTGCAGTATCCAGAGGCTTCAAGTGATATTGAAGACACTGTCTTTGTAGAAAGTTCGTGGCATGACTACCAAAAAGGGGGAGTGAAAGACTTGAAAGAGAGTCCGAGGTGCATAAAGCTCCTATCTCCACAAAATCTGAAAGGGTCAATTTCCAGAGGCAGTCCAGACTTGGTTGTTAGAAGGAAAGAAAGAAACTGTGAAGAGAGTACAGAAAATAAAGTGCCAACTGTGGCACTACGACACAGTACAGGGGAAGAATCAGATACCTCAGATGATGAATTTGAATCATTAATAGAACGGATAAGGAAACAAAGTATACCCCAAAACCCAATCTTAAGCACAAGTAAAACTGTCTACCAGCCAAGAACAATAGGTAAGCAGTTGTTCTTCATTAACTTGCAAGTTGCCTATTGGCAGCAATGGTAGTGCTGATTGCCTAATTATTTTCATTTGTGTGGCATATGCTTTAGAACTGGGCATCTTGCAATTGAATTCAATGCAGTCAGAAATTATTCCTCTGAGAAGTCTGGAAAGTGATTCTACTGGTCATGTGGTATCAAGATTTAAGTTTTTTCACTATTGCTTGTTTTTATAATTCCTATATTTGTAGGCATTTTTTAGTTCTTAAAATTGTTCTGAAAAGACATGTAACTGGTGTTTTTGAATTTTTTTTTTTTAACATATAGCAATAATGTGAAGCTGTCATTTTGGTAAGACTGAAATTTTGAGCAGTTTAGATGCTGTTAGTTTAGCATTTGGATTTATAATTTATTTTATTTAAAATACAGTTTATAATGAGAATTTCTTAAAAACTAGCTCCTTCTCTCCTTTGACTAACTGCTCCAACTGAAAGATTGCAAAGGGGGAAAAGGCTTATTGCTGACTAAGAGCAGGTTAAAACAAGTCTCCTTCTAGAAGAGTAAACACAAGGTGCGTTCATCACTAACAAGGACTAGCTCAGGGCAGGGAGACCTATGGAAGAGGATGGCTGAGAGCATAGAAATATGCCCTGGGAAAGGGCTGTGGGTTTTTTTTTTAATGAGAGTATGTCAATGTGATCTAGAAAACATGTTCTAGAAGTGATCTGGAAGCTGCATTGGCTTCTCTATATATGGTTGAACAGTGAACTAGCCCAAATAGGGAAACAGTATAGAAAAGCCAGCAGGGAGAACATCTGAAACTACAAATCTTGAAGCAGTCCTTGATTTCTGGTGTGAAGGTAAGTCATTTTAGCAATCTGTCCAGGTATGGACTAGGCAAATAGGCAGCTATCTGAACAGAACTTGCCTGTGAAACAAACAGTGTGACTTACAGTACATGACAGAAAGCTAGAAAGTGTTGTGTGTTTTTGGCTTTTTTGGTTTGTTTGGTTTTTTTTTTTGTTTTGTTTTGTTTTTTTTGTTCAAATGATGTCTCTGCATTACTGCTCCCAATGCGCTGGTGATGTATTTTCAATTGGTGAAATGCCTGAGTGAGGTCACAAATGCTTTTTCCTCTGCTTCCTCCTAGCTGAATGTTTTTAAGTTTGGAGTCTGCCATTCCTTCATTGAATGGTAATTTTTGTAGCATATAACAGCAAATTACCTTTCCATCATTTGTAAAAGCCTTTGCGTTCAAGTATGCACAGTAAGAGTGTGTACACTGAGGTGTGAAATATTTGACATTTTTCACAGTTATCTGTTACGTGGTTGCTGTCTGTGCTCTTGTTTGTTTGACAGTGTGTAATTCTGTGACTCTTTCTGTTGAACTAGAAAACATCAAGCCACCCTGTGAAGATGCCCAGTCCTTGAAAGGGGAGGGAGTCAAGACACAAAGCTCCATTTCACTTCAAGAAACACCTAGGATAACAGCTTCTGCAAGAATTCCTAGGAATGAATTGGTCAGTTGCTCACAGTCAGCAAAGACAGAGACAAAGTAAGTATTTCTCCATTTTTACTATGTTCTAGGACCATTAATAGATGAACAAAGAGATACTAAGCATTTTGCCTAGGATGATGTTATGATTTTTCTGGTGCCTAGAAACTTCTGCTACTGATTCAGCAGTCGTTAATAGTTAGGTAGCTGGAAATCAAAGCTTTCAGTCTCACGGAGACTGTAATCTAATCTCCACTTAGAGGAATTGATGACAAATAAATCTGATAAATGTCGAATCTTCTTTGTAAATGTTAACTCTCTTGCTCTTTGTCTTGGCACAGCATATTTCTAACATCCACTGACCATACAGATTCTATCTATCTAGCTGCCTGCCTCTGAAAATATATAAAAACTGATTCTATTAGTAATTCCTGCCTTTTCACAAGCTTGTCTTGATATTTTTGACCTCTATCTTTATAATTCCTGTTTCTTTTTCTATATGTGGATGCAGCTTTAGCTTTTCAGAAGAATGTCTTTTTCATTTCTAATAGCTGCCTTTATTCTGCCTCTTAGCCATGTGATGTTTTCTTTAGTCATTTTATAATTGTGTATACTAGTACAAAACCTTCAGATGATCTCTTTCAAAGCTGATGTTTTGTCAGAATGCTGCAGTATTGGATTTAGTCATTCTAGTGGAATATCTACATCCCCTGAATGAATTCCTGAGTATTCCTAGAACGTCTTTGGTTGTGTTTCTGAAAATATACCTTCATTGTGGGTGATTGTGTTAGGGCTGTTCATATATTGATCAAGCTTTGATATAATTGTGGCTTGCTGTGTCGCGGAGATCTGAGCTACCCTCTTTTCCTACTTAGGAGTCCTCATAATCTAGCTTTCTTAATTAATGAAATAAATGCAGAACTGTTGCAACAGCTCTGCCCTTTCACGCCTCTGAAGGGGGAAGAAGACTGTATGAGCATGTGCACCCCAGTGGCCGTGTGAGGGCAAGCTAGTGAAGAGTCAGGGGAGGTTTATGCCAGTGGCAGCACGCCAGAAATCTTTATTGGTTATACAGTGGCCGTTATTTTTCAATGTGGTATCTCTGTACTTAAGTAAACTGCTTTATGGCTTTTCTTGCAGGCCTAGAGTGTGCTCAGTACCTGGCTGTTTCTTGCAAGATCTCTCAAATCCGGCTTCCCACTATGTGAAGTATTTCAAGAAAAATAAAGAGGATCTGGCACAGAAGCTCTACTGTCTGTACAATAGTACTATCTTTGAGCACAAGGTTGGCTTCAAAACAAAAACTACAGTTCTAAAATGCTGGTTAATTTGTTGCTCCTCACTTTTTGATGTGATTGCTCTTTATCCTCTACAGTTAGAAGTTAAATTTTATAGCAATGACTTATGTTTGAAGTAACTTAAGTGATTTATTTGAAAGGGGTTTGTCACCACTGTGATGCATCAGTTTTTGGCTTTCCCAGCTGGCTTTCCCAGCTGTAATGGTGTACCATCCTTAAGTGAGCAGTCTGGATGGTGTCCAAGAGTCTTTGATGAAAGAAACTGCTGCGTGAGGGGCCCTGGATTAGTTTCATCTTTGAAGAGGTCACTGATATTTATCTTCCTGTATTTTCTAGTACCTGCATGGTCATCAACTCAGCAGCCTGGGAATGTTTCTGTTGCTGCCTCTGTGATCGTAGATCCTAGCAAAGGCACCTATGGCTTTCTGCTGCTGAAAGAAGCTCAAGGTTGCCTGCCACTGTTGCTCATTCAGCTTTTACTGAAGTAACATGTACTAGTGAACTCTGCAACATTACTGCAGCCTAATACCTAGTGTTAGCACAACTTTCTTGCTGGAGCTGACAAAAGGCAAGTGGCAGGAGCGTATGTTGGGGAGCAGGGAGCTGATGGATAAAAGCGCTTCCCATTGTTGTTAGTGCCTCTTGCCTCATACTTAGTCATGCTACATGCAGTCTTTGTTCATTCCTATTACATTTTCATGTCTGCCATTCTGGAGCAGATTAAAAAGCTGCTTATTCTTTCAATAAGTTTTGGGTGAACCTAAAGCTATAAGTTGTGTTTCAAATTGAAGGTTTCCATTTCAGAGACCTGCTGTCTTGACCTTTACATCTTCTGGGATACTGGACACCCTCCTCTGGTGCAAAACATCCTTGAAAGGAAGGACACTGCTCTTAGTAATTCCAATAGAATTTCCTTCAGGAAGGAAAATGTTTCTGAGCAGATAAGAAAATATTGTTGAGCTGACCCAAGGATAGGCTGGGGGTCATAATTTCATGTAAAGCTGAGCTGAACAGACTCACTTGCTGAAAGCAAAATATCTTGCTCCCCAGTGCTTCAGCCCTGTACCTCTGCTGGCACTTACTACTGTTGGACAGTTTACTTAAGCTCTAATGAACTTATATGACGGAAAACTGTTAATAAAAGAACAGAGCTAACAAAGATAGATATGATGAGGGCTTATAAAATTGGGAGTAGCACAGAGGATAAGCAAGGGATGATTTTTCACCCTCTCGCCGTGTGAAGGCGCATCAAATTAAAATGGCAAGTTGCAGGCTCAGAACAACCAAAGCAGATGGTACTTGACCTGTAGATTAAGCTGTAGAACTTCTGATCATAGACTATTGTGGAGGCTAACAATGCATATGTATTCTTAAA
>NW_009259323.1:1721695-1731996 GCF_000687185.1 Egretta garzetta
GGAACCACCTGTGGCTCAGTGAGGTGGTATCTTGCAAATGACTAGCAGATGGGAATAGTACTTCTTTTGAAGAGGAAATTCTGTCCTATGCCTGACCTGTCCTTGTATTTCCTCTTAAGCAGGATGTGTTAGCCACTGTTGGAGGCAGAATACAGGATCTCAGGGACTTTGTCTCATCCCGCATTGTGAAACTCCCAGTGTTGGTTACAGAAAAACTGGTGATGGGACTAAGAAGCCATGGTTTGCCTGTTAAGAGCACTAACAGAGACATCCTGTACTGGCTTTGCAGTAAATATAAGAGGAAGCCAGAGGGCCAGAAGAAGATGAGAAGCAGGAGAGGGCAGATTACATGTACTGTTTTGTTTTTCAGTTACCAGAGAAAATGGTAATAATCTGGAATAAGAAAATGAGAAAAACAGCAGGATATTGTCTAACTGGACAGACAGAAGGTTCTGAAGCAAAGCGTTATGCTCGCATAGAACTTTCTGAGAAAGTTTGTGACTCTGCAGGTAGGTAAAAGAAAAGATATGTTGATTCTTTGAGAAAGCAAGTTCTAGAGATAAAAACATGAATCTGAGGCCTAAGAGATCTGGAACTGGACATTGCTTTGAAATTTTATATTACCTTGAATAAATAAACCCATTAGTGGTAGTACTTGTCTTCACAGCCCTTCTAAGAGGCTGGACAAGTTTAAAAAATATGAGAACAGAGATGTATTCATGCTAACTGCAGTATTTTATTTATATTTCTTATTGATTTGAAGATCTATAGGTTACTCTAATTCTATATGTACTGTAATGGCAATCTAAAATCTGACTTCTTCCATCATAGCTAGCCACCTTGTTAGTAGTATTTAAAGCTGGAGTAGAGACAGGTTAGTGCCAAAGTACTTCCTGTTATGTGGTGGGTACCATGACTGTTATTTCTCCCTCTTCCCTCCCAAATTGGGGAAATGAATGTTGTAGTTTCTGTGGGAGAACCAGTTCTGTAATTAATAGAATATTTTGAAGTAAGCTTAATACATTCAATATGAGAGATATGACAAAGTACCCTGGGAATCTGCTTTTGAGGGCTTAGGAGTTCATGAGTGCTGGTTGGTTTTTAAGAAGCACCTTTTAGAAGCGCAGGAGCAGGTAATCCCATTGTGTCATAAACCAAGCAAGGCAGAAGACCAGCTTGGCTGAACAGGGAACTCCTCGTGGATCTCAAGAGGAAATAGAAATTGTATGATCTCTGGAAGTGAGGTCAGGCTTTGCAGGATGATTGCAGAGGTGTAGTTCCTATATGGAGGCAGAAGACGCGAAAGGCCAAAGCTCAATTAGAGTTGGAACTGGCCAGTGTTGTGTTAGATAACAAGGACTTTAAGTATGTTAATAGCAAGAGGGAGGTTTAAAGGAAACATTGGACTGATGCTTGTTTAAGATGGTCATCTGAATAATAGGGATGAAGAAAAAGTGGAGGCATTCATTGCTTTTTTTTTTTTTTTTTTTTTTTTTTTTTGCCTCAGTCTTTAATAAAACTGACAGCCCTTGGACTGCCCAGTCTCCTGAGTTAGAGCACCACAAGTGTAGGGATAGTGACTTTACATTTTTTGATGCTGAGGTTGTCAGGGACCAGCTGTATCAGCTGAATATTAACAAGTCCATGGGGCATGATGTACTAAAGGAGCTAGCAAATGTTATGGCAGGACCATTCTTGATCATCTACCAAAGGTCTTGGGAGTCTGGGGAGGTCCCTGCTGACTGGAAGCGAGCCAATGTTATTCCAATTTACAAGAAGGGCGTGAGGGAAGACCCAGGAAACTACAGACCTGTTAGTCTAACATCACTTCCTGGAAAAATTATGGAGAAGATCATACTGGATACTATTGAAAGGCATTTAAAGAATAGCACAATCATCAGGCACAGTCAGTGTGGGTTCACAAAGAGAAAGTCCTGTTTAACTCATTTGATATCCTTTTATAAGGTCACCCACCTAGTAGATGAAGGGATGGTGGTAGATTTAGTTTTTCTGGATTTTAGTAACGCTTTTGATACTGTCCCTCACAGCATCCTTCTGGACAAGTTGTCCAGCTGTGGGAAAAACAGGTTCATGGTGCACTGGGTGAAGAACTGCCTGAAGGGCAGAGCTCAAAGGGTTGCAGTGAGTGAGGCTACATCTGGCTGGTGACTGGTCACCAGCGGTGTTCAGTTCCAGGGCCAGTCCTGTTCAATATATAATCAACCATCTGGATGCAGGAGTTGAATGCACCATTAGTAAGTTTGCTGATGATACCAAACTGGGAGGTGCTGTTGACTCTCTTGAGGGACAAGATGCCTCGCAGAGGGATCTAAATAGATTGGAGTATTGGGCAATTATTAATGGGATGAAATTTAACAAGTCCAAATGCTGGATTCTGCACCTGAGAGGGAGTAATGCTGGGCACAAGTATAAATAGGGAGAGGAGTGGCTAGAGAGCAGCCCTGCAGAAAGGGATCTGGGAGTGCTGGCTGGCAGCAGGCTCAATACGAGTCAGCAGTGTACCCTGGCAGCCAAGAGGGCAAACTGTATCCTGGGGTGCATCAAACACAGCATAACCAGCTGGTCAAAAGAGCTGATTATCCTACTGTATTCAGCATTGCTGCAGCCTCACCTTGAGTACTGTGTGCAGTTCTGGGCCCCACAACTTAAGAAGGTTGTGAAGGTCCTTGAATGTGTACAGAGGAGGGTAACAAAGCTGGTGAAAGGGCTGGAAAAAACGTCCTTTGAGGAGAAGCTAAGGACTTTGGACTTGTCTAGTTTGGAGAAGAGCAGGCTGAGGGGTGACCTCATTGCTCTCCACAGCTTCCTGAGGGGGGGAATTGGAGAGGGTGCTGATCTCTTCTCCCTGGTAATAGGACACGTGGGAATGGTACAGAGCTGTGCCAGATGAGGTTTAGACTGGGCATTAGGAAGCATTTCTTTATCAAGAGGGTAAAGATGGTGGTCAAACACTGGAACAGGCTTCCTGAAGAGGTGGTCAGTGCCCCGAGCCTGTCAGTGTTTGAGAGGCATTTGGACAATGCCCTTAATGACATGCTTTAACTTCTGGTCAGGTAGTTGGCCTAGATAGTCATTGTAGGTCCCTTCCAACTGAAATATTCTATTCTAATTGTGGAGAAAATTCAGTGCTCTGCTCTAGTTGTTTCTGGATGAAAAATATCAATGTTAAAAAAGCAATGAATCTTGGGCTAAATAAAGGTGTTTCAGGTCTCATTGAAAACAACCCCCAACAAACCAAAAAAACCCAAACAGATTAGGCATGCAGGGAAGTAACTAGGATGCAGAATTAGGGCTAATCACAAAACTGGAAATGCACTGAGTAAAGCCTTGTTTTGGGGCATTTTATCTTATCAAAACATTGGTAGTTCCAATCTCCAAAATAACTCTTGCATCTTAATAAAGAATGAGTGTCAAAGTCTGAAGGAGTGACCAAGATGAAAGTCCATACTTTCCCATACCTGACTGATCTTAATGTCTTTTGTTTGCCTTACCACAAGATCGTCTTCGAGACACGCTAGTTCATGAGGTTTGCCATGCAGCCACCTGGCTGATCAATGGTGTTCGTGATGGACATGGAAGATTCTGGAGATTCTATGCCAATAAATCAGCTGTGATTCATCCAGAACTGCCAGTAGTAACACGATGCCACAGCTATGAGATTAATTACAAATTCATCTATGAGTGTGTTCTGTGCAAAGCTACGTGAGTAATGTTTTGATCTTGCATATGACTATGTATTAACTTTGTCTCTAACTTGGCGGTCTTATGTGTCTTGAAATCACGGGTCTCTTAAACTGGGATACTCTCAGAGTTGTCACTTCACATTTCCTGACCCCACAGAACCTCACTACATGATTCCACATGTTTGTTTCCAGGTAGTTTCAGTTCCAGTTCAGAGGTCAGGACAGGCAGAAGTGTCTTCTGAGGACCACTGTTGGTGATGGAGGCCTTTGAGAATCAGTAAGAGCTCAGAATACATGCCTCAGCTTTGAAGGACATGGCAGGGAAAGGTTACGCTCCATGTGGCTGCTTTCACTTTTCAAACATTGCTCAAGTGATGTAAATTTGGACTCATTTTCTACTGTAGTTAATATTGAGTGAACTTGTGAAAGTTTTTGACCACATATCTGACTTCATGGTCAACGCTGATCCTATTATAGGCTTTTGGAAGGGGGTGGTATTTCCAGTCTTAGCTTAGTACGACATCAGGAGTAATACTTGTGGGCCTACACTGACAGAGCACTAACTGGATCTGACACATCCCTGTAGAATGGTTAAGCAAAGTACTATCGTGTGTTGCAGAAATAAGGCATTCCAAGTTCTTTTGAAATCTATCAATGCTTTACAAAGTAGTATCTTTGAATGTGCCATGACAACAATCTACGTTTGATCTAAGGAAAAACAGTCCACAAGGGGATGCTAGACTTGGCATGGTGCACTGAATTACTTTTTATACGCTCATTTTTGTAAAGATACTGAGGGCCATCTGATACTGAAAGAAGTCAGTAGTAACTGGAATTCAAAAGCAGAACACGTCCCCATAAGAACTGGGCACAAAATGTGTGACAGTAATTAGATATTAGAACAGAGTATCAGAGGAAGCTCTCTGGGTTCTGTATCTTGATGACTCTGTATTAAGACTAAACAATTTGACTAATCTTGTATCTTTGTTATGGTAGTGCTAAGTAAAATGTAGATACCAACAATATAATGATTTCTATGGTTTAAAACGTTACAAAAGCTATAGTCAGTTTTCTAGTCATTCGGTTTTTTTGTTTTTTTTAACCTCATGGACTCTTTCAAGTTGTGTATATATTAAAGGAAGAACAGATGTCTGCAGCCACACAGATGTGAGTAGCACTGTGATGTGAAGAACTGAAGCTAGGACACAGATATACTGATTGCAGCATTGGTTATCAGGCCAAGTCTTCCTTACTGCATTTGTGAAATGAGAACTATGTATGTTGCTGAGATCAAGCAGAAGGAGTAGTTGCTATAGTTATTTCACAGGTTTCTTACCTTTCAAGGGTGTGGAAGGTGTACTCTTTTCTGGAAGATCATAGCTGACCACAGACTTCTGTATGTAATGACCTCAGTCTCAGTGGGAGAGCATGAAGTTGTGTGAATTCAGTTCTGCACAGCCCAGGGAAGTGGCTGACAGTGGTGTGGCGCTTTTTTTTTTTTTAATTTTTAAAAAAGCTATTATATTCCACCACCCCCCCTCCCCATTTTAGGAGCTAAACACATGCTTAGAAAGCATGCATGGGATTTTCTTTCTCAGGATCATATGTGCTACTTCCAGAAGCACTGGAAGGAAACAGTATTTCACATATTAAACACTTCAGGAAGATTCTTACATATGACTATGCAATGCGTCAGTTGCTTAGATGCAACAGAGCATTGAGAAGACTTGAATGGTGATGGCTTTGAGGAGAAATTCTAAGGGATAGTTGATACATAAGTTGTGGAGGTGTTTTGAAATGTTGTAGCACTTCGTACTACTAGGCTGAGAGTAAAAGAGATGGTAAAGAACCAAGCTGAAAATGCAGTGGAAAAAGTTCTAGGGTAGAGAGAAATGTGTAATACAGATTTTATTGTTCCACTGTGTGAAGTATGTAGTCTGGTTCCTGTTCTAAAATGCTAGCTTAGAAATCTGACCTAAGTAGCTTGGCAGAAGAGAAAGGCGCCCTTTCCCACAAGTACTGTCTACTACAAGTTTGAAACCAAAGTACTTATTTTTCCATTTCAGGATTGGACGTCATTCCAAGTCTCTGGACACGGAGTGCTTTGTGTGTGCCTTCTGTGGGGGGCAGCTGGTCCTGAGTCAGTCCACTTCGAAGGGCGGCACTCCTGCTAGGACACATCTCACACCCTTTGCAAAGTATGTGAAAGAAAACTATGGACTTACTAAAAGAGAGCAGCATGGGCTGAGTCATGCAGAAGTCATGCGGAAGCTCAGTGCTGATTTTGCTTTAAAAACTAGGCTTCAAGATTCCTTGTAATATCTCAATACACTTCCTTTCTTGATGCCACTTAAATTTTGTATGTAGTAGTAAATTAGTCTAACATGAGTCTTAAGAATGTGTTTCTGAGGATTCCAGATAATTTTATTATTTTGGCATTAAATAATTCTGATAAAGAAGACTTTAAGGCCTTTTCTAAAATGGGCAAGAGTGAGCAAGAAGTAATGATGATAGAAAGTCTGTAGCAATGCACAAGTCAGGGTATCCTTCTTAGCCTTCAGATAAACACCACCTGTGCCTGGGAAGATGCAGTTCTAGGCCAAATGGATTTACTCTTTCATCTGGGTAGCCGATATGCTATAGACTGTGTATATGTGCTGAAGAACTGGTAGGTCTACATCTATTTGGGATTGCCAGATGCAAGAAAAACCCAGGCCCATGAACCAAAGTCCTCTGATTCTGTCTGGATGACATCCAGGCAGGAAAAGGGGCAGACCTGAGGAATGCTTCAACATGGGTTCAGGCATTCTCCCAAGGAGAGTTTCTTGAGTGATTCTTGGCTGTTTTTGTTAAAAGTGGTAGGTAGATGATGCCTTAATCTGTTAGAGAAAGCATGCAAAGACCTCTGGCCCTTTGTGACATCAGAGCTCTTTCTGATTAAATTTTGATTGCAGTTGTGCCTCTATCACTGAGATTTATAAAGCTAAAATAGATGCAAAAGGTCAGGTTGGGGAAAGCAAATTCAAACACTTTCCACCATAGAATGAGAAGGTCTAGTCAGATGACTTAAGTCTTTCATGTAGAACATGACTGAATGTGTGTTACGGTGTTTGTGTCTTCTGTGAACAAATTGCTCAGGGGATTAGTAATTTTGAATAATCAATAAATGCCAATTTTATACTAACTGTGGCAATGAACTGGGCTTCTTTTGTTTCAATTTAACCATGGCTGAGTAAGTATAGCTATGTCAGGAAGTTATCTTCCACACACTCCAGGAACCTTCTAGACCATTTCTTCTCTGCTGTGCTGTATTTCCAGCAGACGTAAGGTAAGTTGAAGTCTCCCGTGAGAACAAGCGATTGCGAGACTTCTGCCAGCCGCTTCATCTACCTCTTCATCCTGGTTGTGTGGTCTGTAACAGACTCCTAGCAGGATATCTGTTTCACTTGCCTTCCCCCTCATCCTTACTCATAAGCACTTGACCGTATCACAGTCATGAGCTCTATACAATCAAAACACTCCCTGACATACAGAACCACCCCACTGCCTCTCCTTGCTTGCCTATCATTTCTAAAGAGCTTATAGCCATCCGTTGCAGCACTCCAGTCATGGGAGTCATCCCACCATATTTCTGTGATGGCAGCTAAGTCATAGCTAGCCTGCTGCACAATGGCTTCCAGCTCCTCCTGTTTGTTGCCCATGCTGCGTCCATTGGTGTGGATGCACTTGAGCTGGGCTATTGATTTCACCCCCAACATTGGCATGCCAGCCCTAGGCTCCTCTTTAGCGAGCCTGGTTATATCCCCTTCCCCCTTCAAACCTAGTTTAAAGCCCTCTCGATGGGTCCTGCCAACTCATGAGCGAGAATCCTTTTACCCCTTTGAGACAGCTGAACTCCATCTGTTGCCAGCAGGCTGGGTTCTGTGTAAACCTCCCCATGATCAAAACCCCCAAAATTCCACCGATGCCACCAGCCTTTTAGGCACATGTTAATCAGGTGAGTTTTCCTGTTCCTTTCAGTGTTGTTCCCTGCCACTGACAGGATTGAGGAGAACACTACCTGTGCTTCTGATCCCTCAACCGACCGCCCTGGTGCCCTGAAGTCCCTTTTGATTGCTTTTGGATTTCTCTCTACAACCTCATTGCTACCAACCTGCATGACCAAAAGCAGGTGATAATCAGAGGGCTGTACCAGACGGAGGAGTTTCTTAGTAATGTCCCTAACCTGGGCCCCAGGGAGGCAGCAGACTTCTGTGGGATGGGTCTGGTCAGAATACTGGGCCCTCTGTTCCCCTCAGAAGGGAATTGCCTAAGACAATTACCCTCCTTTTTTTCTTAACAGAGGCAGTCATAATGTGTGGGGCTGACTGACTCTAAGCAACCTGCTGGATGGACCTTCACCTACATCCTCATTTGCCTGGCCCTCAGGTTCAAGAGCCCCATATCTGTTGTGTAAGGGCAACTGGGAAGGTGAGGGAGGCTGGGAGGGGATACACCTGCTGCCCCGAGCAGGGACCTGTTTCCATTCCCCCTGTCTCCTAGTGGCAAAAGTGCAGGGGATCCTCTGCTCCTTGTAGAGCCTCCATCTGCTGCCAGTCTGTCTCCCTCTCGCACTCCCTGACACTCTAACCTTTCCACTTCCTCTTTCAGCTCTGCCACCAGGCAGAGCAGATCATCTGTGTGGTCACACTGGAGACAGTTGTTGTCCTTACCACCTTCTGGTGAGTGACAGGCTCAGGCACTCCCTGCAGATGGAGACCTGGAGAGCTGTATGTGGGGGAGCTCCATCTGAGTTGCCACATTGCTTCTGGTGATGGCTTTCAGGTGAGTGGAAACCATAGCTAGGTTCTCTCCTGGGAGGGTGATGACCATTAGCTGAGTTACCCTTTAGAGCCGGGAAGGGGACTGCGCCCTGCCCACATGCCCTGCCTGTGCAAACTGCTGTGCCACACCCTTCTGATGTGCCATGCCCTGGTTGCCACGCTCCTGGTCACTTGTGCTCCCTGGGGCTGCTCTTATATGTGAGGGGGAGTTGGGCCACTGCCACCCTTGTCCCTGCCCACACTGAGTCAGAGCTGCCGCTTGTCAGGACCTCACTCTTTCTTGCTCTGGGGTGGGAGGTTGGGGTCCCCCCTTTCTCCCTGCTCTTTTGCCTTTGTGGTTTTGCCTTTGCAGTTTTGCCACTTTAGGAAAGATCCCCTAGCACAATCCTTCGCTCTGGAACCCTTTGCCTAGGTGGCTTGTATTCCTATGCTGTATGGGCTGGTGCTATACAATGGATAGGAAACTGGGCAAAATGCAATTGGCAGATAGGAAATCAAGATGTATGGGGAAGAAAATATTGGGAATAAATACACCAGATCACCAACTCCCATCCTATTGCTATAGGTTATGTAGCCACTGTCTCAATGCTCGTTTCTGACCTTTTCTCTACTCCTATTTGTAACCAACCACGGATCCTGAAGAGGCAACCTTTGAGCCACGGGGTGGTGTGAGGGACAGACTGGCTGGACATTTGTCTCAAAGCTTGCCCACATGAAGCTGGTCCCACAGGACCCTGCAGGGCAGCTGTTCAGGCCCCACCTGCCCCCCCCCTTCCACAGCCACAAGCTCTTTGGGTGTGCTCCGCCCACCACCGGCCTATTTACCTCTTTCTTCCTGATACAAAACTAGTTTCTTCTAGCACAGCTCCCCTCTCTCTCCTACTCAAGGCTATCGAAGGGTCCTAGCACAATTCTTCTATCTGTCCTGCTCAAGGATATGCTTCCTTCTATCTAAGCACATATAGCAACTTCTAAGGCTATTCGGCCATAAATTGTTCCAAGCTTGACTGAGTTGCTCCAATTAGAGGGGGACCGTCTGTTCCTTTTCAATGACAGAAAATTTGGTATCACCATGAGGGGCTTTATCCCCAGGAAAGCCACTAGTGAGGCTTGAAGGTACATGTGCAGGCAAGGTGGACCCCTCCAGCCAGCTGGGCTCGGACACTCAGCCTGCCCCTGCTGGCCCCTGGATCCCAGCCTCCCCAGTTGCTGGCCCCTGCATGTAGGAGCCCCCAAGGCCGCAGCCCTTGCCCACTTGCTGGTACAGAGCGTCCCACACCCCCTGAGCCACACAGGAATCCCCTGGTCTCATAGCTGACCCTCCGTGCTCTCACCACTGGAGACTCATGGGGTCTCTTGCACCCAGGGCTGGCCGACAGGGCTGCCCGCTCACCCCCTTGCTCCCAGGCCACGTCACCTGCTCACGGGCTCGTGCGGCTTGATCTTTGCTGGCCATCACACTCACTCCCACACCCACACTCGCTCCACTCGCTGCCCCAGGGGCGCGGGGGCTCTCCGCCTCGTGGTCTGACCCCAGCTGCTGCACTCACACCCCCGCGCACACATGTGGCGCACAGGACAGAGAGTCCTCATCCAGGACAGAGCCAGGAAGGCATTCAATAAGGAGACAGGACAGGCTGTGCTGGTCAGGCGCAGGGCAGGGCCAGGCCAGCACTCTGGCAAGGTGCTGGCAGCTGAGCGCCACTGCTCTCACTGTCCCGTGAGGCAGCTGCAGCAGAAAGCCCTGCGCAGAGCCTTGCAAGCTCTCCTGGCG
>NW_009259323.1:1732250-1732820 GCF_000687185.1 Egretta garzetta
TGCGTCCTCCGATGGGGCAAGAGAGGCTCTCTGTGTGTCGCCGTCTGCCTCTCTTGCAGTGTCTCCATCGGGGACCTCTTCCCAGTCTTCCTCCAGGTCTACCAGAGCGGTGTCACAGGTTACGTGGCCAGCAGGGGCAGGCCCTTGGCTCTCCACCCCTCGCTGCCAAGCCCTGGTCGCTCAGGATGCCCTGAGTGGCACCGACAGTTTCGCCACCAACATCTCCCAGCTGGGGCATGGCTGCAGGCAAGGGAGGAGCCAGTGACTGAGCCTCTGGAAGCGCTGACGCAGATAGAGGCACGCTGTGCCCCTCTTCACGGGGAGCTCCCGGCGAGGGAGAAGTTGAGAAGCTGGTGTCCTCAGGCACTGTTGCGGGGAGCGGCTCGCTGTGTTCCTGGTCCCTGGGGCCTCTGGCCAGGCAAGACTCTGCATCGCCATCTGTTAATGGGGCAAGGGATGCGCTCTTTATGTCGCTTGCTGCCTCTCCTGCAGCGTCTCCCTCAAGAACCTTGTGCCACTCTTCCTCCAGCTCCTCCAGAGAAGTGTCACTGGTTAGGAGGGCACGAGCGG
>NW_009259323.1:1734462-1735168 GCF_000687185.1 Egretta garzetta
GGGAGCTCCCGGCGAGGGGGAAGTTGAGAAGCTGGTGTCCTCAGGCACTGTTGCGGGGAGCGGCTCGCTGTGTTCCTGGTCCCTGGGGCCTCTGGCCAGGCAAGACTCTGCATCGCCATCTGTTAATGGGGCAAGGGATGCGCTCTTTATGTCGCTTGCTGCCTCTCCTGCAGCGTCTCCCTCAAGAACCTTGTGCCACTCTTCCTCCAGCTCCTCCAGAGAAGTGTCACTGGTTAGGAGGCCATGAGGGGCAGGCCCCTGGCCCTCAGCCCCTGCCACCAGGTCCTGGTTGCCTGGGATGCCCTGAGCGGTGCCCCCAGCATCGGCACTGTCATCTGCTGCGTGGAGCGTGGCTGTGGGCGAGGGAGGAGCCGATGAGTGTACATCTTCAGGCGCTGCTGCGGGGAGAGTCTCGCTGTGCCCCTGGTCCCCAGCCTGCACCTGGGCTGTTCTTGTAGGTGTCGCCAGACCAGTGGTGTGCGCAAGGTGCCCCTGTGCCACCAGCTGCTGGCCAGGTCCCCGGCTTGCGGCGGCAATGTGGCTCAGGACCCCCGACACCAGTGACTGGACCGTGGACTCCAGAGGCACGTCACGGGTTGTGCTGCTGTGTGGGGCAGGCCCCCATCTCTCAGCCCTCACCGCCATGCCCCGGTCACTGAGGATGCGCCAAGCAGGTGGGACAAGCTCTCGGCGGCCGCTGGCTGCC
>NW_009259323.1:1737359-1738395 GCF_000687185.1 Egretta garzetta
GGAGCCGATGAGTGTACATCTTCAGGCGCTGCTGCGGGGAGAGTCTCGCTGTGCCCCTGGTCCCCAGCCTGCACCTGGGCTGTTCTTGTAGGTGTCGCCAGACCAGTGGTGTGCGCAAGGTGCCCCTGTGCCACCAGCTGCTGGCCAGGTCCCCGGCTTGCGGCGGCAATGTGGCTCAGGACCCCCGACACCAGTGACTGGACCGTGGACTCCAGAGGCACGTCACGGGTTGTGCTGCTGTGTGGGGCAGGCCCCCATCTCTCAGCCCTCACCGCCATGCCCCGGTCACTGAGGATGCGCCAAGCAGGTGGGACAAGCTCTCGGCGGCCGCTGGCTGCAGGGCCCACGGCACGTGCTCTGCCTCTCAGAGAAGATCCGGAGGTTGCTGCTGCTGGCAGAGCGGGCAGCTTGGTGACATTCGCAGATCCGTCTGTTGGAGCTGCAAGTGCGTAGCGGACTGCAGCTGCCTGCGTCGCTTCAAGCCTTGGGAGAGGAGGAAAGGCTGGAGTGGGCAGTCCTTCTCCCTGTGTGACCCTGCTGCAGGGCAGTGCCTCCCAGTCCTCCAGCGTGTCCATCTGCAAGAGGAGACGTGAAGAAAGGCCGCGTGACTGTGGTCCCCTCACCCCTGCATCCCAGCGGGTAAGCCCCTGCACCCGGGCCATCCTGCCAGCTCTGAGGGCAGTGCTGAGCCCCACAGAGGGCTGCTGCCCTGCTCCCAGAGCCGCCTGGGGAGGGGGCTGGTCCCTGCGTGGCCCCCCACCGTGTCTCGGGAGCACATCCTGCATGCCCAGGCAGAGTGCTGGCCACGGCATGGGGGGGTCTCAGCTTGCTGGGGGGCCGGTCGCACCTGCCCGTTCTGGCACCTCCCGCCTCCCCATCGGCACCTCCCAGGGTCGGGGAGGCATATGGCCCTGTCTCCCTCAAGCTCCCTACCTGTGTGCAATGGCTGCGAGTGCTCTGTGAGCTCGCTGGGAAGAGGAGTGGTGGCAGCCTGTCCCCATGGAGGGACGAGGCTGTGGTCCAGCTGCGCTGTGGC
>NW_009259323.1:1738843-1740800 GCF_000687185.1 Egretta garzetta
CCCCCGCCTCCCCACGCCACAATGGCCTCTGGGCATGATGCCACCCCTGGTCACAAAGGCCTGGTGGTCACCGTGGAGACGCCCATGCCTGTCTGATGGTGGCCCCCTGGGCACACAGACTCACAGGCCCACAGCAGGGTGTGGGTGCGGAGGCACCTCTGGCGCCCTCTAGTCCAGCCCCGCTCTGTCACCCCTGCGGTCTTCATTAAATTGGCGTCACGGACAGGATCCCTCGAAGGGAGGCTCTCAGTGGCTGTAGTTTCAGGGCTTGCTCTGTTGATAGAGTGATAAGCAAGCTTAGAGCCTCTGATTTTGTGGTAATGTTAAAGCACTGCTAAGTGAAGGTGCAGACCAGGAAATTCTTTCTGTCCTGGCCCACTTGGTGTGGAAGAAACAGCTGGATGTTTTCAATTTTGGTGTTGGCTCTTGTGACAGTGAGAGAACATTTGAACCGAAAACGGAGACTGAAGAACAGATCCCCAGGGTTTTTGAAAGGCATCCAAACGATGGTGGGGACCAGCAAGAGCTTTCCATTTTGGCACCTTTATAGTGGAAGAAAAAACTAGAGGTTTGGAATTTCGGTGATGGCTTAGGCAAGAGTGAGAGAACCTTGGGAAAAAAGGGAAGATTCAAGCACGGAGCCTGAAGGTAGGTGGGGCTTTTGAAGGGTGTCCAAATGACAGTTAGGACCAGTAAGAGCTTTGGGTCCTGGCACGTTTTGCATGGGAGAAATAGCTGGACATTTGTCCTGGTTTCGGCTGGGATAATTTTCTTCATAGCAGCTACCATTGTGCTGTATTTTGGATTTAGTACTAGAAGAATGTTGATAACACACTGATGTTTTTAGTTTTTGCTAAGTAGCGCTTGGACTACTCAAGGACTTTCTGAGCCTATCCTGGTCAGCCAGGTATATAACAAGCTGGGAGAGAGCACAGCCAGGACAGCTAACACAAACTGACGAAAGTACTATGCCATACCATATAACATCATGCTCGGGGGGAGTTAGTTGGTTGCAGGGGGAGAGTGATTGCTGCTCAAAAAGGGCTGGGCATCTGTCAGCGGGTGGTGAGCAAATGCATTAAGCATCACTTGTTTTATATATTCTATGTATTCTCTTACATTATTATTATTGTAATTGTTTTTCTGGGGGGTTGACATAGAACATTGGGACTTTAATCAAGAAAGAGAAGTGCAGAGCACAGGGTTTGTGGGGCTTGTGAAGGGTGCCTAAAGAACAGAGAGGACCAGCAAGAGCATTCGCTCCTATCCCCTTTGACATGGGAGAAAGCGGCGGACGTTTGCAGTTTGGGTGCTGGGCTTGGGCTAAATTTTGGCTGATGTTGACCTCAAACATATGGACTTTAATCTAACAAGAGAAGCGCATAACCCCAGGGTTTGTGGGTGTCTTGAAGGGCGCCTAAAGGACAGTGAGGACCAGCAAGAGCTTTTGCACCTATTGCCTTTGACATGGGAGAAATCGGCTGAGGATGGGACTTTGGGAGCTCGGATCTGGCTAAATTTTGGCTGAGGTTGACCTTGAACGTCAGGACTTGAAGAGGGCTTAGGAAGTGCAGAACCCCCAAGTTTTTGAGGCTTTTGAAGGAAACCTAAAGGACAGTGAGAACCAGCAAGAGCTTTCAGTTGTATCGGCTTTGACGTGGGACAAATCAGCGGACGTTTCCACTTTGGGAGGACTTTCGGTGCGAAATTTTCTCTGAGGTTGACCTTGAACATCGAGAGTTTAATTTACAAAGAGAATCAGAGAGCCTAAGGGTTGCTTTGGTTTTTGAAGGGCACCTAAAAGACAGTGAGGACCAGCAAGAGCTTTTACACCTATTGCCTTTGACATGGGAGTAATCGCCAAGTGATGGCAATTTGGGAGCTCGGATCTTACTAATTTTCACTGAGGTTGACCTCGAACATTGAGAGTTTAATCTAGCAAGAGAAGTGCATAGCC
>NW_009259324.1:0-272 GCF_000687185.1 Egretta garzetta
CCTAGAGAGGAGCCCGGGCAGCAGCAGGTTCTGGGCAGGAGCTGGGGCCCCTGGAGAGGACTCTGTGCAGCTGCAGGCAGTGGGTGGGAGCTGCTTCCCCTGGAGAGGAGTCGGGGCAGCAGCAGGCTCCGGGCGGGAGCTGGGGCCCCATGAGTTGAACCCGGGCAGCATCAGGTTGCAGGTGGGAGCTGCTTCCCCTGGAGAAAAGCCCGGGCAGCAGCAGGCTCCGGGTGGGAGGTTGGGTCCCTGGAGAAGAGCCCGGGCAGCAGCAA
>NW_009259324.1:1309-2645 GCF_000687185.1 Egretta garzetta
GCAGCCCCAGCGTCCTCGAGTGAGACTCTGCCGGTCGGCTCCTTCCCCAGCGCCAGTTCAAAGCCTGCGCAGCAGGACACAGCCGCTGCCTGACAGGGTTTCTTGTCTGGCCTTCGGTGGGGGAAGGGTGCACTTCAGCCCTCGGCTCTGTGCTTGCTTCCCAGGTGCCCCAAATGCTATCGCTGCCGCCAAGATGTTCACTTGTGGCGTGGCCACAGGTCAGCAGGAGCAGGTCCACTTCCAAAGAGGTTACTGGCAATGCAGGCTTTCCAGAGTGCCTTGGCGATGGTCATCAGCTGGAGTCCTGTGACAGGGCCTGCAGGGCCTGCAGCTCTGCAGCAGTGACGAGGAGCACTGAAACACTTCTGACGGCGGATGCTGCTCTGGGGGTTGAGCCGGGGGTCTCTTGTAATCATTTTGTTGAGCTACAACTCATTCTTTGCCATCAGGTGACGGGACTGGTGCTGACCTCCTCTCTCTCTGGAGCGTCTCCCGACATCCTTTGGCATCCAAAGCTTTCCCCTCTGTTCCTGAGAGGAGCGATGGCGGCAACGGGGAATGACTCCTGTGAGTAACAGCTTCAGCTGAGGCCTTGGACTCTGTGAATCCCCCAAGGCAGCGGACGTGGCCGGTGCTCCGTCCCTGACCGCTGATGTGCTGACGGCTTAGCATGAATTCCGGGGCGTTTCCTGACTTACCCAGGTGGTTTTGATTCAACACGGGAAAATTTGTTTTGTCATTCCTCCGCCACTATGGATGAGAATTTGCCCATAGAAAGTCCTGACGTCAGCAGGGTCACCTTCTGTGCTGGGTGCTTGCTTGTCTTCATCAAGTGACAACCAGGAGCAGGGAAGCCTTGGTCTGATAATCCAAGTCAGGACTCTGGAGGGAAAGGAAGGGAGCCCAAGGCACAGAAATCCAAGTGTGGGTTTGTTGGACTTTGGGCAAAGTAACCGGGGGAACAGACTTTTCTCCAAAACTCTACTTGGCTGGTAATTGTCAGTGGCAGCGTGCGGCTTCCCCCAATATTTCTGTGTTGGAGGGTAGAGCCGGTCGTCCTGGGTGCTCCTGTAGGGAACACGGCCTTGCAATACGCTTTCCTGCAACAAGACCATCTCCTCTTTTTTCCCATGTCCTTTCCCTGCAGCCACTGCCGAGGAGATGGCTCTGCCACAAAGCATCCTCTTTCCCCCGGAGAAGATCTGCCTGGACTTGCAGCAAAGGCAGGGAGCTGGAGCAGGACTCTACACCCTGGGCAATACCTGCTTCCTCAACTCCGTCCTGCGGTGCCTGACCTACACCCCCCACTGGCCACTACCTGCTCTCGGGGGAGGAC
>NW_009259324.1:6750-9527 GCF_000687185.1 Egretta garzetta
CCCTGTTCCAGGTGCTGAGTTGCCAGCTGGGTTAAACCACGACAGCAGGCTCTGGGCGGGAGCTGCGGCCTTTGGAGAGCAGCACAGCTGGGAGTAGGCTCCAGGCTGGAACTGTGGCCCCTGAAGAGACGCCCAACTGGGAGCAGGCTCTGGGTGGGAGCTGCGGCCCGTTGAAAGGAGCCCAGTCATGAGCAGGTTCCAGGTGGGACCTGCGGCTCGTAAAGAGGATCCTGGTCGGACATAAGTTCCTGCAGGAGCTGTGCCCCATGGAGAGGAGCCCGGTTAGGAGCAGGCTCCGGGCAGGAGCTGGGGCCCCTGGAGAGGAGCCAGGGCAGCAGCAGGCTCCAGTTAGAATCTGCGCCCCCTGAAGAGGGGCCCAGGCCCATTCAGGCTCCGGGCAGGAGCTTCTTGCTCCGCTCTCTCTGCCGCAGCTGTGTTTGCTTCCAAGCAGCCCTGTGTGCGGGAGCCCACTTGTGCAAAACCTGATCATTTTATTGCTATGGAGGACATTAAGGTTCACTGGAAAAGAAGCATTAATTTTAGTAAATGAGTTACAAGATGTCTTCTTGGGGGAATGCTATGTTGTAATCACATTCCAAGACCAAAAGCAGCCTTTAAAGCTCGGTCTAGAAAAGCAAACAGACTGATGCCTCCCGGTGTTCTACAGTGAGACCAGACTGACTCTGTGACCACTACACAGAGTGAGAGACAAACCCCTTCATGCACGGAAACAGGTCCCAAGCATGACTACAGCCCTACCTGATGGCTCCATTGCTCTTTTCGGTGTGTGTTTTGCTGTTGCTTTAAGCAAAGTCTCCTCCTGTTGGCAAACTACTGCCAACAAGCCTAATGGCTTCGTACCCTACATTAGGACCCAGATTGCTCCTAGGAATGAAGAGAAAACAAAAATAATTTGTAGCGTTAGTGAGGCAAATCCAAGGCAATTCCATCCAGCCCCAAATCCTTAATGACAGTGCTGAGAGAGAGAGATCATGGTACGTGGGCTGTTCCTCTGGGTCCCAGTAAGACCACTCGACCAAACCGCTGGCAATGCTGAGTTATAAGCACTAGACTTTGCAGCACAGAATATTATTTAGTGTACACTTCAGAGAGCACATTTAGGGAATATTAAAGAGAAGAACACATGGCTGTTGCACCTCCTTGAACTGGGCACCAGCTGCATTTGAACTGGGGCGCTCACAGGAGTCACAGCAGCTGTGGTTTGGGGCCCAGTAAGTACAAGACATCAAAAGTGTTCTCAGCTGTGCCGAGGAAATAAGTGCATCCCTCAAACCAATCTGGATCTCTCGATATGTACATCACTACCTTTCTGGCCATTACCCTCCATCATGGACTGGGGTTACTGAAGGAACACCACGAATACGCCAGCTAACCAGCCTGGGCACCCAGCAGTGGGTAAGTCACAGCTCGGGAGGGATCCCGAACATCCTGAAGGAAATGCCAGGGGAGTTCCTGCTGGTGGCCAGCTTTGTAGCAGAGGAGAAGGCAGCCTCACCTAGCGAGGGCTGGCAAACCCCCAGAGGTGACGCTGCCAACACAACACAACGCGCAGTCTCCCAGCTGCCTGCATCCTGGTCACGGTCAAGGCATCCTGGAGAAAAACCACACAGCTGAAATGGACGCTTCTGCCTCCTTGTTTAAAAGCCAAGTGAGAAACTCTTCTGGGTCCAGAGCCTGTGTGGTACAGACCAAATGTTCAATTAAATGACAGCAAGGTACAGCTGGTTTTGAGGGGATTTCTCCAAGAAAGGTAAAACTCCTTTCCCCATATCCCAACCCCTGCTAACTTTACATTCCCGATCTTGAGCTAGCAGGCTTAGGATGTTTTTGTGTTGGTTTGGGAGGGTTTGTGTTTTGTTTTGAAAAGGACTTCACAAAGATGCAGCAGCACTGGCCATTTTCTCGGCACCACTCTCTGGAAAACATCAGACTGTATTAAGCAGCAATTGGTGAAATCACGTTGCACCTGAATGCCTCAAAGGCATGAGAACCACGTGTTATGACGAGTGCGGTCGGGGTGCCCCAGTTTGAACGGGACCACTAACGTGCACAAATGCAAGAATTCCTCCTGTCATGCTCTACATTGCGTTCCAGCCTTTCTCCTCAGTCAGCACAGGCCATCTGCCTAATTTTCCTGACAGCTCCCCATCATGGCCACATGGTACCAGTACTGGCACAGGTTCCACCACAGTTGGGAGCAGCAGTTTCCTGCCTGCTGGGGCAGAGTCAGGGAGAAAAAAAAACAACCCCAAAGCACCCCAAATACCTGCCGACCCCACCAGCGGTGTGGGATGGGGCAGCACACGCATGTTGGCATTGCAGGGACACCAGTGCCCTTCCCCTTGGACAAGAAATTGACCTCCCTCCAGAAATCATCCACGGGATGGGAAAGTTGGACATAGGAAAAACCCTTGGGATGGGAAAGTATCACGGGGCTGAGAAATCATCACTGGAATGGGAAAGCATCGTGAGCATGGAAACCATAGTTCAGGACAGGAAGTCATGCACAGGGTGGGAAATCACCGAGATGGGAAGGTGTTGTGGGATGAGAAATCCCACCCCCGCAAGGCTGGCTGCAGCAGGGGCTGGCGGAGCGATCGCCGTGGGGACGGACCCCTACAGCGCTGTTTGCCCCCAACAAACCCCACCCTTGGCAACCGCCATGGCAGGGACAGCAGCAGGCTCCCGCTCCTCCTGGTGCTCCTGCCCTCCGGGGAAGCCCCCACCCGGCTCTGCCCGCCAGCACCCCACCCCAT
>NW_009259324.1:9858-11467 GCF_000687185.1 Egretta garzetta
GACCCTGTACCCTACAGGCTCCTGCGTGCTGCACATCCCTGCCCATCCTGGCCCCCCACCACCCCACATCCCCTCAGCTCAGCACTGGGTTCAGGGCCCCCCTGTGCTCCACACCCTGCCCGGCAGCACCCAGAAGCCATCAAAGGCCATTAAGATGGACGCAGTACCCATCAAAAACAGTAATCCCGCTGCCAGCTCCCTCCAGCCAGCCCTGGCTCCACCGACCAGCAGAACCACGATGAAGCCCAAAGGTCTGTCCTGCAGGTGGTCAGCAAAGCTGAGGAAAGCTGGCATCACCCTGGGGTTGCGTTTTTTTTGCTTTTTCAGCAGCGGTGACCACTTCGGCAGCCCCAGGGAAGCCTGAGCAGGGGCCATCTCCTGTTGGCAAAGCCTTTTTTGAGCAGGCAGAGGACACCACCGCAGATCATATGCTCGCCTGGCTCAGCACGACAGACAGAGAGGACACCAACCCCGATGTCCCTGACAGCCCCACCTTGTCTGCCTTCCTCGATGAGCTCCCCGACCTTTCCGAGTATGTGGCAGAGGATAGCTGCCCAAAAGAACAAGCTGTGGTTGTGGAGCCTGGGGACAGCAAGGACACCATCCCTGATATCCCTGACTTCACTGCCCTCCTCAGTGACCTCCCTGACTTCCCAGAGTACGTGCTGGACGGTGGCTGCCCCAAGGAGTGAGTGATGGCAGTGAGACTTGGGGACAGTGAGGACACTGCCCTGATCTCCTTGATTTCCCCAACAGCCTCACCAGCGCCACTTTCCTCAATGAGCTCCACGACTTCGTGGAGTACGTAGCGGATGGTGACAACCCCCAGGACCAAGCGGTGCTGGAGAGGATAGGGGACAGACAGGACACCAGGTTGACCGCCAATCTCTACAGCTTGACCACCGAGGTCCTTGAGGAGCTCCCTGACCTTTCCGAGTATGTGGCAGAGGGCAGCTGCCCCAAGCACTGAACGGTGGCAGCAGGGAGGGGGGATGGCAAGGACACCGTCCCTGATGTCCTTGATGTCCCCAACTTGACTACCTCCCTCAACAAGCTCCTCCATCTCTCCGAGTACAGAGCAGACAGCAGCTGCAACAAGGACCAAGTGGTGGATGGCGAAAACACCTTCCCAGATGTCCCCAACAGCCTGGCCAGCTTCCCCTCCTTCAGTGAAATCACCGACCTCTTCGACTATGGGGTGGAGGGCGATCGGCCAAAGTACCACCTGGCAGCAGTGATGCTGGGAGATGCTGACCCCTTCTGGGGGGTGGCAGCCTCCCCCTTGCAGGACCCCAAGGAGGAGCAGGGCAGGGTGGTGGCAGCCCTCCCCACCTGGCAGCCACTGAGTCCCCTGGAGACTCCTGAGGACATCTCTCTGGAGGAGACTTCAGGGGACAGTCCTGTGGAGAGTCCCCAGGTGGATCCCCTGAAGACTCCTGCAGAGAGTCCCAGCCTGAGCCATCTACACAACCCTCTGCAGAGTCCCCTGGCCAGTCCCCCGGCTGCCCCCCAGTGTCGTCTGCCACCCATTGCCCAACTGGTGGAGGAGGCGCTGTGGAAGCAGCCCCGGGTAGTTCTGACCCACTTGCCAAAGCCGCCCGATGGGGGG
>NW_009259324.1:12066-13462 GCF_000687185.1 Egretta garzetta
GGAGGTGTCTGTGCGGGGATTCACACCCCCTGTGGCAGCAATGTTAACAAATCTCGACAGATCCAACACGACTTCTGTGCCATTTCCCAACACGTACAAACATCACATCCCATCACCACACCTCCCGGTATGCCAGGAAAAACAAGAGACAGGGAGTGGGACAGAGATGGAGGGGAAAAAGCCTGGGTTGAGAAGCAGGACAGAGAGACAGGGAAGGAAGGGAGTGCTGGGCTGCAGGCACAAAAAGGCGATGACAAGGAAAAGGAAAGAGGGACAGCCAGAGGAAAGGGGTAAGGATGTGGACATGGATGGAGAAAGAAGCAGCAGGGACAGAAGAAGAGAGGCAGAGGGAGAAGGGCAGAGAAAGAAAAATAGGGACGGGGGCAGGAGGAGATGGAGAAATAATCTGGGGTGGGCAGCAGGACAGAGAGGGAGTGAAAAAGGAATAGGGTCAGGGAGCAGGACAGAGGGATCTAGGGGGAAACAGTGGGACAGGGAGCAGGAGGGAGAGGGACACAAGAATAATGGCAGAGGGGGAAAGAAAGGGAAATTGAGGCACAGAGAGGGATGGGGAAAGAAAGAGAGGGAACAAGAGCAGAGATGGAGGAAGAGAGAAAAAGAAAAGGGGTCAGGAAGCAGCAGAGAGGGACAGCGAGAATAAGAGATGGACAAGAAGGACAGGGACAGTGGCAGAGATAAGGAAGGAGAGCGGGAAAGAGGATGATGGTGACAGGGAATGGAACATACATGGAAGAGAGAGAAAAAATCAGCACAGGTAAGAGGCCAGAGAGATTGTGGAAAAAAGGAAGTGATGTAGGTCAGGCATCGAGGCAGAGAAAAGGGAGGGAGGAAAGCAATGGGCTGCAGGACAGAGAGATGAAAGGGGAAAAAGTGGCAGGGAGCAGGGCAGAGGGAGAGCAAGGGAAACAAGGGGTTGGGTAGAATGTCAGAGAAGGCGAGGGACTTGGGAACGACAGAGGGAGGGACAGGGAGCAGGACACAAGAACAGACACAGGAAGAGAGGTCTGGGGAGGGAAAGGCTGGGGGCGAACAGGACCAGGAAGGGACCT
Organism: Egretta garzetta; assembly: GCF_000687185.1. Classification (NCBI taxonomy): domain Eukaryota; kingdom Metazoa; phylum Chordata; class Aves; order Pelecaniformes; family Ardeidae; genus Egretta; species Egretta garzetta. Next base: position 13,137 of record NW_009259324.1, read on the forward strand.
GGACACAGACGAGGGACAACAGAGCCCCAAGGGCCCAGGACTCACCACAGATCCCGCTCTCAGTGCCGCTGGCAGAATTTTACAGCTCAGGCACTTCCGTCTCTGCCTCTCTCAGCCCTTACACCATGAGGCTTCCCAGATACACACAGCCTCACACACGCACACCCCCAGGCGCCCCATGGCCGTGCCGTACCTGTGGTCACGCACACAGCCCCCGTGGTGCACGCTGGTGCTCTGCTCTGCTGAGGAATACTCAGAGGGACCCTTCCTCCCGCGCAGAGGCCGTCTGTCTCCTGTCTGCAGCTGGGGGCAGCTTCCAGCCGCAT
>NW_009259324.1:13565-14307 GCF_000687185.1 Egretta garzetta
GCAGCCCAGGGCATCCCTGGGGAGGAGGGGACAAGCGAGCCCTCAGCACGGCCTCTGGCAGGGGGAAAGAACCGTGATGCCTGCAGGCGGCCCCAGGCTGGAGCCCTCCTGCTGCAGGAGCTCCTGCAGACACCGATCCTTCCCCGTGCTGGTGCTGAGGGTCCCCGCATGAAGGGAGGATAGAGACCCCCCCAGCCCCAGCTGGCTTCTGCCAGAACCCTCCCTAAATGTTGTCCAAAGGATGTGGACCCTTCTAAGATGGCCACCAAGTAAGGGGCAGACTCTCCCAAGATGGTAGACAAGAAGGAGGGCAATCTGTCCTAAGATGGCATCCATGAGGGAGGACAGACCCTCTCAAAATGGTGGCCAAGATATGGAGCTCAACAAGATGGCAGACAAGAGGGAGGATATACCTCACGATGGCAGCCAAGAGTGGGGATTGATCCCAGCACCACGATGGCGGCCAAGAGGGGGGATGGATCCCAGCACCAAAATGCTGGTCCCGGGCAGGGGGGTCTCACCCATCGCGGGCATCCAGGACATGGCGGGCGTCCTCCAGGGCCCCCCGGGCACGGCAGGTCTCTTCCTGGTGGAAGGCCAGCAGCAGGTCGGCCTGCGCCCCTGCAAGCGCCAGGCCTGTGAGGCGCAGAGGCGAAAGGAGCCGTGGGGCCGGCCCCACAGCGGGCATGGGGCAGGCTTGCCCCTCCATCCTCCTCCTCCTCCCCTGGGAGCTGGGGGCGAA
>NW_009259324.1:17325-18112 GCF_000687185.1 Egretta garzetta
ACCCCTTAGGCTTCCCCGAACGCCTAAGGCCCCCCCGAGCCCCCTGGGCCTCCCCCACACCCTCCTGGACTCCCCAAACTTCCCTGGGCTCTCCTGTTTCCTGTGTCCCCCCTCCCCAATTTGGGCCCCCGCCCAGGTTTTGGGGTGCCCCCCAAGATGGGGGAGCCAAGCTCCTCCTCAGCGCTGCTGCGGGACCGTGCCCTTTGGGTGAAAGGGCAGACAAAATGTCTGGCAGGTGACGTGTGGCGGAGCCAGACCCGGGCGTGAGATTGCCGTGCTGGCGCTGGCCGCTCCAGAGCACTAAAAACTGCTCCTGGGAGCACCTTCCCAAAATACCGGGGCGGGACTTTCTGGGACGGCCGCTCCCCACCAGAGCTGGGCTGGACGGCAGAGCCTGGGCTGCGGTGGGACCCTGGGGTGACGGCAGCAGGCTTGGGGAGGACAGCAGGAGACAGAGCCACGCGCTTCTCCGTGCCGAGGGCGGTGTCTGGGCACGCGGTGCTTCGGGGCGGCTGCGGGCTGTGCGGGCTGGAGGTTTGGCGGGGTCTGCTGTGTCATTACACGGGGGCAATAACCAAACCCGCTGGGGTGGGGGTGAGAGGCAGAAGGGTAAAAGAGAGAAAGAAGCTCGTGGGTTGAGAGAAAAAACAGTTTAATAATGAGAAAAGAATTGAAAGTGAAGATCAAGAACATGAGAACAGCAAAGATACTCAAAAGCAGAATAAACGTTAACAGCAGAAACACGTCATTTACCAGGAACACCTACACTAACTCCTATCCCTACCCC
>NW_009259325.1:0-4720 GCF_000687185.1 Egretta garzetta
ACCAGTGCCCAGGACAGGGGCACAATCACTGCCATGCTCCTGCTAGCCACACTAGTCCTGATACAAGCCAGGATGCTGTTGGCCCTTTTGGCCACCTGGGCACACTGCTGGCTCATATTCAGCCAGCTGTTGACCAACACGCCCAGGTCCTTTTCTGCTGGGCAGCTTTCCAGCCACTCTTCCCCATGCCTGTAGCGTTGCATGGGGTTGTTGTGACCCCAGTGCAGGACCCAGCACTTGGCCTTGTTGCACCTCGTACAGTTGGCCTTGGTCCATGGATCCAGCCTGTCCAGGTTCCTCTACAGAACCCTCCTCCCCTCGAGCAGATAAAGGGTGGCAGCTGGGACCTTCCTTTACCTCACCATTTTGGAGATCCTGCCCAAGCAGTGGTCTCAACAATTCCCCATCTTTCATTAACTGGGATCCTTTCTTGTAGCAGTCATTATAGGTTGGACCTGATCATTAAGGCACTTCATCTAGGTGGGAGATGGAAGGAGAACAGGCTACCCACCTGTTTATTTGTCCTTCCCTTGGGTCTAATATTGGCATTGAATCTGTGCAGTTCATTGCACTGTTGAATAGATGTTAGACAGAAATGGATCCCCATGGTACACATGGGTCCACCTAGAGTTCCTAGAGGAACAGCTTTTCCATAGTAGCATGAGAAGAATACTCATGGCTCCTGCTGTCCAGGTTGCATGCAATGATTTAAAGACTTATGTACAAACCCCCCATGGTGACCTAAAGGCTAGTACCACCCAGCCCTGCCCCTGCTGAAGTGTGGAATGTTTTTTACCACTCATTAAGGCTTGGAAGATAAGTCATTCCCATGTGGCTAATTAGGGAGCTATTCCAGTTTTGTTGGTTTGTTTGTTTTTATTGGAAAGGGAGATGCTAAACAGGAGGATTTTAATAAGCTCTCAAGACAATGGCATTTCTTTCTGTCTCCTTTTGTCTGAGCCTTTGCCTTTTGTTTCTAGTTGCAAATTTAGTGGATCAAGGTGCCTTCATGGGAGATGGAGTATTTACCTTTGGTGAGAATCCTCTGAATCCAGATATCTAGTGAATTTTTCACCCACTTTAAATTCCACTTCTCCATCTTGTACCTCCACAGTTTGCCTATAAGGATTATCTGGGAAAGAGGGCAGAAAGTGTTGGTAAAGCCACTGTGAATAAAATCTCCACTGATCTAATTGAACGGTGTGAACCAATTGTATGGCCAATACGCACTAACTCCCACATCTTGGCAAAGCCTAGAGTCCCACAGTCTAGAGAACACTGGAGGACTGCAGTTTGGACTCATGGGTTTTCACTGTTGTGACACTCGTAAATCTGTTTCACCGCTTACTTATTTACAGAGAATCCAGACTGCATATGGAGTTAGTGTTGGGTAGTGAGATGTTTAGTTTTCACAGGAAGCATTTGAGAAGTATTTAAGGTGCTTTAGACCTATCCTAAGATATGACTAGTTTTTAAATAAGGTAAAAAATTGACCTTACATCCCATATGCTTCCCTGGACTTCTGTAGGCCCAATTTGGTTGCGTGGTCCCTATCTTAGTCTTTCTTCTCTGTCGGTAATACTTCCCTCATGCAGATTCTGCCCTGGGCTCAGGGATGTGGTGAAATCAATGTCTCTGTATTGCTCCTTGGGCAGCTTGTCTACTGACAAGTAGATCCCTGAACCAGATGAAGTCTGCTCTCATGGTTCTGATGCTGCTATTTGTCACCCACTTCTATCAGGATCTTAAACTCTACCATCTCATGTTCACTGCAGCCAAAGCTGCCTCCAGACTTCATACCCTCACCCAGTTCTTCTTTTTAGGTGAGCAACTGGTAGAGCAGGTAATTTACCCCAGTCAGTGATCAGTGGATCACCTGCATTTAAACAATATTTTTAATACACAGCAGATATCATGTGAGTTGTTTGTGATTCACTGTGTTGCCCTTTCAGCAGATATCAGGGGGAGCACTAAGAGTCCCCCAGGAGAATGAGGACCTGTGATTTTGAGGGAGCAGACTGAAGAAGCCTTTGTCTGCTTCCTCTTCTTGATCAAGTAGTTTGTAGTAGGTGTCCAGCATGGCATCACCATGTTGGTCTGTCCTCCAAGCCTTTCCCAGAAGCTCTTGACTGTTTCTCTAGTTCTATGATGTGAAAATCCCACACCTTTGAGCCACTGCCAAGTTTCCCAACATTCAGGAGACATTCCAAAAGACCATAAGTGTCAAATATCTGGCTGTGAAGATTGTGGTGTCTCCAGAGCTGAAAATAAGTAGATGGCAAACATGGATGTATAAATACAGAAATATTAAAGTTTAGTTCATCCTACCTCATCTTAGATATCAGAGCACCTATCACAGTTAAGTTCTGAATCATAAGAATCTAAATAAATATCTGAGCTGTACATCAGGCAACTAATCTGGTGCCCTTACTCAGGTCAGTGGGGAGAGATATTGTAGGTGATGCAGAAGTAGTGGTCCAGTCTAGGAGGTGATGGATCACCAATGGAAAGTTCTGGTCTCTTTGCATGGGTGACGGAAAGAACTGAGATGAATGCCTTTGATACACCACAGGTAGCTTTACCATCTCAGTGGAGAAATCTGCGAGGAATCAGTCTCATAAATCTCCCTTTCATGTTATAAATGAGCAAAAACAGTGTTCCAGGATGTAGCTTGTCTGAGCTAATTGAGACTTTCTCAGATATTTGTTTGGAGATACAATTCTAAGTAGAAAGGAATTGATTTCCCTGACCTCCAGAGCAGGCATCTTCACCTGAGCTATTCATCTTTGCTCCACTGATCATAAGTGGAGAGAAACAGGCAATCTCAGGCCTTAGTTCACCTCATCCAAAAGTAACTGTACAGGCCAGGCAAGCCATGTTTTAGAAGGATCCACTTTTCTCCCAGTGGTGCTCAAGACAGTTTAAAGACTAAGGCTGGCCTAGGCAGAATAAAATTCACAGTGGATACCCAGGTTTGTTGAGAAAACTTCCACCCAAAGAAACACTATGTACACTGTCCAGGGCCAAAACAGAGAGATGCTGGACATGACAAAATCACTTTCTGCAACTCCTGTGTCAAGTACAAGGGCTCAACGTGGTTAAAGGGAGGGTGATCTACTTGTGCTTTCTGTGACAGATGCAGCTGATTAGAGCAACCTGCCCAACTTCTCTCCTGCGCACAAACCCCCTCTCCCTGCCACCTCTCTCTCCCTAGAGTATTTTGTGCATGGGTGTGAAGTTCAGTGATCAGATGGAGGCTTGTACAGGCTGGTATGGCAGGTAATGAGTTCGCTTTAATCATTTGATGAAGCAGGCCATGCACACACATCAATGCGTATTGGCCATACAATTGGTTCACACCGTTCAATTAGATCAGTGGAGATTTTATTCACAGTGGCTTTACCAACACTTTCTGCCCTCTTTCCCAGATAATCCTTATAGGCAAACTGTGGAGGTACAAGATGGAGAAGTGGAATTTAAAGTGGGTGAAAAATTCACTAGATATCTGGATTCAGAGGATTCTCACCAAAGGTAAATACTCCATCTCCCATGAAGGCACCTTGATCCACTAAATTTGCAACTAGAAACAAAAGGCAAAGGCTCAGACAAAAGGAGACAGAAAGAAATGCCATTGTCTTGAGAGCTTATTAAAATCCTCCTGTTTAGCATCTCCCTTTCCAATAAAAACAAACAAACCAACAAAACTGGAATAGCTCCCTAATTAGCCACATGGGAATGACTTATCTTCCAAGCCTTAATGAGTGGTAAAAAACATTCCACACTTCAGCAGGGGCAGGGCTGGGTGGTACTAGCCTTTAGGTCACCATGGGGGGTTTGTACATAAGTCTTTAAATCATTGCATGCAACCTGGACAGCAGGAGCCATGAGTATTCTTCTCATGCTACTATGGAAAAGCTGTTCCTCTAGGAACTCTAGGTGGACCCATGTGTACCATGGGGATCCATTTCTGTCTAACATCTATTCAACAGTGCAATGAACTGCACAGATTCAATGCCAATATTAGACCCAAGGGAAGGACAAATAAACAGGTGGGTAGCCTGTTCTCCTTCCATCTCCCACCTAGATGAAGTGCCTTAATGATCAGGTCCAACCTATAATGACTGCTACAAGAAAGGATCCCAGTTAATGAAAGATGGGGAATTGTTGAGACCACTGCTTGGGCAGGATCTCCAAAATGGTGAGGTAAAGGAAGGTCCCAGCTGCCACCCTTTATCTGCTCGAGGGGAGGAGGGTTCTGTAGAGGAACCTGGACAGGCTGGATCCATGGACCAAGGCCAACTGTACGAGGTGCAACAAGGCCAAGTGCTGGGTCCTGCACTGGGGTCACAACAACCCCATGCAACGCTACAGGCATGGGGAAGAGTGGCTGGAAAGCTGCCCAGCAGAAAAGGACCTGGGCGTGTTGGTCAACAGCTGGCTGAATATGAGCCAGCAGTGTGCCCAGGTGGCCAAAAGGGCCAACAGCATCCTGGCTTGTATCAGGACTAGTGTGGCTAGCAGGAGCATGGCAGTGATTGTGCCCCTGTCCTGGGCACTGGTGAGGCCACCCCTTGAATGCTGGGTTCAGTGTTGGGCCCCTCACTACAGGAAAGACGTTGCGCTGCTTGAACATGCCCAGAGGAGAGCCACAAAGCTGGTGAGGGGTCTGGAGCACAAGTCTTACGAGGAGCGGATGAGGGAGCTGGGGTTGTTTGGTCTG
>NW_009259325.1:10458-25890 GCF_000687185.1 Egretta garzetta
GGACAAACCTCACAAAAAGCAATGCAAGTGCAACTGTGACCCAACCTGAGCTGGCTTTAGTGCCCAGTAACTCCATGCAACATCCCATCTCTCCTGTCCTGAGTGACCACCATAACAGATGGAGCCCAAAGTCATGGACTGAATGAGCTCAATAGACATTTACGGACATTTTACAGACATTATACAGGGGTGGTCCATAGACTAGGGGAATGATATCTGTATGTGTATCAAAGGATGGGAAGAGGGATTGTGGTTAATGACGATGTATTGGAAAGTGCGGGACATGAGCATGATGTAAATGATATGGAATAAGGGGTGGAGAATGTATTGGGTTTGGCTAGGATAGGGTTAGGTTTATTCATAGTAGCTGGTACAGGGCTATGGTTTGGACTTGAGCTGAAAACAATGTTGATAACACACTGATGTTATAGTTACTGCTGAGCAGTACTTACACCATGCCAAGGCCTTTTCTGTTTCTCAGACTGCCCTGCCAGTGAGTAGGCTGGGGGTGCGCAAAAAGCCTCTCTTAGCCATATGAGGACAGGCTGAGAGAGCTGGGTTTGTTCAGCCTAGAGGTGAATAAATTCCTTATTTTGCTTTGCTTGCACCTTCAGCTTTTGCTTTACCTATTAAACTGTCCTTATCTCAAACTCATGAGTTTTCTCACTCTTACCCTTCAGCTTCTCTCCTGCATCCCACCAGGGGGTGGAGTGAGCAAATGGCTTTGTGGCTAAACCACAACAGATTTCCAAAAGAAGGCTGCATTCCAACCTCAACCAGAGTCAAGATTGGCAAGATCTCCTGTTCAGTGAGAGCCTGGATCATGCCTCACTGCTGGTGATGCAAGTTCTTGCGGAAGAAGGCTTCCTCTTTCTTGCTCTTCAGGAAGAACACAAGGGCTGGGAACAGCAAGGTGGTGAATGCAAGAGCTCTCAGTTCTCAGCTCAGTGTGGTCCCACAGTGTAATAATGACCACCAGCTCATGCCAGGATGCCCATAGAGGACAAGTGTTTTGTGTCCCGCTCCCAGTTTCCTGCTGTCTTGTTGCTCAAAGGCCCCAGGAAACAGCCTGTTGGTTCTGGCCCTTGTGCTGGGACCCACGGAGCAGCTGAGAAAGTTGCATCGCGCTTCCAATTTCCTGTCATCCATGATGGCTCCTGGGTCCCAGTACCCACAGATCAAAGCCAGAATGGAGGAAGGAGGGGTCTTTGGCAGTTTTGACAAGAAGAAATCAGTGGCCAGAGCATGCTTCATTGTATGTGCCAGCCAGAAGAAAGAGTGGGACTGCCTGTTAATATTAATAGGATGAGAGAGACTGCACCTTTGAAATTTTCACTGCCCTACCAGGGCAGAAATTTTGACAGCAGTAGAGGAGAGAACTCCCACAGGAACCCAGCCATGAAACATTGGCCCAAGTGGATCAGGAGAGGCAGAGAAAAATGAATGGAGGGAGAGAGGGAGCAAGGAAGCGAAGGAGGAAGAAAGAAAAGCAGAAGTTAGTTTGCAATGGTCTGGGTCACATGGCCATGTCCCAGACAGTGCTTGCTGCTCCCTTATGGCTCTGTCAGAAAGGCACAGATACAACTAGGCTGAGTCAGACCCCAGGAACATCGACAGGAATCAGGGTGCCAGTCCTGTGCCACAGAGCAATGGGAGCAGGTGGGGACCTCTCAGGAATTGGCAACCCCACACCCCAGGAGAGAAGCCCTGCATTCTGTGGGCCTCAGGGCCAGTCTCTGATGAATTCCCTGATATGTCTTTGTCCTACCAGTTCCCAGGTGAGGGCACCTCTTCTGAAGGAACAGTTCTGCAGCTGTGCTCACACATGGGAATCCTTGGATGTCTGGTCAAGGATTGCAGGGCTGGAAGGAGCTTGGCTTTCCCTGTCAACTGGGCTGAAAACCATTCTATAGGAGTGCTCTGGGCCAATGTCCCCAGCCTGCAAGGGAACACCCCAGCACTTCGGACACACCTTATTATACCAATGACATGTTTCTGCCACAGAAATTATTTCTATTCTCAATCCAGCCCTCAAGATACACAGCCATGGGGGAATGAACATGGCATAAACACAGGAATCAAAAGATAGCAATGAAGGAATCTGAAACACAGGCCATATCATTAGCTGGGATGTTTTGCAACTGAGCCACTCAGAAAAGTATTACCTCCACATAGGATTCCTCTAAGCCTGGAGCAGGGCAGGACCAGGCCAGTTCTTCACTCTCTCATCTATTTTGATCCCCTTTTTCCCCTTGTGAAACATGGGAGTTGGAAGATCCATTCTCTTCTTCCAGGATGTACTCTTGCCTGAATAGACAGCTCAGTCCTGTGATGAGTCTTGGGGCTGCCTGTAATGGAATTGGGAAGTGGGTAAAAGGTCTAGTATGAGCAGAGATGGAGGATTCGATTAACTGGATTCTGAGCTGTGGGCTAGACAAAAGGCTTCCTGGGCCTGGCTGCTCTTTGCAGGGTCCTTGGCACCTAAAAGACAATGAATTGTTTGTACCTACCTGCATACCCTGGAATACTGTGTACAGTTCTGGTCCCCGCTCTACAAAAAAGATGTGGACAGGCTGGAGGGGGTCCAGAGCAGGGCCACCAAGATGATCCAAGGCCTGGGAAGCCTCTCTTAGCCATATGAGGACAGGCTGAGAGAGCTGGGTTTGTTCAGCCTAGAGAAAAGGAGGCTCAGAGGGGATCTCATCCCCATGTACCAGAACCCAAGGGGGAGCTACAAAGAAGATGGAGACTCCCTTTTCACAAGGAGTCCCATGGAGAGGACAAGGGGGAATGGACACAAGCTGCTCTTGGGGAGATTCCAATTGGAAAGGAGAGGGAAATTTTTCACCATGAGAACGGTCACCCATTGGAATAACCTCCCCAGGGGAGGGGTTGACTGCGCCACATTGGACACTTTTAAGACTCAGCTGGACAGGGTGCTGGGCCATCTTGTCTAGACCGTACTCTTGCCTAGAAAGATTGGACCAGATGTTCCTCGAGGCCCCTGCCAACCTAGGATTCTATTATTCTACATGTAAAGAAAACCCACAAGACATGTAGAACAGCCCCTTTTGACAAAGACTCAAGTGTTCCTCAAGTTTGCAGAAAATAAAGGAACAAAGAAATGAATACATGAAACCTTGCAGCTCCCTGGTGACCATAAACTCCTTGGAGAAAGAGGTGGGGATCTGGAATGAGCCCGAGCTCCTGTGCAGAAAGTCATGCTGCAGCAGTGGGCTGTGAGTCTGGGACAGGCCTCACTTGTCACAAGCTGCAGATGCTGAGGTGAGGAAATAGAAATGAAGCTGAGCTAATGAAGTTAATTGTAGCATTAATTACCGACAAATACACTCTCTTCAACATGCAAAGAATTGCTAATTAGTGGGTGGCAAATTTTTATCAGCATTATCTGCATGTCATTTCACATCCGTCTTAATGCAGTCACCTCCCCACTTGTCAGGTTTTCTTTTCTCCTCCTTTCAGTTTTGTTTGTGAGGGGCTGGAAGGTGTCCTGGTCAGAGCATGGGTTTAGCCCTTGCTGCAGGAATCCGTGAGCAGGGCTTTGGGTAGGTGCATGTCAGCATGCTTAACAATTTCCTGCAAGCAGTTCAGGACCTCCCCTTCCTCAAGTAGATTACATCCTCTAATGTTTTCTGCAGGTGAAAACAATAATTTGGAAAGCTTCTGGCTACCCTTGGGACATGTAGGCAACACCTTATCCTACTCTCCTATCCCACTATGCAGGAAAATGTGCCATCCTTAAAGATCATCTTCTGTATGAGCCACCTCTCCAGCACAATTTGATGCAGAGAAAAAGAAACATCCTCCCCCAAGAGCCTGTGGGGATGCTGCCCTCTAAGGGCCTCCTGCAGGCCCCAGGGTCCTCACCAGAGCCCAACACTTGTCAGTGTCCACATCCACAGGACATGTTCTGAGGCTGTGAGGACATTTCTCAGGAGAGACAAAGCAAGGCAGAGCCTCACAGACACTGGCTCTGGAGAAACCTTCCTCAGCTCCAAGGTACAGGTCCTGAAATGGGCCTACTCAGCATGTCCCACTCTACATTTCTTCTGGGAATGGTGAAGGGTCTCTGGCACACCAAAGCCTTCATTAGCAGATTTAGGAGGCTGCAGAAGCTGGTGAGGCCACAGCCCCCACGTTGTTCTGGAGTGACAGGCACAAGGATTTCAAGGACAGGAGTGTGTTCATACAGGCAGAAGATGTGGACCAAGTGTCAGAAAAGTCACATGTGAACAGGTGATGTTGGCCTGGGCCCAGCTACGTGCACCTCTGCAATCTTCTGCTGGACACCCAAAGGATTCTGTGTGAGAGAGCATGTTGCATCCTTCTTTCTCCCTTCGTCCCTCCCTCCTACCTTGCTCCCTGGTTGCTATGCTGGTTGGATGGTCACATCCAGAGGGTAGTGGTCAATGGCTCGATGTCCAGATGGAGACCGGTGATGAGTGGTGTCCCTCAGGGGTCCGTACTGGGGCTGGTGCTCTTTAATATATTCATCAGTAACCTAGACAGCAAGATCGAGTGCAACCTCAGCAAATTTGCGGATGACATCAAGCTGAGTGGTGCGGTTGACACACCAGAAGGACGGGATGTCATCCAGAGAGACCTGGACAGGCTGGAGAGGTGGGCCTGTGTGAACCTCATAAGGTTCAACAAGGCCAAGTGCAAGGTCCTGCACCTGGGTTGGGGCAACCCCCAGTATCAGTACAGGCTGGGGGAAGAAAGGATCAAGAGCAGCCCTGCCGAGAGGGACTTGGGGGTGCTGGTGGATGAAAAGCTGGACATGAGCCGGCAATGTGCGCTGGCAGCCCAGAAGGCCAACCGTACTCTGGGCTGCATCAAAAGATGATCCGAGGGCTGGAGCACCTCTGCTATGAGGCCAGGCTGAGAGAGTTGGGCTTGTTCAGCCTGGAGAAGAGAAGGCTGCGGGGAGACCTGATTGCGGCTGTTCAGTGCTTAAAGGAGGCCTATAGGAAAGATGGGGAAAATCTTTTTAGTAGGGCCAGCTGTGACAGGACAAGGGGTAATGGTTTTAAACTAAACCAGGCTAGGTTTAGACTGGCTATAAGGAAGAAATTCTTTACACTGAGGGTAGTGAAACACTGGAATGGGTTGCCCAGAGAGGTGGTGTAGACCCCATCCCTGGAAGCATTGAAGGCCAGGTTGGACGGGGCTCTGAGCAACCTGAGCTGGTTAGCGGTGTCCCTGCTCACTGCAGGGGGGTTGGACTGGGTGACCTCTAGGGGTCCCTTCCAACCCAAAACATTCTATGATTCTATGATCCCCTCCCAAATTGCCAGATAAGCATTTGTTGTTGCTTCCTGAGGTGAGTGGGCTGTGTTTCTGGGATGTAATTTAAGAATACTGCCAGCCTGTTTGGCCTCCTTCCCACTCTGGGAAGTCTCTGGGAGTTCTCAGCATACAGTACTGATGTGTCTGGAGCTTTATTTGACCCCAAGGTGCTCCAGACAAGGTCAACTCACCACAGTCTTTTTGGTGCTCAAAGTGAGGCTTGACACAATGGCAGGTTTGTACTGAGCATGTTATAGCTGTAGTTGTTATTAATTTGCAGGTCAGGGAGTATGCTTGCTGCACAGCTTATCTCTTTTTTTGGCTGCACTTGGGAACATGTTAAAAAACCAAAGGCTGTGTGCTTTGCCCTGACACTGAGGCCCTTACCGTGCTGGGGGAGCTATCTAGTGGAGAGGGTGGAATACAACTCCCTCTTACCATCTGGGACTGATGTGGGTTGGTTTTTTTTGCAGGCGCCCAAGGTCCTTGTTCACCCTTATATGAGTTGTTTAATTAACAGCTGTACTAATTAACACCATTGGCTTATTGTCAGGTTTGTGGAATACAGTGTCATCCTGGTGTAAAGGGAGACAACTTTTGGGTGCGGCAGCAGTGAAACATGCCCTGAGGTGGTCGGTCCTTGGGTGGCAGGGTGTGTGGAAGGATTTGGGCAAGAGACGCTGGCGGCTCATGGCTTAGACAGGCGTACTCTTCACTGAGTAAAACACTGGCAGGATGGCTGAGCCCAGAGAGTTGTTTTAACTGGATTTAAATCAAATTGGCAGCCAGTGACAAGCAGTGTCCCCCAGGGCTCAGGGTTGGGCCCAGTTCTGTTTAACATCTTTATCAATGACCTGGATGAGGGGATCGAGTACAACCTTAGCAAGTTCACAGATGACACAGATGGGCAGGAGTGTTGATCTGCTGGAGGGGAGGAGGGCTCTGCAGAAGGTCCTGGACAGGCTGGATCCAGGGGCTGAGGCCAATTGTGTGAAGTTCAACAAGGCCAAGTGCCGGGTCCTGATCTTTGGTCACAACAACCCCATGCAACGCTACAGGCATGGGGAAGAGTGGCTGGAGAGCTGCCCGCCGGAAAAGGACCTGGGGGTTTCGGTCGACAGGTGGCTGAATACGAGCCAGCAGTGTGCCCAGGTGGCCAAGAGGGCCAACGGCATCCTGGCTTGTATCAGGACTAGTGTGGCCAGCAGGAGTAGGGAAGTGATTGTGCCCCTGGCTGTGACGCTGAAGCAGATTCCTGGCAGGACCTATGGACCCGTGCAGAGAGGAGCCCATGCTGAAGCAGGTTTACTGGCAGGACTTGTGACCCCATAGGGACCCACGCTGGAGCAGTCTGTTCCTGAAGGACTGCACCCCATGGGAAGGATGGACCCCCACAGGAGCAGTTTGTGCAGAACTGCAGCCCGTGGGAAGGACCCATGTTGGAGAAGTTCCTGGAGGACTGTGTCCTGTGGCAGGGACCTCATGCTGGAGCAGGGGAGGAGTGTGAGGAGTCCTCCCCTGAGGAGGAAAGAGCCACAGAAACAATGTGTGATGAACTGACCTCAACCCCCATTCCCTGTCTCTCTGTGCCACTCGGCAGGGAAGAGGTAGAGAATTCAGGAGTAAAGTTAAGCCCAGCACCAAGCTGAGTCTGTTTTGCCCATGGTGATAACTGGCAAATAAGCTCTTCCTGTCCTTATCTCGACCCATGAGCCTTTCGATAGATTTTTCCCTCCCCTGTCCTATTGAAGGGGGGAGTGATAGAGCAGCTTTGGTGGGCACCTGGTGTCCATCCAGGGTCAACCCATCGCACCTTAAAAAAGAAAAAAAACTCAGTTTCTTCTTTGGTTTCTTTGTAAAAACCTCAGATACACAATCCTCCAATTTCATAATCTCCTCCTAAGGAATTCCTGTTTCTGCTAGGACTTAATCTCAAAAAGTTAGGAGCTCAAGTTCAATGTCAGCTCAAGTAAAGGGAACTAGAGGTTACCAACACCTTCAAGCATTCCTCACAGTGACTAGTTTTGAGACAAAGAGCTTGTACATATCTTTCTCAACCCCAAACACAGAACTATTGGTGTTGATGTAAGGTCCTGGAGGCTGAATGAATCACTGAACCAGAAACTTGCTGTAAAGACACTTTTGGAGGCTCAAAGGAAGTTAAGTTCATACCTCAGGAGTCAATCACTACGAAATTTGCTTAGCAGAGATAAGATATTGAAGATCTGAGCTTTGTCAAAGCTGGAAAGAGGCCTTTGGAAAGGGAGCCATTCCTTGGTGAACTTTTGTCTGTGCCTGGTCCTATCTCTATCCAGACAGTACTTATAGACAAGGCGGACCTGGGTGGGCTTGAAGGGGACCTTCTCCACTCTCAGAATGCAGACCTAATATCCAGCTTCTTACTATATGTCCAGAGAAAATCATCATGGACACCTCCCTTGATTGGGAATGGTTGGGCTCATTGACATCACCATGACACGTAAGATGTTGGAAGGCTCCCAGCAGCCTTCTGTGGCCTGACAATGGACTGCATGTTCTGTTTCTTAGTCTACTACATGAATTTTCAGGTGCCCAAGGCCCCTTTGACAATGTGACCTGGAGTTTGGAGGCAGCAGTGCTACAGCAGTGTTGTGGTTTAATCTCAGCCAGCAGCTAAGCACCACACAGCTGCTCACTCACGCTCCCCTGTCCCTGGTGGGATGAGGGAGAGAATTGGAAGGGCAAAAGTAAGAAAACTCATGGGTTGAGATAAGAACAGTTTAATAATTGAAATAAAATATAATAATAACAATAACAATAACAATAATAAATTTTAGTGAAAAGGAAAAAACAAGAACAACAAAAGAGGAATGAAACCCAGGAAAAACAAGTGATGCAACTGCTCACCACCCACCAACCAATGCTCAGCCAGTCCCTGAGCAGCAATCACTGCTCCTCAGCCAACTTCCCCCATTTTATATACTGAGCATGACATCATATGATCTGGAATAGCCCTTTGGTCAGTTGGGATCAGCCATCCTGGCTGTGCCCCCTCCCAATTCCTTGTGCACCTGGCAGAGCATGGGAAGATGAAAGTGTCCTTGAGTAGTGTAAGCACTAGTCAGCAACAACTGAACCCTCAGTGTGTTATCAACATTCTTCTCATACTAAATCCATAACACAGCACCCTAGGAAGAAAATTAACTCTACCCAGCTGAAAGCAGGACAAGCAGGTATGTCTGCCTGAGAGGATGCTTGAACACCTTCTGACTTAGAGGGCTGTGAAAAGTCCAGATGCTGCCTCACTGCTCAAGTAAGAATCTCCAAGTGCTGAAGAACCTACTCCTGGCCCTAGGGAACCTGTGGCATAGCAAAGATTACAACTTGATTCCTTTCTTTTGGATAAGCACCTGCCTATCATTTCTCTTAGAGAGCCTCCCTGGATCAGCAGTGTGGGGATGTAAGGAGTTCTGTCTGGAGCAGCAGTTAAAGAAGTTTTCTCCACCACAGTGAGGTCTGGAGGCTGCTTTGAGGCAGCAGAGGGAGGAGAGGATGGGAACCTGCAAGCACCAACTCCCTCTTTCTTGGAACTCTGTGGGCAACCTGTGAAAGGGAAAGAATGACATAGACATGCTTTTTCTGGCAATCCTGGTGGGACTTGCAGCCTTTGGTGAGATGTGTCTTTCAGGCTAGTAAGGATTGGAGCAAGAGCTGTTGCTGACAAGGGCCTCAGGTGCTGCTGTGGATAGATAAATCCAAACCTTGGGTAGATTCAGAGAGGTTCTCCTCTGTGCTGTCTGTGGACAACTCCCAGGTGCTTTTCCGTGCATGGGATGCCAAGCTGCAGGACAGCACCACCTGCCTGTCCACTGAGCCCATATTGGTACCCACAGCATGCAACATCACACAGAAAGAGGGTGTGTGTGTGTGTGTGTTCCCTGTGGAGCGTTTCCCTTCCCAGCACTGTTTCTTTGTAGACCTCAGCTTGTCTAGCAGTGGCACATTCAGGTTGTGGTGAGGCTGTGTCTCTACCTCTCCAGCCTGTTCAGTGAAGACAAACATCATTAACATTAAGCATCCTAGTGTGACTTTTCTGGCTGAGTTCAGATCCAGAGGCTTGGGAAAAGAGCAAAATAGTCCAGTAAAAACATCAGGTTTAAGGAGTGCCTGGACTTGGTTGAGATCTATTGAGGAATGCCACATGAACCACACCAAGCTCCATCAACTGGCCTGAGCTGAAACTAACTGCGGTATGGGAATGAGCATTAAAAAATATGTATCCAACTGGCTTGTCCTGCTCTCAATCTTCCCCCAGCCTCCTCTGAAGCACACTGTTGCAGAAGGGAGCCCTTGTTGTGAGACTGCGCTTGTGGCTTTATCTCTTAGTGAAAATTGCCCGAGGAAGGGAAATCCCTTCCTAGCTGTGCACCTGGGCATCAGCCAAACCCTCAGCATGGGGAAAAGACACATCAGCCAGACACTGGGGAAGATTTTCTGTTCAACCAGATTCCCACCCATTAGCCAAGATGTTCCATTGCTTTTCATGTATTTCCTCCATCTCAGGATAATCAGCGTTGCTTTACTGGGGGGAATCCCTGTGCCCCAGTTTCCTGAGAGAAAACAGCTGTTCACTCCATTTCTAGGAACGAGCTTGTCCTTCTGCGCAAAGTGTCATGCTAAGCCCATTTGGTGGAGCAAAGAGCTGACCTTGGAGAGCAGCTGTGTTGGAGGCTGACAAAACCAACTCTAGTGGCTACAAAGAAGTTTTAGCAGTGTTTTCCTTTCTGAAGGAGAAAAAATGTGTGTATTAGCAGTGAAGCCCTCTGGAGTGACCGGCAGAGCTTGGTCTGTATCAAATTGGGGGGTGTGAGGAGCAACACAAAAGGGAGAACCAGAAAGAGGCAAAGAGAATGAAGCACCTGAAGAAAAAAGATGTCCTGTGCCTGAGAGGGTTGGAAAGGTGGTTGGTCACTGAGAAGTTGTAGAGAACCATTACTGAATGTAGTTTGTCTCGACATTGCCATTGTACCACTGCTTCCCGCCACTCAGAAGATCCTGACCTCACGGTCTGCAGACAAACAACACCATGCGCCTGGGTAGAAGGCATCTGAAAGAGACAGCACATATGGCACAAACTGCACGTATGCCAGAGCGATCTGCGCATGAGCAAGGGATCCCAGCCCCTATAAAAGGAGTGTGTGCACTCCAGTAAGGGGGCTCTTTTTGGTCTCTGTCCCTCCCCTTTGGACCTCTTGGAATCTGCCTCGTCGAAGCCAGCATCGCGTGGACTGAACCTGGAGTAGCAGACAGGGGCACCGGAGCGTCAACTACGCCACAGACGGAGGAGCCAGAACATCGCTGAACCCGGGGTGGTGGTAGCTAGTCCTCTCTCTCATTCACTCCATCCTCCCTGACGTAAACCCACTCCCTTTCTAGATCTCCTTTTCTCTCGTCCCCCTTTTTTCCATCTTTTTTCCATCTTTTTTCCTCGGTTCTTCCCCTTTGCCTTTCCCCATTCACCTCCTCTGTTACCTCCTCCTGTGGTTTCCCTCCTCCCTCCGCGTCAAAAATAAGGTTGAAAAGTTGTACGACATTTGACCAGATTTAGTATCTTAATCTCATCCTCGGGATCGTATCGAAACCTCCCCGACATTGGATCGGGACAGAAGTGCAGACAGAGATTCTGCATTAACCTGCTCAGTTAACATGCTCACATCTTCTGTGCTTCCTTGTCTACACTTACAGCTGGAAAGCTGGATGTGCGTTGTGTCTGTGGAGAGCTCAGGGGATGATTCTTCCACATGCTCATCTGCAGGATCACCCCCAGGGTGTCCTCCAAGAAGAGGTTCAGTGGGCTGTTGGCTGAGGGGCAAAAATGATTCACTGCCAGAACAGGCAGAACTAGAGAGGGAGTGTTTCAGGCAAGATAAGAACAAATATTTTCTCTTCCTCACTTCTTCCTTCACCTTCTCCACTGAGTCATTCCCAGAAGCTCTTCTCTTGGGGTTAGTAGGTGGTTTTCTGACCTTCTCAGACACAAACAGGAAGGTTGGTCTCAGCATCCACGTCAGCTCAGTGTGAATCCCACTGTGAAAAAATGCTTGTCACCTCCTCCCACAGTGCCCCCAGAAGGGAGCTGTGCTGTGCCCCAGCTCCCTGCTTCCCCATTGCCCAGAGCATCCAGAGAACAGTCTGTAGTGCCTAGCCTGTGTGCTGGGATCAGAACACCTGCAGCAGGGTAAGGGACCTAAGGAGCTTCTATAAGAATGTTACACCCCACTTCTATTTCTCTGTCATCTTGGATGGCTCCTGGGTCCCTGAGTGTATACACTCAGGGGCTGTGCCTTCCTTCCAGCCACCCTAGCACTTTGGCCAGCAAAGCTTAACATGGGGAGAAGTTTCCTACCTTGGTGTCACTGATCTTCCCTTCCTTAGTTTGCTGCAGATCCTGTCAGATCCTCTGTTGGAGGACAGATTCCCCCTGAAACAAGGCTCTGGTGTCCCAGGCAGGGTGAGGAGATGGAGATGCCCTGGCACTGGTGAATCACCCAGTGCCACTGTTTGCAGGTCTCAGAGAGGAAGAAGTGAGACCTTGGTCTCTGGGCACAGCAAGAAGGTGCCCACTGCCTGGATGATGTGAATCTGCCCAGTAGGCAGGAGGAGAGTGGGGGAAGCATTGCCATGGGACCCTGCATGCCTGAGCCCTTATTTCAAGCCCAGCAGTGCCTTCAGGAGTTCCTCCTCTGCACCTAGGAGATGATGGTTGCCTGGGGGTGACAAGTGTTCAAATCACTACCTGGAGGTGAGGGTGGAGGTCAAATAAGTTGAAAAGCATACCTAAATTGGTTTTAGGGTTTGGTTTTTCTTTGTCTTTGTTTCTCACCATCCTATTCTATTTTTAATTGGTGATTATTTACATTAATCTTCCCCAAGTTGAGTCTGTTTTGCCAGTGAGGGTAAATGGTATTTGATCTCCCTGTCTTTATCTTGACCCATGAGTATTTTCACCTTATTTTCTCTCCCTGTCTTGTTGAGGAGTGGGATTGAGAGAGAGTGGGTGGGCATCTGGCAGCCAGCCAAGGTCAAATCCACCAAAGGAGATGACAAAGCTACTCCAAATAGAACAACATGATGCCCTTGAAAAACATAATCATAAGCAAGACATAATAAGGTGGAAGACAGGACCAGGAACACAGACAAGAAAGAACATGGACAAGACTCCCATTTGACACCTTTCTGAGAACTGGGAAATTACAATTATTCTTGAAAAGAATAAAATCACCCAAGTGAGAATAGCATGTCTCACAGTCAAAAAGGACCACATTTCAAAAAAAATTCTCATTACCTTCTTCCATCTGTCGAGAGCTGCAGGTCAGGAATAGCTGAAATGGAGAAAAAAAACCCACCACATTTTTTATTGTTATAGCATCCTTAAATTCCATTTATGTTCACCTTTCTTTTAAGAGAATGAATTCCGAAGACAGAATTGGCTTAGTGTGAATGATCATGCAGGTGATTATTTGCAATCTCCAGCTGAATTTTTTATTAGCTAGGGCAAAATTCAGGCAAAATTTTTTCTTCACTTTGAGATAATCCCCTTCGTAATTTTTAGAGCCCTGGCGAGGGAGAACAAGACTCCTGTAACTTATTTCATTCCGCTGGGCTTCCTGACCTCCCTAGGTGGTCACAAGGCCCAATGTGCCATTATCTTCTCCATGTATCTTCTAAAACTGGTGGGAATGATCTCTTCATTGTTACTGTGTAGAGCAATCAGCACCTGCAGATGCATTTTTTCTTCATGAAGTTTCCTTTGTGGAGATCTGGTACACCATCACCGTCATGACAAAAATTATGAAGAATTTCCATATCATAAAACCACTTGTGTTGCCTGCTGGCTGGCACAGTCATGTTCCCCTTTCTTCCTGGTTGTTACTGAGTTCATGATCCTTCAGCAAGTCCTTCAATGTTTGGCAATGGTACACATTCTGCACAGCCTGGTCATCCTACTTTAGAAGCTAGCATTATAGGTCTTATGACTATCCTCTTACAGTAGTAAGTACTATGGCAGATGTCAATCTCTGAGTAGGTTAACAGTCTTTCCAAATAAACTAAATTACATATTCAGCTGTCAGCTGTGCAGCACTGAAAAGTGTCCAAACAAACCAGTAGGTCTGCTTGTAATAGTCCTCTGGAACTTCTTCCTGCATGAGAGGATGAGATTTCTCCTCAAAAATATCCAATCATGTGTCTGAATCTCTGTTCTTTATATGACAGAATATTGCTAATGTTACACTTAGTTGTGCTTCTAAGATTAAGCTGACTGACTGTGCAGTCATCTATAAATGAGCATGAGCTGTATATTTTTGTAAGCTTCCCAGGAGAAACATGGTTCATGTGCTTATTCCTCCTCTTGCACATTTATTGGAGACTTGCTCAGAAAAATTCTACTTGCTCTAGGATGATCAGATGGATTAGATTCCAAGGCTAAATCACCTAGGAGAACCTGGTCACTGATGTGCTGGAGGTGGGGGCAGCTACTGCTGGGATCTGAGTCCTCTGACTCGGCCTCTGCTGATCCTGATCTGCCACCTGCTGCCACCACCTTGCACGTGTCAAAGATGACCAAAGAGCTGGAGAACCTGTCATATGAGGAAAGACTAAAGGAGTTGAATCTTTTCTCCCTGGAGAAGAGAAGGCTTAGAGGGACCTCTTCACAGTAGTCCACTACTTAAAGGGCAGCTAAAAAGAGGACACAGGCTCTCTCAAGGCTCTCTCTCTTCTTACATGGAGCAGACAATGAGCGATGACAGATCTCCGATAGCCAAGGACTACAGTGCTGGGAAGGCCCTGGCCTGCATGTGAGGTGCAGTGGTGGTATGAGCAGACGTCGGGCTGACCCTGCCTCAGGGCACCTGGGGAGACAGGGAAGCTGAGTGTGGCAGGGTCATGCCCCAGTGTTTTGCTATGGTTGGGTTGGTTGCATATGGATATGCAGGGAGCAGATGCTTTGTGGCATTTAGGGTTTGCAGAGCTGGGCTTCAACAGACCCTGACAACAGGGAAGATGGAGTCAATGGCCCATTGGGCTGTTGGGTTCACAGGGAGTGGGGACTTTATTGTGTGGCTGATACCAGTACTAAGGACTGTGTGAGGTACCTATCTCATCTGCCTGTGCCCATGTGTGCTAGTCATGGACCATAGATTGGGCAATGGAGGGGAGGGGAAGGTGGACATGAGGCTGTGGGCTGTCCCCAGGTACTATTGTCTCCCTATCCCCACTCCTGCCACCTTTTGGTGCCATCCTCTATTCAAGCCTTCTCTCTTAGCCCAGCTTCATCCAGAGCTAGGGGAGATCCCTTCCCCAAGAGCCAGCAGGGCTGATGACCTCATCCATTGGCCTCCTGCAGCCATGGGCTCCTCACTTAAGGGTTGCAATCCCCATTCAAAAAATGTGGTCCAGGACCCAGTGCTTCAGGCCCATCTGGGAAGAAATGCAGCAAGGCTGGGAAGACTGATAGCCATCGCCTGTGGAGTAGCCAGGAATGTCTTCCTCAGCTCCAAGGGACAGGGCACAAAAGACAACCCAGAGCGGTGAGTCCTACCCTCTCCTTCCTCTGTGCCCAACCTAACCCTCTCCAAAAAGCCACCTTTCTTTCCTGAGCAGACTGGCAGAGCTACCACAGAAGGAAGGATGACTCAGAGACCCAGGCTTGGATGCAGCACAACTTTAATGAGTCTAAAGAAGAAAAGGAGGTGGCTGACAGGGAGCACCAGGGGCAGCCACAAAGATGCAGCGGAGCTCCCACGGGGTGTCCGTCTGCCTGCCCTGCCAAGAGAGGCCGACTAACAGGTCCCTGCTAGGCTGACATTGGCAGACAGCGATAGCAAAGGAAAGAGAGAGAGATGAGAGTGGAAGAAGGAAAAGTAAACAAAGGCCATGGTTATAGGCAACCCAGACTTGCCACTTTCTGTGACCCTTTGCAGGAGAAACCAGGGATAAAGAGCAATTCTAAATACAAAGGTCCAAAGTGCTATCTCATTAGCATATTCTGAGGTCTTAGAGGTTCTTTTCCAGGGATGTTGCCAGCAGCTCTAGCAGGGGCGGCATCTATTGCCACAATAGCTGTTGGTGATGCAGGAGAGG
>NW_009259326.1:0-595 GCF_000687185.1 Egretta garzetta
GAAGGGGTTGGACCAATCAGAGAGAGCCAGGCTGGGCTGGGTGACCTCGACTGAGCCAATCACCGATGGTGATGTCGTGAGGTGGCCAAGCCAACTGGAAGACGCCAACCCAACCGCGGTGCGGCTCAACGGAGCTCTTGAAGGAGCCAATGGGAAGAGGCCAAGGTTTGGGCTCAGCCAACCACGATGACCCAGAAGACCCCAAGCCAAGACCAAGCTGACCAATCCCTACGCAGACCAAGCGGAATGGACCAATCCAGGCCTTGTCCCACCCCAGGTCTGGACCAAGCAACCAATGAAGGTCAACCATGGTCTCCAAGAAGCCAATGAGATAAGGCCAAACCCAATCTGCTCAAACCCAACTAATGGTTGACCCATGTCAAGACCAAGCTGACCAATCCCTACCCAGGCCAACCACAATGGACCAATCCAGGCCTTGTCCCACCCCAGGTCTGGACCAAGCAACCAATGAAGGTCAACCATGGTCTCCAAGAAGCCAATCAGATAAGCTCAACCTCAACCTGGTCAACCCCAACCAACGCTCAACCCAAGCCAAGACCATCTTGACCAATCCCTACCCAGGCCAACCAGAATG
>NW_009259327.1:0-441 GCF_000687185.1 Egretta garzetta
TTGGGCTGGGGGAGCTGGAAGGGCTTCTCCAACCTGAATGATTCTGTGATTCTGTGATCTGAAAGCGCAGCCTTTATCAAGATTTGGCACCGTGAAATCTCCTTAACCTTTATTTTCCCAGTGCTTTTAGACACTCGGCCTTTCCAATAGCAGGCAGACATCTACAAGTGGATACTGTAAGCCAGGGAGAATCTATTCAAAGCTCCATTTTAATATTCAAAGCTCCATTTTAACACTCATTTCAGCGCTCTGCGTTAGGAGCACTGTTTCCTCCCTCCCTTGTTTACGTCCCTGTTGAGGATATTTTTTTTTTTTTTAAAAAACGTGTTCACTTGCCTCGCGTTTGGGATTTTTCTCGCTTACGGGAGCTGGCGTGGGTGTGCTGGTGCCGCTTCCTGTCTGTGCACAAGGGAAATTCTGCGCCAGCATACGGGCAGCGTG
>NW_009259327.1:1118-4069 GCF_000687185.1 Egretta garzetta
GCATACGGGCAGCGTGACCTCTTACCCTGTGGTTTTGCAGCATCGATCTGGGTGAATTCTGGTCCCTTTCAAGGCTTTCAGAAAACAAACGCAAAGGAGTGGGGGGGGGGAAAAAAAACAGTCTGGGTTTGGGGTGGGCTACGGGAGCGCTCTCGCTGATGCCCAGCAAACTACCGTAAATGTGCTCTGCAGCGTGTTTAAGGCTGGGGTTATGTGAAGGGGGGACCAGTCCTGGTTTTACTGGGTAGATGAGGAAATGTGCGTACACGTACCAAAAACTAGCTAGAGCCTGCTTTTGGTGGTGTTAGTGCGTGGAGCCAGAGAGAACACAGAAGCTTTTCTTGCCAGATCGTGTGGAAGCCAAAGAAAAATCCTCTATTTGCATCTAATTTGCTTTTTGTATAGCTGTGACAGCTTTACGAAATAAATCACCTGGCTTTCTGTCCTCTCCCAGACGTGGAGACCATGGCTGCTAGCACATCCCTTCCCGACCCAGCCGGTGAGTTCGAGAGGAACGTGCCCCGTATCTGCGGCGTCTGTGGGGACAGAGCCACGGGCTTTCACTTCAACGCCATGACCTGTGAAGGCTGTAAGGGCTTCTTCAGGTGAGTGCGAGTCTTCGGGCAGGAGGAATCTTACTCCACAACCAGCGAGCCTCGAGGAGCAGGCCATCCGATCCTCAGGGTGTTGCCTGGCTGCTGCTCCAGTTACCTGCATCCCTACAAAACTGGGCTGGGGATCGCCTTGCCAGACCTGTGGCCGCATTGCAGACGGCTGACGTGCCTGCAAATCTTGATAACAGAGAGATCACAAACTATTTCCCTCCTTGTGGCTTACTGTGGCACCCCGCTACTGGGAAATAGATTGTTTTCCCCTTAGCCAGAGATTTCCGTCTGTCTGGGAGCCTTGCAGCCGTCCACGTGCTGTATAGGCAGGAGCATAGGAGCCTCTAGCACACTATGGATGGCACCCAGGGAAAAACACACCCAAAAGTAGCAGTCTTGGAAAACTAAGCTGGTACGATGGCCACAAACTTCTTTTCTTTCAAGCAAGCTGCCTCTCATGCCTGCTCTGAAGCTCTGCCTGCTTGTGTATGGAGATGCATGGGGTCCTCTGCCCACCTGCTGGAGTGGGCACCAAGCTCATTCCGAAATCAGGCTCAGAAAATGAGTCTTTCGCTCACAGCTCTGGCTTTTTGGGGACTTCAAGTAGCTGTGGGCTGTACATGCGCCTGTTTTGAGGCTTTTTTCCGCTGTCAGGTGGGGGTCTCGAGTGGTCTCAAGCTGATCCTCAGCAAGGCAGCAACAGCTTTGAAAGCTGCCGGGGTCTCTGAGTCTGGAGAGGTGCAGATTTGTGGGTATTTGTTAGCGGCTCGGTTTTACCCCGACGTCTGTCGAGGCGATGCTCCCGTACAGCCAGTGCTGAACCATTCACGTGGGAGTTCAAGATCGCTTGCACCAAGTGAGAGAGTGACTAAGCCCTGGTGAAACGAAGCAAGATAATGACTGGCGTGGGACTGGCTGGGAAAAGCCTTGCTCAAGTATTTTGCACTGTAATGAGACGGTGGCACAGGTGGCCGTGGGATTGCAAACACCAGAGCGCAGGGCTTTACGCTTTGAGCCGGGCTGTCACAGCAAGCAGAGCTTGAACTTTCGCAGCGAAGTCGGAGCTCCTCCTCTTGCAAGAATTTCAGGGCTAGATGGGGGTTTTCACATACCGCAGTCTTGTTTTCCAACGGGGCGACTTCGAAGCCTGGCCGACCTGAGTGACAACATTTTCCTCAATTACTGCTGCTAAATGAGTAACTTTTCCTTCAGGTGCTCCCCTCCGAGCTCTGGTCTGGTGGCCCTGACCTTCCCCGTCCCCGCTGTGGCCGCAGAGGCAAGGCTCTGGCTTTTGACCTCTGAAATGGCTGGTGCTGCTTGACGAACCCTTCCCGGATGCGATGTGGCTCTTGCACGGATGCTGTGAGCCCTTGCTGCTGCGTTCTCCCCATCTCTGTTGTCACACTGTTGTAACCATGCAATACATACAACTGTGACAGTATTTCTGAACGGACGTCTTAACGACGTGACAAGCGCTCATCTCCAGCTAGCCGTTCATGCCCCATATAAAGCCTTTATTTCCAATTTAAGGCTCCTACTACTTTTATTGATCTTGCTTTCTAGACACGCTCTCCCCACGCTAGGTCTTGATCTGTTCCGGGATTGTTTACGTCCCATTTTCAATCTGAATTAATTAACGCTTGCTTGCTGCCACGGTATATAAGTGCTTTCTGCATTAAAATACAGCAGCACTGCCATGGAAGAGCCTGGACCCCTAAAACTCTCCTAGAAAAACTACGCATCCCTTTGCCAGCACCTTGGGTTTTATATGGAAAGCAGCTCTGCTGAGAGGGACCTGGGAGGTCCTGGGGGATGACAAGGTGGCCATGAGCCAGCAGGGTGCCCTTGTTGCCAAGAAGGCCAATGCCACCCTGGGGTGCATCAAGAGGAGCGTGGCCAGCAGGGCGAGGGAGGTTCTCCTTCCCCTCTGCTCTGCCCTGGGGAGACCCCACCTGGAGCTCTGTGTCCAGTTCTGGGCTCCCCAGTTCAAGAAAGATGAGGAACTCCTGGAGAGAGTCCAGGGGAGGGCAACAAGGATGATGGGAGGACTGGAGCATCTCCCCTAGGAGGAAAGGCTGAGGGAGCTGGGCTTGTTCAGCCTGGAGAAGAGAAGGCTGAGAGGGGATCTCATCACCACGTACAAATATCTTAAGGGTGGGGGTCACGAGGACGGAGCCAGACTCTTCCCAGTGGTGCCCAGCGCCAGGACAAGGGGCCATGGGCACAACCTGAAGCAGAAGAGGTTCCAGCTGAACGGGAGGAAGAACTTGTTGACTTTGAGGGTGCCTGAGCCCTGGCCCAGGCTGCCCAGGGGGGCTGTGGAGTCTCCTTCTCTGGAGATCTTCA
>NW_009259327.1:4765-14829 GCF_000687185.1 Egretta garzetta
CTCCTTCTCTGGAGATCTTCAACCCCCACCTGGACGCTGTCCTGTGTAACATGCTCTAGGAGAACCTGCTTGAGCAGGGGGGTTGGACTGGGTGAGCTCCCAAGGTCCCTTCCAACCCTTGCCAGTCTGGGATTCTTTGATATCAGGCTGTGCTTGTGTGCACTTGTTGTTCTTCAACTTCCAGCTTGTGCTCCCCAAGCAGGTCTTTGGGGAAAAAAAAAAAGAAAAATCACTGCGCTGGTATCAATTTCTGGTGGCTGACTGCACTTACCTGGGAGGTCGGGCTCACAGCCTTGGCTGGAAGGGGCTAAAAGTGGGCAAGCGGGCTGTGAACATCGAACCACAGCAGCAAAACCTCAGGGAGGGTTTCACAGCTTTTTTTTGAGTGCGCTCAGGTTGCAGACGCGACTTGGTGTCCTCTACAGGCTGGACCAGGTTCCTCTGTCCCCAGAGCCTTGTGCACCGCAGCGGAGGATGCGGCAAAATGCAGCCTGAGCCTTGGCTCGCTGGCGTGGCTGCAGAACTGCTGAGGACCCTAGCGCTGGTGGATCTCGCCTGCCTTGGGGATGTACCTGTGCGAAGTCCCCCTGGAGGTCCTGGTTTCATGATTCCATAAAAGGCATTGGGAATTTTCTGGCACCTCTGGGTGCTCAGACGTGTGTGTAACCCGCAGCACAAACAGACGTGAGGAAACCTTTGGCTCCTTGCTTCAAAGTCCACTGTTTACTAACGCTGCCGATGACAACGGCAGCCTTTTATTGGGCTCCGCTGTTTGCTCAGCTCTTAACAAAGCAGCTAAGCCGGCGTGATTTATTCTGCTGTGACTTGGCCGAAGCATCCATGGTTTCTCCGGTTTCTTCTGCAGCCTTAGTTTTTTCCCCCCCTCCCCGGTGCAACAACACTGGGCGTTAATAGCAGAGCTGCTTGGAAAGGCTCTGGGTATTTCGAAACCCATAAAGTCCCCACCCATCCTGTCTGCATCAGCGCATCTCCCACTCCCGTAATCCTCCCCAATTCTTTGCCGTGTTCCACATGAAACTTTGAAAAATAAATCCATCCCCCTCTTCCTCCTTCCCCAGAGGTCTCTGAAGATATTTCAGGGCAAGGTGCAGTTGTCTGGAGGGATCCTGGGATCAGAAGCAGGGGATGGAGCTGGCAAGATTTGGGGGAGAAAATGCAAATGGGCGCGCAACGGGTGCCAGATTGCCACAGCTCTGCTCCTGGCGTTGACTTGGCTGTTGGTGTACCAAGGGGCTTCCCTGGAGGGCTGCGTAGGCGTAGGTGTAATGGGGGAGAAGCAGGGGATTATCCTACCCCGACCGGTTTGTGACGGCTGCGGGAGGTGGTTCTGCTGCAGCCTTGGTCCCAAAATGACTCCTCGTGTATTAGCCCTGTGGTGGGGGACGGAAAGGACGTGCCAGGAAGGCCACTGCGGGGTTTGGTTATGAGTAGGGTAGCGCTCGGGAAAGAGCGTGTCACAGGTTCTGCAGACGTGTGAGTTGTCTGTATCAAAAGCCCATTTTGCTAATAAAAAAAACCTCCGAATGAGTTACTTTTTCTCTATCAGTCCTGTCTGGTGAAGGGGAAGGAGCGAGCACAGCACTAATACCTGCTGTACCATGCAGGGCTGGGCTGGGCTTCACCCTCCCTCCGGTGGGGGCTGTCAGGGCTGCTCTTTACCATCTGTTTTTATGTAACTTGACATTTCTGATAACCTAAAAGCCATTTTATACAGGCACTGGCGTTTGCCATCTCCTCGCTGTGCTAGGTAGGACCATCGGGCACGCGCAAAGATCAAGGATGGAGCTCAACTGCCCGCAGCCAGGGGTGGTTAATGCTCGGGTTCCCTGGCTTGTGGAGCCGGAGTTAGGCAAATCGCAGTCCTCCCTGTGGCTGGAGTGCTCTCCATTGAGGCCAGGATCCGTTGGGCAGGATAAATCCAGATGGGCTGCTCCTGTGCCCATGAGAGGGGCGTCCTGCGAGCAGCGGGGAGCGCTGGATGTCACCCCTCCGAGTACGGCAGCCCGTTCCTTTGCGATGCTGCATTTGCACGCGGCGAAGGGTTACGTTGGAGACCACGCGTGGGAACGCTGTCCCTATTTCCCCCGCCGCTCCCCGCTCTGCAAACCCCGGCTTCCCTCGCTGCTGGCTGCAGCCGTGTTTACTCTCACCCGCCGGCTGGGTTTTGCGCAGGGAGGGATCTCGTTATTTTTAACGTTCGGCAGCCTGCCTGGGACATGGATCTTAAATGAGCCTTGAAATGAAATGGCTAGTTCGGGAGCTTCATAAAAATACACCGCAGCCGGAGGGCGTGAGCTCCTGCTGTGGGGTGGACAACCGCTCCCCTGGTGTAACTTGGGGCCCCTCGTAGCCGAAAGCCGTAGACCCTTGGGGGCAGAGAAGCGGCTGCTTCGAAAAACCCCCTCTGTTGTGCCCAGCCGCCCTGTTATTCGAATAAACTGCAATTTTCATACCAAACCCATAATGTTGGCTTGCCCTCACCCACAGGACATCTTTCCCTGCCCGAGGGCCTCATGTTTCTCTTGCTTGTTTGTGCATTCCCCAGCCTTGCCCTGGGCTGCAGGGCAAAAGACGAGCCACCTATCTGCCCTAGATGCTCAAAACCACTCCTGCTCACCCAAACTGGGAGATTTGAGGATGTTCAGTTTCAAACCCTGATTTGCCCCTGAGCTGAGCAACGTTTGTCCCCGTTCCTGGGAGAGCAAAGGTCCTGCTGGCCTTGGTGGAAGGGGAAAACCCGGAGGAAAGCGATAAACGGAGACCCAGCTGCCAGGTGGAACGGCGTAAGGCGGGTTACGGAGGGCTCTGCCTCCCTGTATTAATTTTCCTAAATGCATTTATTCATCTCTGAGGTGAAGGGGGGAGCGTAAAGCCTCTTTGTTTACGTCTCCCTTTCTAAAATAGCCTCGAAATTGCACGCTCGGATCTGCGGCCCGAGAACATATTTTATATTTATACCCTATAAGCGCGGGCTTGGCGCCGTTCCTGGGCTGGGGGGGCCCCTCTGCCGTCGCCCTCCCAGCCTGCAGTCGCCCGCTTGGTGCGTCCACGTTGTTTGCCTGTGGAGCGCAGGGGTCGTGCCCCATCAGCTCAGCTTCGGGGAGGGATTTTATTGCTGGAAGAGTGACTCTTCCTAGCGGGAGACTCTTCAGGCCAGTGCTGAAATACAGCATTAACTTGGTGGCGTGTTTCTCGGTGCCCTACCTGAATTGCATCTCAGCTCTGCTTCTCTGCTGCATTTGACTCCAGCCTGGAGGCATCTTGGGATTGCTTCACCTCCATTCAAAATCATTCATTTTAAAAAAAAATAAATCTTCATTTAAAGCAAGCGGCACCTTTAGAAATAGAATCATAGAATCGTTGAGGTTGGAAAAGACCTTTAAGATCATCAAGTCCAACCGTTAACCTAACACTGCCATCCCACCACTAAACCCTGTCCCTAAGCGAATCCAGAGATAAGCTTCGCTTGCTGATGGCAGATCCTGGAGGAACCTTCTCCAAAGCAGAAGCAGCATCTCCCAGCGCAGAGGAGAAGCCGCCCTTAATGGCCCAGCTCAGCTAGGCCTGTAACGTGTCATTAGCGGCCATCGCGCGGGACGGCCCCGCAGAGAGGCGACTTTCCTTCGCTGGGAGCTCTGGCTTTGACCCTTTGTACTTGGAAGATTTACGGTCCCGATTGCAGCAGCGGCTTAATGTGGCACGGTGCGGTTTTGGTGGAAGAGGGGGTTATTATGTTAAGTGTTGTTTCTCTTGTATCCTGCAGTGAGATTTCTTTCTCCTGCGCACACAAACATGCGCTCCAGCCAGTTATTCCAGCAAAGCCAGGCTTTAAAGACTGGTAAAAGTTTAATAACACGGGCTGCTTGGGTACGTGCCGGCCTCCACTCTGGTTTCTTCTGCTGCTGGTGGGGGTTTCTCTTCTTTTGGCCTTCAAAATACCTGTTCCCAGCCAGAAAGCTGCTTAACCTGTGGTTGAACCCCTCAGGCTGTGTCCTTGTGAGAAGTTGCCCTTTTCTATGCTGCCCAGCAGTGTCTGAACCTCTCAGATCAAACCCATAGATGCCCCCAACCAGGTACAGCCTCTCCAACGGCTGAGCTGAACAGAGCCAGGTCAGAGATGCTTCCAGCATCCTCTTAGCAATCTCTCTCCAGCAGTTTCCCGTCCGGAGAGCTGGATTTGTGCTTGCATCTCCTCCCGATGTTTAGAGCAGCCCCTTGCACAGTCAAAACGGTGCTGATTTGACCCAAGCCATTTTTTTTCCCCCGTTCCTCTCCAGGAGAAGCATGAAGAGGAAAGCGATGTTCACGTGCCCGTTCAACAGTGACTGCAAAATCACCAAGGACAACCGGCGGCACTGCCAGGCGTGTCGGCTGAAGCGCTGCGTGGACATCGGCATGATGAAAGAATGTGAGTATACGGACACGCATCCCGTGGGGAACGGCCCGGCTTCGTGCTCTGATGTCCTTTTCCTTCTCAATTAACATGCCGTGCAGGAGGCAGCCGTGCAGGCGTCAAACCTGAAAGCCCCACAAGGATTTGAAGAGGATGCAAAGGGCAGGGGATGTGGTGGGTAATGATTGAGAGGAGCTCGTTTAATGATTGAGGCTGTTCCTGTGGTGGTTAGCGATCAGGGGAGTTGCTTTTATCAGAGCCAAGTCTCCTTTGCTAGGTCTTTGGGGGGCATCAGCTTAGGGAGAGCATCCGGGGCTGTTTCTGATTAACCCCCGGTTACATCAACTGAACTTACTCCCGTCCTGCCTGTGCAAAGTCGTCGTCCTCTCCGACGCGTCGCCGCACGCTCCTCGCTGCATCCAAACAGGGGGAGTTGAACGAGCTTCCCCACAGCGACAGTAATTTCCAATAGCATGGAACTGCCTTGCCTTTTGCTCTGCCGTACCTCTTGGGCTTTGTTTTTTTTTTGGGCCCTTACTCTTGCAGGGTGGGTCCATCCCACGTGCACAGCAGAGACTTCAGTAAATAGCAGGGGGATGTAAAGTAGTTTTTAACCCAGTCCAAACACACTAATGTTGTGCAAATATTTATTTTCTTCAATCATATTTATAGCTAAGCAGCCTTTAAAAATAAAATCCATTTGACGCGCTTCCTCCTTGCGTACGCGTGCTTCCCACGTCCTAAGTTTTTAGGAGAAGGCTGGTGTTCACGTAACGTTCAAACCAAAATAACAGCCTTCTGCTGGGAGACGTTGCAAACAGGACATCACGTCCAATGATTGATGGACATTTGGCAAATGGAAGCGCTGCTCGTTTCCTTACGTGGCAAGCGGAGAGCAAACAGCGTCCCACGTCACAGGGGGCCACCGGGGTGGCACCTGGGTCCTCCAGAAAATCAGAACCTGTAGGCGTTCGCAGGGAAAAAAAGGCCTAAATTTCCAATTGTCCCAAAGATTGAGCAGATCCCTGATGAAGAGAAGATCCCTGGAGCTTCCTTTTTTGAAACAAGCAGCTGTGTCCCATAAAGAGGGAGAAAAAGACCCTATAAAACACCATATGTACCCACGTTTTGGGTGAGCACGAGGACGTGTGAGCCCACGGTAGCTGGTCGGTGCAGTCCATTTGGCATAGCCGTCGCTAACGAGGGAAATGCATTGGCTTGTGCTGGTTCATTACCCAGGAAAGGCCGGAAAACTCAGCGGCAGCGATGCATGGGGTGTTTGCACCCCGGCCGGGGCCAGGTCCCAGGGATGTGCATGCTCTCCGCAGGAGTTAACTTGTAAGCCACCGCGTTAGCAAACTGTTACTAGATTAACAAAGCCTGACCTAAGGAGATTAAAAATAGCCTTCCTGCGGACTTTGCTGCTGGTGAAATGAAGGGGAACGAGGTGTCCTGCTGTTATTTTTAGGTCGAATCAGGGATCTTGAAGCTCTCGACAGGGGGTTGTGTCTTCCCCAGGCTGGCGTCGAAGGCGATGGGGGTTGTCACAGGCAAGGCTGGGCTGGTTTACCCCCGCTGCCGATGGGATCCGAGTCCGAAGCAGAAATGAGGGAGTTAGATGGGGATAAAGAGGAGGAGGAAGAGGGCAGACCTTGAGCCTGTGTTAATGTGGGGTTTGGTGCAGGCAGACCCTTCTCCATCCTGGAGCTGGATGGCCTGGATGATTTTAGACATCACCTCCAGCCCAAACCACGCAGGGCTGAGACCTGTGGCAGCGCGGCCGTGTCGAGGGTCCCTTCTCCGACGCATGGTCCAAGTTTGGGTGTAGCCAAACCCGTGGACCAGACGCTGCAGTAATGGGCTGGAGGAGCCAGTGCTTGCTGAGGAGGGGCAGCAAGGGAAGGGTTCGCGTGTGCTCAAACTCATACAGAGCAAAAGCCCCAAGCCACTGGTGGTCCCCAGCGAGCTGGGGACAGCGTCAGGGTGGCCACTGTCCCCTGAGGAGGGACCAGGGAGGAGAGGAGGTGGAAGCTGGAGGGCAGCCAAGGTTATGGCAATAAGTCTGGAGCAGGATTTATAGCCCCAATGCCTGGGTTCACCCCAAGTTGTCCGCAGCCAACGTTAGCAAATAGTTGTGGTTTTCTTCCTGTCTTATCTGCACGGGGTGAAGCACAGGGCAAGCTTGCGGGGCTGCAGAGTGGGCGATCAGCAGGGGAGAAATCCACCTCACAGCCTGAGCCGTGGCATTTGGGAACGCTCCTTTTGCCGCTCTCAGGAGTGGTTTCCCTTTGGATGGCTCCGAGGAGGGTAGGTATCCGGCCTAGGGATGCCTTGGCTGCCGTGCCCACTTGCTGCTGGTTTTTTCCTAGGGTGATGTACTTTAGAGTGGGGTGGAGGGTTCGTTGCTGGACTATCCTGCCTGCTTCAGCACCGGTTTGGGTGGCAAAACGCTGAAGTTACCCCTTCCGCCCTGTAAAATTGCCTTTTGCCAGCTGCCTGCAGCTCAGGAAGGGGCGTTCGTCCCTCGGGGCTGGGATGGCCAAAGCACGGGGCGTTAGATGGACCCAGGCTCCACAGCCAGCCATAACCTTTGGGTGATTCACCTCTCTTAGTGTCTCTGCCCCTTCTCCCCCAGCCTTTAACAGCTCTCCAGTGTTCCCAGCATAGGCACGCAGGGACGGGGGACAGGTCATCTGTCCTGCACGCTCTAAAGATGTTGCTGCAAAGCAGGAAGATAAATTACGCAGCACCAAGTCGAGCAGCCGGAGAGACGCGTGGGCTCGCCGGGACTGCAGCAGTCTCATTTTGTTTATTCACTCCCCGCCACTTCATTTGCTGCTGGGGAAGTTTTTGGTTTTTTGGTGCTTGTCGTGGTGCCAGTCAGCTGGGAATCAGTGAATCTCCTTGGGAGGGTCCCCAGCCCCATCCTGGGGCAGTTTGTCCCCCTGCAGCCAGATCCTCGGACATTAGTGAAGGTGGTTGCAGGTAATTCCACTCCCCGGCGCCGCAGCAAGGTCTATAGCTTGCCTGGCTCAGCACCCCATGGATCTTCTCTCCCTTTTTCCAAGGAAAAGGCTTGCTGGGATCTGGTTGTAGTCACGAGCAGCTGATGCTCTGCATCCTCACCATGTGGCTCGATTTATGATCTCAGTGCTGAAAATCCCCAAAAGGGAGGAGAAAAAAAAACAAAAAACCATCATCTCAGAGCCAGGGAGAGGAGAAGAAACTGGAAGGAGATTGTGCAGAGAGAGGGGAATTTCCCAAATCGGTCAGGAGAGGAGCAGAGATGCTCGGGGGAGCAGGCAAGGCGAGGGCAGCAGTAGCCGGCAGGGTTACGGTTGTTTAGGGTGGGACTGCGGGACGAGGGTGAGCAAGGCGGGAGGAGCCTTTCCCAGCTCTCCTCCGCTTCCCCGAATAGGCGGTGATACTCAAAAGCAAAAAAAAGTCCCCGCTGTCCCAAACACGGAATGTGTTATTTCCCGGCCCGGGAACCGCTGCACGGCAGCGTTGTGAAACGCCGGCCTCTGGCACCCGTGCTGATGCTGGAGACTGGCTGAGAGGCGAAGCAGGAGCACGAGAGGGAGGGAAGAGTCGTGGCCGTCTGGGAAAACGTCACTTAGTGGCGGCCGGTGTTTGCAGGCTCTCTGGGAAGCATCTCTGCTCCCCGCGGGCTCGAAGCACATGCTCTAAACATCCAGGGTTCCTCTGCAAGTAGAGCAGGAGAGGAAGCCAGCAGGGGCTGAGCATCTGGAAAGCCCTCTCCGAAATCTGTGCAAGCATCGCTTCGGTTAGCCACGTCTCAGCTGCGTTGGAGGGACACGACCTCCTTGGCAGGGGGAGAGCCGTAGCCGGGGGTCCTGCAGGTGCTGTCGCTGCTCCGATTTACTCCGGTGCGGGTCAGGGACCTGCGGTTTAAATCGCTGCTGTTCGCCCGTCGCTGCAAGCTTTCCTCCTCTCTGGTTCCCCTGCAAACCCACGCGCTGTAGGAGACGCAGCCAGCCCGCAGCGTCCCATTTACCCCCTCTCCCGCCATCGCAATGTTTGTTGTGCAACGTGGGTTTTCCGGCCGTGCTACCCCTTGTCCCAGCCCTCTCACCGCTGGCTGCGCTGCCGAGAACACCTGCAGGGATCCGGCTGCCTTTAGAAATGCTGCGTTTCCCGACGACAAAGGCGTCTTGGGGTGGTCGCAGCTGGGGTTCGGAGCAGGTCAGCAGGGCTGAGAGGTGCGGTTTTGGGAGAAGCAGCGGGGATGAATTAGGCTTTACTCCCCAGCTTTCAAGGGTGCTCGGCAGGGGCCACTGGGAAGGCTGCATCCCGGGTATTTACTGCATGAACTGGTGCAGAGCGATCCTGGGCAGCCTTGGCAGTTATGAGTGAGGTTGCAACGCCCTGCAGGGCTGCTCAGGGGATCTCAATACCCATGCCCTGTCCCCACAGCGTGTTAAACTGCTGCTTTTGTTTCTTGACCCTCACCTAGCTGTGATTCACCCCAGAGCCACTGCTGCGAGGGGTGCTTCTGCAGCCCTCTTGCCAACCAGGGACACCAGTTGGGCTTCTGGCTGCCACCACCATCCCAGTGAGACCCCACCATGATGGCTGTGCCAGGCAGGCTGTCCCAGGGTGGGGAAACAACCACGGGGCTTTTTGCACCCCCCCAGGGCTGGACGGTATCCCTGGCTCCAGGTGGGGCAGGCAGAAGCACCCACCATTCAGGCTTCAACTAAATGCTTGGGAGACACCCGGTGAACACATTTCGTGCCTGAAGTTCCCTAAACTTTAATTTTGCTTTATGTTTGGCTGCTCTTTCCTCTCCTGGCAGAGCGAGTCTGCCTTCGTGCTGCTCTGCTTCATCCCACAGCACTTCCAAGCCCCTGGTTTTGGCTGGGGTTGCGGGGTTGTATCCTCGCCCGGCCGGCTGTATCCTCACGTGCTACCCTTGGTGTTGGCCGTGGCTTTCCCAGCTGCCCTTGTGGTGTTTCGCAAAGAGGGCCAGCATCTGTCTGGAAGCGATGGGGAGATGTTATCTCAGCCTCTGCATGGGCTTTGGGTGAGGGCAGCCCACAAAAGCTCAGCCACATCGCTGGTCGTGCCAGGAGTCTGTGGCTGGATGTCTCCAGCTCGGCGTTTGGGAGGAGATCGGATCTGGCGCGTGAGCCGGGATCTTGAGTGGAAGGTGCAGGTGTCGAGCCGCTTCCCGATCCGGTGCTGACATCCCTCGTCCATCTTCCCACCGGTCCTACCGAAAAACAGTTCCTCCAGCACAGCCAAGCAGAGTGCATTTCAGGTTTGCTGCTCCCCGGTGTCACTGGGAACGATTTCAGAACGATTTCACCAGAAACGCCGGGGGGTGTTCTCAATCCACAGTGCTGATGCTGGGGCTGTGTCTCGGCTTGCACAAGTTACACCGTGCCGTGGCACGGGTGTGCACATCACCAGACAAGCTGGGAGGGAATCACAATTCCCTTTTATCCGATTTTTTTAAACACCTGCGGGGCTTCCTTTGGGTTTTAGTCTCCTGTGAGCTCCAGCAAGTCCTATCAGAGAGTTTAGCACCAACCCCAGGACCTGCTGCCAGCCAGAGCCATGGCCAGTTTCTGCCAACATCGCTGGCAGTTTGGCAATGAATTCACAGCAAAACGCGGCCCCACTG
>NW_009259327.1:15106-23779 GCF_000687185.1 Egretta garzetta
CGCCGTAGCCGGGGGTCCTGCAGGTGCTGTCGCTGCTCCGATTTACTCCGGCGCGGGTCAGGGACCTGTGGTTTAAATCACTGCTGTTCGCCCGTCGCTGCAAGCTTTCCTCCTCTCTGGTTCCCCTGCAAACCCACGCACTGTAGGAGACGCAGCCAGCCCGCAGCGTCCCATTTACCCCCTCTCCCGCCATCGCAATGTTTGTTGTGCAACGTGGGTTTTCCGGCCGTGCTACCCCTTGTCCCAGCCCTCTCACCGCTGGCTGCGCTGCCGAGAACACCTGCAGGGATCCGGCTGCCTTTAGAAATGCTGCGTTTCCCGACGACAAAGGCGTCTTGGGGTGGTCGCAGCTGGGGTTCGGAGCAGGTCAGCAGGGCTGAGAGGTGCGGTTTTGGGAGAAGCAGCGGGGATGAATTAGGCTTTACTCCCCAGCTTTCAAGGGTGCTCGGCAGGGGCCACTGGGAAGGCTGCATCCCGGGTATTTACTGCATGAACTGGTGCAGAGCGATCCTGGGCAGCCTTGGCAGTTATGAGTGAGGTTGCAACGCCCTGCAGGGCTGCTCAGGGGATCTCAATACCCATGCCCTGTCCCCACAGCGTGTTAAACTGCTGCTTTTGTTTCTTGACCCTCACCTAGCTGTGATTCACCCCAGAGCCACTGCTGCGAGGGGTGCTTCTGCAGCCCTCTTGCCAACCAGGGACACCAGTTGGGCTTCTGGCTGCCACCACCATCCCAGTGAGACCCCACCATGATGGCTGTGCCAGGCAGGCTGTCCCAGGGGGGGGGAACAACCACGGGGCTTTTTGCACCCCCCCAGGGCTGGACGGTATCCCTGGCTCCAGGTGGGGCAGGCAGAAGCACCCACCATTCAGGCTTCAACTAAATGCTTGGGAGACACCCGGTGAACACATTTCGTGCCTGAAGTTCCCTAAACTTTAATTTTGCTTTATGTTTGGCTGCTCTTTCCTCTCCTGGCAGAGCGAGTCTGCCTTCGTGCTGCTCTGCTTCATCCCACAGCACTTCCAAGCCCCTGGTTTTGGCTGGGGTTGCGGGGTTGTATCCTCGGCCGGCCGGCTGTATCCTCACGTGCCACCCTTGGTGTTGGGCCCGGCCGGCTGTATCCTCACGTGCTACCCTTGGTGTTGGCCGTGGCTTTCCCAGCTGCCCTTGTGGTGTTTCGCAAAGAGGGCCAGCATCTGTCTGGAAGCGATGGGGAGATGTTATCTCAGCCTCTGCATGGGCTTTGGGTGAGGGCAGCCCACAAAAGCTCAGCCACATCGCTGGTCGTGCCAGGAGTCTGTGGCTGGATGTCTCCAGCTCGGCGTTTGGGAGGAGATCGGATCTGGCGCGTGAGCCGGGATCTTGAGTGGAAGGTGCAGGTGTCGAGCCGCTTCCCGATCCCGTATTCCTCCTCGAGGCAGGCAGGGATGTGGTGGGCAACATCCATCCTCCCTGAGTACAAAGGAAATGAGTCGAATCCTTTTCCCCAGGACTTTTATAAAGCAGGCACGTCACGGGGCTGACATCCCTCGTCCATCTTCCCACCGGTCCTACCGAAAAACAGTTCCTCCAGCACAGCCAAGCAGAGTGCATTTCAGGTTTGCTGCTCCCCGGTGTCACTGGGAACGATTTCAGAACGATTTCACCAGAAACGCCGGGGGGTGTTCTCAATCCACAGTGCTGATGCTGGGGCTGTGTCTCGGCTTGCACAAGTTACACCGTGCCGTGGCACGGGTGTGCACATCACCAGACAAGCTGGGAGGGAATCACAATTCCCTTTTATCCGATTTTTTTAAACACCTGCGGGGCTTCCTTTGGGTTTTAGTCTCCTGTGAGCTCCAGCAAGTCCTATCAGAGAGTTTAGCACCAACCCCAGGACCTGCTGCCAGCCAGAGCCATGGCCAGTTTCTGCCAACATCGCTGGCAGTTTGGCAATGAATTCACAGCAACACGCGGCCCACGTGCGCTGCCGAGCCTCGGTGCGGCTGGCAGCCCCGGGACGTACCGGGAATCATAGAATCATAGAATAGAATCATAGAATCGCTTTGGTTGGAAAAGACCTTTAAGATCATCGAGTCCAACCGTTCCCCTAACCCTGCCATCCCACCACTAAACCATATTCCTAAGCACCTCATCCATCCTTCTTTTAAATACCTCCAAGGATGGGGACTCTACCACCTCCCTGGGCAGCCCATTCCAGAGCCTGACAGCCCTTTCAGTGAAGAAGTTTTTCCTAATATCTAACCTAAACCTGCCCTGGCGCAGCTTCAAACCATTCCCCCTCGTCCTATCATCTGTTACCAGAGAGAAGAGGCCGACCCCCACCGAAACCGGATGCTTCCTTGCATAGACCCTGTATAGGGAAATCTGGCTGCTTTAGGGGGTTGTACCGGGGAGCACAGACCTTGCCAGCGTTTCTTCCCCTGCTAAGTGATGCTTTGGGAAATGCTTTTGCTTTTCATCTCCTACCAGAGTGAGAAATGCTGCCACCTCGCTGTTTGAAAGCTCTTTGAGGCCTGGATTTCCTAAAGGTGGGTGGGAAATCCCAAGGAGATTTCCCTTGCAGTCTTGCCCCAACACAGAAACCTCCTTTCCTTTCCAATCCGCTCAGTGGATGCTTCCCAATTTTGGATCAATTCACCTGCAGGATCTGAGATCTGCGTGGTGTAGTCACCTGCAATAATCTTTTCCGAAGCCCCGGTGCTCAGACCGTGCTAGCAAAGACTTTGAACACCACGGCCACAGCCCAAGCACATGGCTCTTTGCCCTGTCCTCATTCCCAGCCCCATGTGGCTCTTTCCCCACAGATGCCACTTAATCTATGAACGGTTTCCCTTCTTGCCTGCAGCACCCTGACGGATCCGATGCTTTTGTAATAAGAACTGGGATGGGAGACGGCAAAATCCTCATTTTTCTCCCCGAGCAGTCGTGCTGTCTGCCGCAGAGCTGGCCGTAACGTGCCGATCGTGGGAGCGACCTTTTGGCCCGAGCTGGTCGTTCTCATGCCTTCGAGATCTTCAAGTCCCCTCTGAGATTGTGCAAGTTTGAAAAACGTAATTGGAAAAATGCCGCCAGCTAAAGGTGGCAGAAGGGAGCAGGGACTGCAAACAGTTCCTTGCCTCGAGCCCTGCGACTGTGGCTCCCGCTTGCCCTTTGCCAACCTCTTGTCCCAAATTCCACCTTGACTCGCCCAGCATCCAATCTCTCTGCAACCCAGGGCAGGCAGAAAGCCGCCTGCCATCAGATAACGTGCTTGGGTTTGGGTTTAGTTTCTTTAATGACTGGTTAAAGGGCTAATAACATCTTGAGGAATGGGCTTTGCTATTTTTAGGAGCCGCTGGTTGGTGTGTATTAACGAGCTTTTGTGAACGTGCGACTGTTACGAGGATGGGGGGTTGCTACCCCAAGAGGTCGTTGCAGTTCCCCGTTGCTTTTCTGCTCTTTTGACCCTATTCAGGTCTTTAAGCTCTTTTTTTAAAGGTAAGATTTGAGCCCAAATTTCCTGCGGATGCTCCCCTTCCCTAAATAAATGGGAGAAGCCTTACATATCGCCTTTGAGTCCGACCCTTGGCTGCTGCCGAAGGCTGTCACCTGTAACACAAGCCATAAATACCCAACCCTGAGAGTGGGGGTATGTTTATACCTCCCCTTAGCTTAAAAATATTTGTGATGCTGCAGAAGCGCTGCTGGGTACCCAGGCTATCGCTGCTACAGCGTGGTAGCCGGAGGTGGAGGCTGAGCGGTGCCGCATCGGGCTCCCTCTGTTGTCGGGTGCTGAGAGTGGCACGGGAGCCGTGCCGGAGCAAGATGAACCCACTGGCCTGCCTCTTGCAGGATCAAGATTTCTTTCACCTGAAAACACAGAGCAAGCAGCAAGGTTGCAGCGCCGAGCAGACGCGTGGCAGCGCTGACGTGACTTTATTGCACCCGGTCCTTGCCTAAAAGCACCCAAATGGGCTATAAATTGTCCTGGTCTCATAGCGGGAAGCTGTGACCTGGCAGTCGAGGACAGGAGCAGGATGGGGTTGATGCGGGTTTAATAATTGATTAGCAAGGTGATAGAGATGCTGGCAACGGTGGCCCAGGGTTGCTTCAGCCCTTGTTTCCCTGCATCTGTTTCTGACGCTTTCCCTGTCCCCGCAGTCATCCTGACGGACGAGGAGGTTCAGAGGAAGCGCGAGATGATATTGAAGCGCAAGGAGGAGGAAGCGCTCAAGGAGAGCCTGAAGCCCAAACTCTCGGAGGAGCAGCAGAAAGTCATCGACATCCTCCTCGAGGCTCATCGCAAGACCTACGACCCCACGTACGCTGACTTCACCAAGTTTCGGGTACGTCCGGCACACACCAGCCCTGATTCCCATGCACAGGGTCAAGCGGTTCCTGCCCAGATGCACCAAACCTGCTTCATCCCATGACCTCTCACTAGAGAGGAGTTAAAAATCCCAGTGCAAGATCCTTGATGCTGCCATCAAATTGCTCTCCAAGCCCTGTTCCTCACGTCCTGCTTTCTCTTCCAGCCCCCCATAAGAAGCAACCCCAGCAACAGGGGAGCAGCAAGGTCCCCCTCCGTTCTCACCCAGGACTTGTCGTCGGAGGATTCCTCCGACCTCTTTGGCTCCGACACCTTCAGCACGTTTCCAGGTACCGCGCTCGCCTTTCCGTACGTGATGGGGATAGAAGTGCAGCAGCTTTACCTAAGCCTGGCCATTCGGACCCTTGTTTTACCTCTTCTGGGGAGCTTGTTTAATGGCAAGACCCTCGTGGGGGTGTTGCAGAGGCTTTTTTACAAGCAAAAAAGCATGAAGTGCTTGCCTGGATCATGGCCCTGCAGACCTCTGTGTGTCTGAGCCCTCCAGGATGGCCAAGAGGAGCGTGAACATGAACACTGGGCTGCCTGGTCACTGCTCTGGCTGCAGTTAGACTTGATCGCAGCCCAGGCGAGGAGTTAAAGGCCCCAGGGCAAAGATCTTGATGCGACCGACTGCTCTCCCAGCCCCGTTCCTCATGTCCTGCTGTCTAACCGCAATGCAAAGCCCTCCTGGCAGGATGGGTGCCGTTCCTGCTGCAGGCTGGCATCGCTTTCCTCAACCATAATGTCTCGCCTACAGCCGAGGTACCCTCTGACCATCTCACTCCCTCCAGAGTCTGTGGAGCCCCAGATGTTTTCGAACCTGGTCCTTTCCGAGGAGAATGAAGAGAGCTCCTCTGTGAACATCGACTTCTCCCACCTCTCCATGCTCCCGCACTTGGCCGACCTGGTCAGCTACAGCATACAGAAGGTGATCGGCTTTGCCAAAATGATCCCGGGATTCAGGTGAGACGTTTGCTCCCAGGTCCAAAGTCTGTGGTGGTCTTCCACGCTTGGGAATCCCATCCTACCCTTCGCAGCCAGATCATTTTTCTCTCTTTCATCTTCACAGCTGTCCCTCAGGCTCTGTTCCCTTCCCAGGTCTGTTGCTACTTTCATGTTTTTCTGTCTCTCCTCCCTCCTGGGGTTACTCCTCTCCTGTTTTACCCTGATTCACCCAGATTTTGTCAGCAAAATGCTTGAGCTCCTAAAAAAGAT
The DNA here is from genome assembly GCF_000687185.1 of Egretta garzetta. Classification (NCBI taxonomy): domain Eukaryota; kingdom Metazoa; phylum Chordata; class Aves; order Pelecaniformes; family Ardeidae; genus Egretta; species Egretta garzetta. The sequence continues at coordinate 20,674 of NW_009259327.1, forward strand.
GCCCGAGACCGTGAGAGTGGTCCCATCCTGGTTTGCGAAGGACCTCAGGTCCTGTTTAACTCCAGGCTGGTGGCCAGGGTGCTGGGTGGTGCCAGTTGGGAAATGTAGCTGCAGAAAAACCTGCTGCTTCATTACATAGAAACCCGGGGTGAGGGACAACCAGGGGTGCCCCCAGCAAAGGGACCAGGTTACCGATGGAGAACCTGGCGCATGGGTGGCGTGGGCTGTTCCTCTGCTCACCGGACAGGTCTCACGTCCCCCTCTTCCTCCTGCTCAGGAACCTGGCAGCAGAGGACCAGATCGCCCTGCTAAAATCCAGCGCCATTGAGGTGATCATGCTGCGCTCCAACCAGTCCTTCAGCCTCGAGGACATGACGTGGACCTGCGGCGGCAATGACTTCAAGTACAAGATCAGCGATGTCACCCAAGGTAAAGGCTGCCGGGCACTCTCCTGCTTGCTGCGGGCTAAGAAATGTCATCCCAGCCTTACATTCAGATGCCAAAATTCCCATATTGAGGAGTCTGGAAGCAGGGATGGGTTAGCAGGCTGCACGGCTGCGAAGACAGCAGCACCAGCAGCTTGGCAGTGCCACGGCTGGGCTGAGACCCCCATCCTGGTGTCTGCCATGCTCCGTTTATCTCCCAAGCCCCACGCTGTGATGTGCGCATCCTGTAACTGGTCCGGATGGCTGGGAAGAGCCGTTAACTCCTGAAGAAAAGCAAAGCCGAAGCGTGGCCATAGCTCAGAGCTGCCTCCAGCCCCTCGGCCATAGCTCAGAGCCGCCTCCAGCCCCTCAGCCGTAGCTCAGAACCGCCTCCAGCCCCTCGGCCGTAGCTCAGGGGTGGCTCCAGCCCCTCAGCCGTAGCTCAGGGTTGGCTCCAGCCCCTCGGCCATAGCTCAGAGCCGCCTCCAGCCCCTCAGCCGTAGCTCAGAACCGCCTCCAGCCCCTCGGCCGTAGCTCAGGGGTGGCTCCAGCCCCTCAGCCGTAGCTCAGGGTTGGCTCCAGCCCCTCGGCCATAGCTCAGAGCCGCCTCCAGCCCCTCAGCCGTAGCTCAGAACCGCCTCCAGCCCCTCGGCCGTAGCTCAGGGGTGGCTCCAGCCCCTCAGCCGTAGCTCAGGGTTGGCTCCAGCCCCTCGGCCATAGCTCAGAGCCGCCTCCAGCCCCTCTGTCCCACAACAGGGATTGAGTTCAGTTTGCTCCGAGCTGCCTTGAGGGCTGGAAAGCCGTTGTGCCTTCCCACCGCTGCCACTCTGCAGCCAGGAAGCCCTTCTGCCAGGAAAGGTGGTGAATCCTGCCCTAAACCTCCCCCACTTCAGGATTCGGGGACCAGCATGGAGAACAGGGTGTGCAGGTGATGCATATGGACCTTAAATCTCCCCCTGCACTTGGAAGAGCCGCAGAGTAACCTGGGGCTGGCTGAGATCCTTGGTGCAAGGGCAGAGATCCCCCAGCGAGATCCCAGGAGAACCAGGGCGAGCGGCGTCTGGGGACCAAGCCCGGGGAAGCTGGCACCCACCAAACGCAGGAAGGAGATCTGCTTGCAGAGAGGGCTCTGGGCACACAAGGTGGGGTTTGTGATGCTCGTGCAGGACACGGAGGAGTGTGCAAGTGATGATAAGGAGGCAATTTATAGATATCCCAAGCAAAATCTGCTCCATAATCCCCCGCTTTAGAGAAACCGCTGGGGAGAAAAGTACAATTCAAAACCGACGTGTTTTAAGCTGTATCGAAAGTCGTCTTCCACTGTCCCAGCTCTCTGCTGGGCTGAAAGAGGAGCTGCTGAGCTCCACACTCATTCCTCAGCTGTGGGAGATCTTGTTCCCGAGCAGGCTGTGCTAAACGTCCTTTTCTCCTCCCAGCTGGCCACAACATGGACCTCCTCGAGCCGCTGGTGAAATTCCAGGTTGGCTTGAAGAAGCTGAACCTTCACGAAGAAGAGCACGTGCTCCTCATGGCCATCTGCATCCTGTCCCCAGGTAGGAGAACGCTCATCCCCCAAGGCCACTAACCTGCCAGGTTTTGGCTACGTCCCCAAAAATATCACCTTTCCCTCGCCATCACGGCCAGCTGGGAAAAGGGAAGGGAATCACTCTGCGTCCCTGGTGTTTCCTAGATCGCCCAGGCGTGCAGGACACCTCGCTGGTGGAATCCCTCCAGGATCGCCTCTCGGAGATCCTCCAGACCTACATCCGCTGCAGGCACCCTCCTCCCGGCAGCCGCCTGCTCTACGCCAAGATGATCCAGAAGCTGGCCGACCTACGGAGCCTGAACGAGGAGCACTCCAAGCAGTACCGCTGCCTCTCCTTCCAGCCCGAGCACAGCATGCAGCTGACGCCGCTGGTGCTCGAGGTCTTCGGCAACGAGATATCCTGACTCCAGCCATGGGGTTGAGCACCCACCAGTAAAGGGATAAGTCAGCCTGGCTTCCCCGAGGCAGCGAGTGGAAGGACGTGACCCTGGGCAGGAGTTTTGTACATAGACCGTTTGGTTTCACACTACTGGAGGCCCTGCTTGATCTTCTCATCCCCGGCGGCTGAGGTTTGCTCGCTGCGGAGCAGTGACAGACCCAGATCCGTGTGGTTTCTCCCCACTCCATGAGCAGCTTTTCCGCTTCCCTGCCATCTGTGAGAGCTGACTTATCCCTTTATGGATATTTTGAGGCTGGGCTGCCTCCTATCACTTCTTTCTTGACCCGAAAAATCAGGCTGCTTGGAAGGAGAAGCGCTGGGGGGGGTTTTGTGGGGGGAGACGGACTCAGGGCATTGCTGAGCCGTCGGCGCCGTCCTTTGCTCCCTTCCTAAAATCTGCAACGCTCACCACCCCCCCGGGTTCAAAAAGGGAGACTCCAATTGAATTGCACCCCCGAAATCCCTGCCAGAAAATGCCGTGGGCTGCGTCCCCACGTGCGTGGCCAGCTAAAACCAGTCCCGGTGAGACTGGGACGAAGCCGAAGACATCTGCGTCAGCCCCCAGAGGGGGAATTTGCCCTCAGCCCTCCAAGGGAACAGCCGGACGAGCTGCCATTTCCATTCCCAACACTACTGCCTGGCTTTGGGGGAGCGGGGTTATCTCGGGGTGACTCCTCCGCTCTCTCGGAGCTGCAC
>NW_009259327.1:24948-25363 GCF_000687185.1 Egretta garzetta
TCCTGCCGCGCTACCGGGTACGGCCCCGGGGCACTGTGCGGCGGGGACCGGGATTGCGGCCCTCTCGGGCCCTCTTGAACCGGGCCGGCTCCCTCCTGGGACCCCTGTAACGGGACAGGGACACCGTGCAATGCCCTGACCTCTGGAGTCCCGTCTCCCTCCGCGGGGCCACCCTTAGATGCCCAGTCCCCCCCACTTCGGGGTCCCCCGTTAACTGGGGGCATCTCTCGAGTTCCCGGTCGTACCTGGGGGCCACCCTTCGGGTCCCCAGTCCCACTTGGGGGTACATAGTTCCATCCAGGGGCCACCCTTAGGTCCCCGGTCTCCCTTTGGGGTCCCTTGTTGCACCTGGCGGCCCACCTTCGGGCCCCCAGTCCCACTTGGGGGTACCTAGTTCCATCCAGGGGCCACTCTT
>NW_009259327.1:25639-27601 GCF_000687185.1 Egretta garzetta
GGTCTCATGAGGGGCAGCTCTCAGGGTCCCCAGGTGCTCCTGGGGACCAGCCTGGGCTCCCCAGCCTCACTCTACCCCTTGGCAGGACGCAGAGGTGGTGCGCACCCGGGACCCCCAGCGCCTGGCCCAGTGCGACGTGGTGGTGGACGTAGGGGGTGAGTACGACCCCGAGCGACACCGCTACGACCATCACCAGAGGTGAGGCCTCCTCACGCCAGATGCCAGGGTCCCCTGGATGTCGGGGGTCCCTCAGAGCTGACCCCGCGGCCCCGCAGGTCCTTCACACAGTCCATGCGGAGCCTCCGGCCTGACAAGCCGTGGACCACAAAGCTGAGCAGCGCTGGGTTGGTCTACTGCCACTTCGGCTCCCAAATCCTCGCAGCGCTCCTGGGGCAGCCGGAGGATGGCCCTGTCGTGACAGCGCTCTACGATAAGGTACTGGGGGAACTGGGAGGGTCTGTGGGGGGCTTTAACTCCTCCAGTGCCGCACAGCTTTCCCCAGGGTTTCTCCTTGGTGGGGGTCACCCCATAAAAGAGCACTCTGGGGAGAGGGACCCCATAAAAGAGGGGACCAGTTTGTTCCAGCTACTGGTGCACTCCCTGCCGGGCTGAACCCGCCACGTTCCCCACTCTGTCCCCAGCTGTATGAGAACTTTGTGGAGGAGATCGATGCCATCGACAACGGCATCGCGCAGGCAGAGGGGGAGCCCCGCTACGCCCTCACCACCACCCTCAGTGCCCGTGTGGGCCACCTGAACCCGCGCTGGAACGACCCCGACCAGGACACCGAGGTGGGGATGGGGAACGTGGAGGGGGGACAGCATGGGGCCAAACTGCTTGGGGCCACCACTGACCCTCTTCTGCGTCCCCAGGTGGGGTTCAAGAGGGCGATGGAGCTGGTTGGGAGCGAGTTTATGGACCGGCTTGACTACTACCACCGCGCCTGGCTGCCCGCGCGGGCACTGGTGGAGGAGGCCATCCGGCGACGCTTTGAGGTACCCACTGTGCTGCTTCAGGGGGGTCTGAAAGTTTGGGGAGGGGCATGGGGTGAGGAGAGGCCAGGTCCCCTCAGTACAAATCTCCCTGCACAGCCCAGGGTATCCCTTGTACCCCCTAGCCCTACGCGCAGCCATGCACCCCCTCCTACACCCCTACACACAGCCATGCACCCCCTCCTGTGCCCCATACACCTACACATGGCCATGCACCCCCTCCTGTGCCCCTATAGCCCTATGCATGGCCATGCACCCCCTCCTGTGCCCCTATAGCCCTATGCATGGCCTGCACCCCTTCCTGTGCCCCTATATCTTTATGCACAGCCTGCACCCCCTCCTGTGCCCCTATATCTTTATGCATGGCTGTGCACTGCCTCCTATACCCCTATACCCTTAGAAACAGCCATGCACCCCCTCCTGTGCCCCTATATCCTTATGCACGGCTGTGAATCCCATCCTGTGCCCGTGTACCCCTATGCACAGCCAAGCACACCCCCTTCTGCTCCCCTATAGCCCTACAGGTGGCTGCACACCCCCTCCTGTGCCCTATAAACGTATAGCTGTACACACCCACATCCCCACACATGGCCATGTACCCCACACCCCATATCCCTGCACGTGACCCACCTGCACCCTAATCTCCTCATGCACCCCCCCATGCACTCCCACATCACCGTGCATGATCACGCACCTTCCCATGCTCCCCCACACCCCCCTTGTGCACCCCAATATTCCCCCACATGCTCAGGCCCCCCCCAGCGCTCCCCGTGCAGGCTCGGGAGAGCACCCAGCAGCGGATGCACATGGATGGCCGGGGTGGGGGGGGAGGGAAACTGAGGCACGGGGCGGTGTGGGGGCTGCGTGGGCAGGACCCCTGTATGCCCAGCATTTTCCCCCCGCCCAGGTGGACGCGAGTGGGGCTGTGCTGGAGCTCCCGCAGGGCGGCTGCCCCTGGAAGGGGCACGTC
>NW_009259327.1:28761-32047 GCF_000687185.1 Egretta garzetta
GATACGTCTGGAGGAGCCGAGCCGAGACCCGGTTGCACCTCGAGTACCTGCGGGCATTGCCCTGCGAACCACCCAGCCCCGAGGAAGAGGAGGAGGGCGAGGAAGAGACGCTCAGCACCGTCCTCTGAGGCGCCGTGGGCATGAGCCATCACCAAGCAGCAAACCAGGGAGCCCCAAGGGGGTGAAGCCCCCCCGCAGACCTGCCCCAGCGGCTGGAGTGGGTTCGTACCCCGTTGTTTTTACCCTGTACCCTCATGCCAACCCCATCCAGGCTCGGCTCCACTCCCCCCGCAGTCCCCCTGAGGGGCTGGCTGCTGCCCTCCGTGCCCCTGCAGGGGGTCTTCCCTGCCCTCTGTCAGCGCATGCCTTTGGGGAGGATTTGGGGGTTCCTGGGGGTGTTTGTGGAGCCAAGGATGTGGGGCTGAGCCTCTGTGCTCTCTCCCTCATCTCTCTGCTCCAGGCTTTAGCAGAGGGATTACAGCGTAATCGCACGGATTAACTACGTGTAATCCCAGGGTTTAACCATGCTCCCCCCGCCCCAGCCTCACCATTAATCCCTGCTCTGGGCAGAGGGGGAGCCCATCTGCTCCCCGTGACCGCTTCAGTGCTGGCCGGGCTCACGTGGGCCGGCCCGAGCGCCCAGCCCCCTTCCCACTCTGGGTCCAGAGAGTTTTTGGTTCACTTTGGGTGGTCCTTCCCACCCTCGAGGCAAAGCCCAGAGACTTCACAGCCAAGGACCCCTCAACCCCCTCTGCTTCCCCCTTGGGGCAGCTTTTTAACCCCAAAACAAGGCCCCCAGGGCCTGAGGGCTGGCACCCCCCAGTGCTGCAGCCCACCAGCACTGCACCAGGTGCCTTAAATCTGCTTTAATTCAGGCACAGGGAAGGGCTGTTCTGCAGGTTCATCCCGAGCTATTTTTGACATCAAAAAGCAGCACTGGAGCCCCAGAAGCACACCCAGATCTGTGGGGCTTTGAGAACTCGCCCTTCCCCCCAAAAAAACCAACTTTCAGCCCCCCCAGGGTAAGGAAAGGAGGCATGGAGAAGGCCAGTGGCAGCGGGGAGAATGAGCCAGCTTTAATCTGTACAGCACCAGCCCTGCGAGCTCTGAGACCCCCAAGGAGGTGTTAAAGGCACTTGAGGCCACGCCGTGCGTCCCAGGAGGAGGAGGATGGAGGCTGCAGAGGGACTATCCCGGCGCTGGCTCTTTGGGAAGACGCCCATCAAGGACCTGGGTGTTGTCACAGCTCTGAGAAGAGAGGCTGCTCCCGCACGCTGGCGCTGGCCATGACCGTGACGGGGCTGCGGCTGGGGCTGGCGCAGGGGACGTGGGCGCTCACAAAGAAGAAGGGGACGTGGCTGATCTTCCCCGTGGACCAGCACTGGAGCGGGAAGAGGATGTGAGGAGGCAGATGAGTACAGGACACGGCAGGGGGTGACACTTGCACTCTCATCCTCCCTGTGATCCCAACAAGGACACCTTCCCCATCCTCTCCACGGGGACGCTGTGGGGTTTTTCCACCCCCCCGGCTCAGCCACCGGATTATCTCCCCTCAGGGACAGCGATGGGGAGCCCGGGAAACTGCTGCCAAAACCGGGGACCGCACTCACCACAGTCAAGAGGGCGCCCTTCTTGAAGCAGGGGTGGAAGGCGATGAGCTGGGGCTGTGCGCCATGCTCGCCTCGCAGGAAACCACTGAGGGGGAAAGCAAAAGCCGCAGTTACGGCACGACCTCGGGGCACTGGCAAAACGCAGTGCTTGCGGCATAGCTTGAGGTTAAGCGGAGATGTTTGGGCCCTGCCGGGATGCACCAGACAAGGGCAATCCCAAAGGAAAGGGTTTTGAGGTGGATCATGGACTGATGGGGCCAAAACGCAACTGATTCTGGGGTAAAACAGCGACACTGCTCTGAAGCGGGAGCACAGGACAGCAGTGTCTCTCTGCTCCGAGGTGAATCTGCTCTTCCCCACCGCGCCCCGGGGGATCGCTGGTATTGAAACCAACCCCAAACCAACCCCAAACCCGGCTCTACGCACCACGGCAGGAGCTCAAACACGGGGCTGTTGCGGGTGCGAAACACAGCGACGACTGTCTGACTCCCGGGAGCGTCAGCATGCCCTGCAGGAGGGCAAGAGAAGGAGCAGCGAGCCTTCCCCTTGTCCAAGGGACAGTGCCGGCGCACAGACAGGCCCCTCGACGCCAGATTGGGGACACAGAGGTCAGGTTTTTGTGGGGAGCGGCTGGGCACTGCGGAGTCTGGGGCAGGCAGCCGCCGAGGTGGGGGAAAGCCAGCTGCCAACCGCGTTTTCCTCGCACCGAGGCATGCAGGATCCCGGGATGGGGCTTTCAAAGACCCTTCAGTGATTTAAAGCTGGCTCCGAGGTCTCGGGTAGGTAGGTTTAGCCAAGAAGGGTTTGGGCAATGGATGAGGTGACTCCTTTGGACGCACCCCAGCCTTTAAGGTGCCACGTGGGGGCCCTGCCTCTCCAACACAAAGGTTATTTTCCATCCTGTTGCAGTTTCTGCACCGAGATTCTCACAGGACCTACCCAACAGTGCAGAGGACAGGAGGGTGCCGGCTGTGGGAGTCCTGGTACCCTCAGGTTTCCCTCCCCACCCAGTTTCTTCCCTACCCAGCTTTAAGCACAGCAAAAAACCAGTTTGGGCCCAGCAGCTTCAGCTGTCTCCCCACCGATGGCGTGCCGGGAGGTAGCAGCATCCCCAGCACCGTGTTTCGGTGCTCCCTCAAAGGTCCGCTTTGTCTCGGAGCGGGGCCCGTCCAGGAGAGCCTGAATGGCTCAATTATCCCAGGGGCTGCTCCTAGAAACGGAGCCAAGAGGCCCAGTCGGGCTTCAGGCGGAATGTGGGCACTGTGGGAACACGGAGACCTTGCAAGGAGGTTGGGAAAGGTGATTCATCCAACTGGAAGTGGGGAGAGAACTCGGATGCACCCCTCTCCAGAAGAGCGGAGTCACGGTGGGGGTGGGTGCTGCCTTCTCGACCCGACTCCTCACCTCAGCGGGGTTTGCACCCCTTCTGCCTGCTGGAAGGGGGGGTTTTTTGGCAAAGCCTGCAGCGGGCAGGCTGGAGGCAGCACTTACCTCTGATGATCACTGCAAGCCTCTCCCCAGTGGGGTCCCACACCATGGAGTGGACTTCTCCTCCAATCCTGAAAACGGCAAGAGCAGCAGTGAGATCCCCCCCGGCTCAGCCAACATCCCCCGCGCTGGGGGGCTGCTGCCAAGGGGGGGGCACGGACCCCCTCCACCTCCCGGGGAGCACGTTA
>NW_009259327.1:33189-38593 GCF_000687185.1 Egretta garzetta
AGCAGTGAGCCCCCCCCGGGCTCAGCCAACATCCCCCGCGCTGGGGGGCTTGCTGCCAAGGGGGGGCACGGACCCCCTCCACCTCCCGGGGAGCACGTTAGGGCAACAGACACAGCCAGCCCCACCTCTCCTCGCCGTAGAGCGTCTCGAAAGTGGTCTCCGACAGATCTGCCACGATGGAAGCTGTTTTTGAGCCTCCCACTTGTCCTTGCATCTCCCCTGAAACAAAACAGCCTGGTCACTTCTTGTCCCCTGCTCGAATTACTACATGGGTCATCTCACTCCATAAATCACACTTTTATTTCCCAAGCGATACATAATTTATCTCTGTTTCTTCGAGCAGCTGTGGAGCTACATGCTGCTATCCCAGCAGCATCTGCCGATGGCTGGGATGGAGGACAGGGAAGTTTCCCCTCCACAAACATCAGGACCTCCATGGGGAAAAAAAAAGCCAAAAGCTGGGCATTGAACCTACTGGAGAAGTTTCCCTGCAAAGCGTTGATGACTGTAAGATCACCACTGCAAACAAAAAGCAGCGTGGGGGGGGCAGAAACTCAACCCCACAGAGATTCTGTGCTTTGAGAGACCCCCGAGACACCCTTCTCCCTGTGTGTCCTTGGGTTTGCCTCCATCCTTTTGTGCCCAGCAGGCTGGGAAACGCAGTTAATAAGCAAAAAGCACCTCTGGCCGAGCCCAGCCGCGGCCAAAAGCAAGAGGATTGCTTGGAGACCAGCCTCTGGCGCTTGGAAAGCTTCACCTCGGCAGCCAGCTCAGGCAGACTCACCCCGGTACTCGGAGAAGGACAAGGAGTAGATGACAGACTCGCCCAGCACCGTGAAGAGCAGTCGGCTGCCGTCAGGGCTCCAGCACCCCGTCTGTGGGACACAGAGCCAAGTTGATGCCCACTACCCAGGCTGGGGAGCTGGCAGCTTGGTTTTGGAACCAGTTGGAAATTGGGAAGTTTTACTACACCACCATACAGGCACCCGAGGGCCTTGGAGGCAACATCTGCCCCGCACGGGTGGGAAATGCCCCCATCCTACCTGGCAGCGTCCTTTGATAGTGGGCCACCGCTCGCACGTCCACATCTGAGCCTCCCACACTCTGGAAGAGAGACAAACTGAAGTGAGCGGGATAAATTCCTGGGATCTGCCCCAATCCTGCTGCTCCAGGAGGAGTCTAAGATGCCAGACCCGATTACCCACCCATTTTCCCCCTGCCACATCAGACGCAGTAGGAATGGGAGCAGTTAGGACACAAAGAATCCAGATCCCCTTGGTTTTGGAGCAAACGAGAATGATAATAAGGGCTGAAATAAAACATTTTGCAGGCGGGGGAGCTCACCTGAACACTGCGGAGGGAGTGGCTGCCAGGACCTTGCTGCCATCCGGTGACCAAGCCAAGTAAGTGACGCCACCACCCCCAAACCACTGCAGCTGGACGCAGTTTTCAGTGGACACGTCCCACACCTGGAGGAGGGGACAGTGAGGAGGATGATAAAGACGCCAGGACCTGAACGCTGACCGGGTAGTTTGCACAGCCTTGGGCGAGTTTTTGTGTGGATTAGGGAATACAGACTGATGCCTTCGGGTCTAGTTCAAACTGAGGAGCTGCCTAATCCACCCCCTGAGGAAATGCTGCCTGTCCCCAGCAGTCCTGCAGCCAAACCATCCCATGGTGACCCCGCGGTGTGTTCACGGTTCCGGTATCCCAGACGCAGCACCCCGGGAGGTACAGCCTCTTACCAGCATGGCTGTGTCGACCGGTGACGCCGAAAGCAGCAGCTCCCCACTGGGAGCCCAGGCCAGGCTGGTGACGGGGCTGTGCCCGGGGTAGGACAGCACCTGAGCGCAGCCCGATGATGGTCTGGAGGGAAGGAGAGAGAAACCGTCGCCATTGATTGTGGGAAGGGCTGGCCCACCTACCACTGAAGGCTGGAGTTGTGTCCGTAGGCAGGACGGGCACCTGCCTGGAATTAACCCAAAGCCAACCCAAACGGGCTCGCAACAGCCCGCGGTGGCAGGGCTGGGAAGACACACGGAGCTGTCACCTTGTGGAGAGGGAGGTGGGATCCAGGTGCCACACCAGGACGCAGGTCTGGCAGGCAACAGCAAGGATGGAGGCACAAAGCGGCTTCCAGGCCATGGCGGCCACGTTCCTCTGCAGGCGATGCTTCAGCGAGGGGATGGTGGCGCTGCCGGAGAGGAGGGAGGCGTGACAAGAGGGAAAAACGGGGGATCAGAATCCTCACACCGCCTAGGGAGGGGTGTGGACCGTCTCCCGGTGTCCCCTCTCCAGCTCTGACCACAGTGGGGGCCTAAAAGCTTAGAGTGGGAGTATGGGAGTGTGGATGTGCCCCACTGTGACCTGCTCCCGTGGCAGGGCGGGGGGACAGATGCAATCCCAGCCAGGTGACACCGGTGCCGTGAGCCAGAGCACACCTCGTGCAGTTAAGCACCATGTCCCGTGCTGCCCACGGCCCAGCCCCGGGGTGGGAGATGGCACTTGCTGGCTTGAAATCCCAGCTGGGGGAGAGTGCCCCGGCGGGGAGGCGCGGGGCAGGGTGGGGGGCCCGCCGGGGGGGGCTTTTTCCTGGCCGTGTTGCTACTGCAGCCTGTGCCGGCCCAGGCTGCCCCCAGCAGCAGGGAGGGAAAGAAAAAAAACCAAAGCTTAAATAAGAGCAGAGATTTTTGGAGATGTCCTTGCAGAGCTCCTGCTACATCTGGGGACAGACGGTGGCAGTGAGAGCAAAGCTCAAGTGAACACTGAGGCAGCACAGGGCAGAGACGCCAGGGGAATCCTCAGTAGGTGCTGGAGGTGGATGTGAGAGGGCGAAACGGGGAGCAGGGGGTCTGTGGAGGCACCCCCCCCCGAGGAGCGGCATCTCCAGGGATGTGGCCAGTGGTGCCCGAGGAGCAGCCCAGCCCTCACCTGTTGGAGTTGTAGACCCGAATGGAGTCATCCAGAAGAGCCACAGCAAACTTGCTGGTGTGGGGGTGCCAAGCGAAGGCCCGGATGGTGCAGCCGGCCCTGGAGGAAGGGACAGGGCAGGGTGAGGCACGTCAGCTGCCGCACCGGCGTTTCGGGCTCAAGGCAGCGGTGATGGACTCTTAAGCATTGGGCATAACCACCCAGCAGCCCCCCCAAGGCCAAGAAAGGCAGTTCCCAGCATCACCAGTAAAATAAAACTTCCTTTCCGCTGCTGAATGGGACCATTTTCTCTGATAAATTCCCCGTTCCTGGCAATTATTCACAGGGCTCTGCCGAGGGGCCGGTTAACAAACAGTCTGGGGTCAGTATTTGAAGGAATTTTCCAAGCCCCGATCTGGTTTAATGCTGTTTCCCCCACATGCAGCACATCGGGGCAGTGCTTTGCCTCTCACCGTCGTACACAAACTGGGGCAGCCAGAGGCCACGGGGGAAATATTTGCCCTAACGTCTGTCTAACGGGGAAGCTGAGCACATGGGAAATGGGGCGATCCTGTCCTTGTACCCCTACCCCTTTCACTCCAGACCCCGTTTCGCCGGCGCCCAGAGGCACGGCAATTTCACAACACGCAGGACTCACCAGTCCACCGCCTGGGAGAACGCCGCGATCATGTCTTCGCTGGTTAGCTTCGGGGGAGAAGAGTTAACACCAAGCTGGCAGCGCATGCGAGAGCGGGAGCTGCCTCTGGTGCAGAAGTGAGGACCCCCCCCCTGCTATCCAAACCCCCTCCTTCCCTCTCCCCCCACCTCGATTTCGGTCTCTCTTGGAGCACTTTGCTGTCCTAATGCTTTTTCAGCGCCCATTCTCCTCCCTTTGGCAAAGGAAACCCGCAGCGTTCACACCTGGGCACCCCCAGGAGGGATATCTTATTGTGTTTTCAGCTGGGAAGCACCCACCCGCTATCCAAACCAGCCTCCTGGCACAGGGTCGGCAGCGCAGGAGGTGCCGCATCGTCCCCGCCTTCCCGAGCACGAGGTTTAAGTCCTGAAAAGACTCACTGAGAGGTGGGGGAACAAGGAGCCGTGCAGCGAGGAGAGCCAGTGGCACACAGCTAGCGTGTAGCTCGAGCCCGTCTTCACCCACTGCAGCCCTGCGGAGAGAAAAGGACCATCGCCACTGCCACGGCCTTCAACGAGAGGCCCAACAGGCAGAGGAAACGCAGGCAGCTGCAGCAGGCAGGGATATTGGAAAAGGGGATGAAGGGAACGGAAGGATCCAGAGAGACCTGGGAGATCTCCAGGTCCTCCATGAGCAGCCTGGACTCACCCTCCTCCTCGGCGCTGGCGATCTCTTTCAGCACCCCGCACAGCCCCACGTCCCGCCTGTGGCAGAAACCTGGGTCAGCCTCCCTCGCACTGGCAACACGAAGCCCAGCCACTTCTCATCCCCCCATCCCTTCAAAATCCCCCCAAAACTGCTAAGAACCCCCCCCAAGGCCCCCAACAAATCACCGGTGACTGCTGGACCTGCCCCTAGCTGTATCATGCCCCCCCCCAAAGCCCATGAGCCCCCCCCAAGGCCTCCAAACCAGCTCTCCCCCCTCAGCTGGGGGCACTCACCCCAATCACCAGTGACTGCTGGACCTGCCCTCAGCTGTGCTGAGCTCCCAGCTGTGTCATGACCCCCCCAAAACTCCCCTGGGAAGCTCAGACCGGGGTGTTGTGCAGCTGGGGGCTGGCTATGCCCTCCCACCGCTCGTGGGCAAGCGCTGATGGAGCAGCGAGGCCTCTGCCCTGCTCCTGGGCGAGGAGGCTGCAGGACAGGTAGGGGGAAGTGGGGTGTGAGTGCAAATATTAAGTGAACGCCAGCTCCTGGCTTCGCCTCCCGCAGGCTTGGCTGGTTTTTTTTGGGGGGGGTGGGTGCACTCACCAGGCGCTCAGGCATCTCTTCCAGAGGGATTCGCGGTGGTGGATGAAGGCCGGCCGGGTGCTGTGCTCCAGCCGGCTGTGAGCCTTGAGGGTTTCCTTGGGCAGGCTGAGGACGGGCAGGTCTGCCAGCTGCAAGGACGGATGGACGCGAGGACAGACACAAACAGGTTAACAAAAGGACCTTTGTGAAGCCAGCTGTAGATCCATCTTAAACTGCTAGCATCGTGTTTTAGGTTAACTTACTAATCATGTGAAGTAAACTATAGATAAGAAACTAGCACTGTAGGGAATGGGGAAGAGGAGAGGTGAGTAGCAAATGGCCCATCTTTGTTACAGGCCTTGGAAGGCAGCGTAGGAGAACAAAGCATCCAGCACTTTGTTGGTACGGGGGATAGCCAACATGGGGGATGGCAAACATGGGTAGCCAACGTCGGTACAGGGGGTAGCCAAGGATGGGGAGCGGGCTGGTACTGGCTGTGTTGTTCTGACAGTGGAATAAGGGATGAAGAAACACCCCAAGTGCGAGCCTGTGGGCTGAGGGAAACCC
>NW_009259327.1:42855-43603 GCF_000687185.1 Egretta garzetta
CTGTCCCTGAGCCTGGGGGCCTGGGGACAGAGGGATATGGGACCAGGGGGACATGGAGACTATGGGGACACAGGGTCCTGGGGACAAGGGGCCATGGGGATGTAGGGACATGGGGACACCAGGATGCGGTGTCACAGGAGCATGGGGGCCTGGGGACAATGGGCCATGGGGATGTAGGGACATGGGGACACCAGGATGCGGTGTCACAGGAGCATGGGGGCCTGGGGACAATGGGCCATGGGGATGTAGGGACATGGGGACACCAGGATGCGGTGTCACAGGAACATGGGGGCCTGGGGACACAGGGCTATGGGAACATGGGACCATAGGGGCCTGGGAATGGGGAGACATGGGGAACAGGGACAGGGACCCTGGGGTCTTGGGGCTATGGGGACACGAGGACATAGGACTACGGGGTCCTGGGGACATGGGGACACAGGGACGGGACCACAGGGATCTGGGACCATGAGGAGCCAGTGGCGTGGGGCTGTGGAGGCAGGGGGACCCAGGGGTGGGGGGCAAGGGGACAGAGCTGGATTGACCCCAATCCCACTCAGCTCCTGACACTCCCCCAGGAGAAGGGGGACATGGTGACCCTGAGTGGGGCCATGTCCCCTCTGTGCCTCAGTTTCCCTTTGAGCACCGAAAGCTGTGGCAGAGGAGGAGCGCGGGAGGAAGGCAGAGCCCATCCCTGTGATGAAGCCGCCCGGCCTCAGCCCCGCTGGTGCAGGAGAAGGGGGCACAGCTC
>NW_009259328.1:0-1766 GCF_000687185.1 Egretta garzetta
TCCCGGCTGGAGCCCAGTTTGGCACCTTGCGGGACCCCAGGGCTAATGAGTCACTTCCTCCTTAAGGGAAAGATGAAGCTTTCACTTTTCCACTTCTTCTTCACGTGATGTTCAAGGGAATACTTTCTGTCAGGGTCCTCAACAAGCAAAGTCAATCAATAAAGCCAAAAAAATGTTCTCTTCAATTGTTTGACGTGCAAAAGGAAAGGTCGAGCGGGCACACGGTGGGTATATGCTGCCTGACCAACCTTGTGGCCTTCTCTGATGGTGTGACTCCATCAGTAGACAAGGGAAGAGCTACAGCTGCCAGCACCTGGACTTCCATAAGGCCTCTGGCATGGTCCCCCTCAACATCCTTCTCTCTGAATTGGAGAGATATGGCTCTGATTGATGGACTGTTTGGTGGATAAGGAATTGGTTGGCTGGTCGCATCCAGGGGGTAGTGGTCAACAGTTGCTCAATGTCCAGACCGAGGTCGGTGAGGAGAGGCATCCCTCAGGCGCCTGTACTGGCACCAGTACTGTTTAATATCTCCATCAATGCTACAGACAGTGGGATTGAGTACACCCCCAGCCAGCTGGCAGACACCACCAAATAGCATGGTGGGGTTGACACGCCTGAGGGACGGGATGGCATCCAGAGGGACCTGGACGAGCTCTAGAAGCAGGCCCATGTGAACCTCACGAGGTTCAAGAAGGCCAAGTGCCCAAGGTCCCGCACCTGGGTTGGCGCAACCCCGTCACCCATGCAGTCTGGGGGCTGAAGAGCTTGAGTGCAGCTCTGCCAAGAAGGACTTGGGGGTACTGGTGGATGAAAAGCTGGACGCAAGCCGGAAATGGGCACTTTCCGTCCAGAAAGCCAACCATATCCTGGGCTGCATCCCCAGCAGCGTGGCCAGCAGGGCAAGGGAGGGGATTCTCTCCCTCCACTCTGCTCTGGTGAGACTCCACCTGCAGCCCTGCCTCCAGCTCTGTAGCCCTCAGCACAGGACAGACATGGACCTGTTGGAGCAGGGCAAGGGGAGGCCCAAAAAGGATGCAAGGGACGGAACAGCTCTACTATGAAGAAAGGCTGAGAGAGCTGAGGTTGTTCAGCCTGGAGAAGGGAAGGCTCTGGGGAGAACTTATCACAGCCTTTCAATACTTAAAGGGGGCTGATAAGAAAGATGGGGACAAACTTTTGCCTGTTACGAATAGGGCAAGGGGTACTGGGCTTTAAAGAGGGGAGATGCAGACTAGATGTAAGGAAGGCTTTTTTTATGCTGAGGGTGGTGAAACACTGGCCCAGGTTGGCCAGAGAGGTGGTAGATGCCCCATCCTTGGAAACATTCAAAGTCAGGTTGGAGCAACCTGGTCTGGTTGAAGATGGCCCTGCTCATTGCAGGGGGTTGGACTGGATGGCCCTTTGAAGGTCCCTTCCAACCTGTCCTGGTTTCGGCTGGGATAGAGTTAATTTTCTTCCTAGTAGCTAGCATAGTGCTGTGTTTTGGATTTAGTACCAGAAGAATGTTGATAGCACACTGATGTTTTCAGCTGTTGCCAAGTAGTGCTCAGACTACTCAAGGACTTTTTGAGCTTCTCCTGCTCGGTCAGGTGCATAACAAGCTGGGAGTACAGCACAGCTAGCACAGCTAACCCAAACTGACCAAAGAGCTATTCCATACCATATAACGTCATGCTTGGGGGGAGTTAGTCGGTTGGTTGGTCGCGGCTCGGGGACTGCTCGTGGCTTGGGGACTGATCACGGCTCGGGACGGGCTGGGCATC
>NW_009259328.1:8445-39191 GCF_000687185.1 Egretta garzetta
TTTTGTATATTCTGTATATTCTGTTATCATTCTCATTATTACTATTATTATTATTTTCTCTTATTAAACTGTCTTTATCTCAGCCCTCGGCTCTAACCTTTTATTTTCTTTCCGATTCTCTCCCCCATCGCACTGAGGGAGGGGGGGGAGTGAGAGAGCGGCGGCGTTGGGCTGAGTTGCCAGCCGGGTTAAACCACGACACAACCCAAACCTTTCTGTGATTCTGTGAAAACAAAGCTGCTGCTGCTGTTGCTCAGTACTTACTCTGGGCCACACGCACCCCAGGGGGGGCCTGGTTTGTGGCTGAGATTCCCAGGTAGCACTGCAGAAACTGTTTTTTTTCCTAGCGCATTCCTCCCTGTTTGGGAGTTATCCCTAAATAAAATCTGTTATTGATGGGGAAAAACCCTGCTTCTTGGGGAAAAACAGGTTGTAAGATAGTGGGATTTGTTTAGGGGCAGTTGTTTTCACTGCATGGATTGATCACAGAGCCAATACCTGCTTTTACCTGCTCATGTATCTCCTGATACAAATGTATCCTTTCTTGTTTATCACCACTGTTCTGTAGTCAGAGAGTGACTTTTCTAGTCCAGGAATTTCCTGGGGAGCCAGAGGCAGCCTTTCCAAGAAATGAAGGCTCAGCATTTCTGAAATGCCACTTTTACCTCTGGGGGGAAAATGGTTTTTTCCCTTTTCACCGTGGGCCTGAAAGTGAATTTTATTGGAGCCTTCTCCTGCCTCTCACTGTTCAGTCAGACTTCTGCAGCCACACACAAGTGCTCCCACCTTTCACTGATGCACGGTAATGGGAACTTTAAGAACTGGGGAGTATTGTTCAAAGATTTATTTTGAGAGTACAAATTGGGATTCTGCCTCCTTCTACTGTTTCAGTCCCTCTGTGTGTCTCTCACCAGGCATTGCAGGGTGGAAGCGATGGGTAACGTGATGGATAACCTGCAGGCACTGGGCAGTGGGGTCCTGAGCCTGACAATGCAAGCAGCAGCAGGCAGTGCAGCTGCCCGTACCTCCCCAGTCTTGGAGGGCTCATCTCGTGGCAGCTCAGCAAAAAAAAAGGCATCAACTCCAGTGAGAACCTTTCCCAAGTGTCTGTGAGACCGAGGGTGGTGTTTGTTGAATGCAACACTCAGGCTTGTGGTGACAAGACCCGTCAAGCCTCGCTGCAGGGGCTGGTCTCAGCTGCGGTTGTCTCTTGGTTGCATGAATTTAGCCCTGAGCTGGAGGCTGTGCTGGTGGTGGGGACCCTCATCTAGCTCTGTGGCCATTCACCAGGCACAGTACCGATCCCAGGCTGGATCCTCTGCCCTTCGCACATGAGGAGGGACCGCACACACCCTCTGCAAGCATTTTCCCTGCTCGGCCCTTTGGAATGGACACAAAAGGTTTCCAAGGGTGTTCTCACATTGCTGTGTTTTTCCCTGTCTGAGTTACTGGAGGCTGCTGAGGGACGGACGATGGCTCCCACAGCGCCTCTCACACAGGCGCTGCTGAGGAGGACTGTGAAGACGCCAAACGTGACCTTCTCCTCCTCTCCACGCCTCCCCCCCGAATCCCAGGCTTGTTCTGCCTCTGCTCACATGGTTGCTCTGCAAAGGGCTCCTCGGAGCTGATGGTACCATTCGTTTACTCCTTTGCCTCCGTACTGACATTTTTATACACAAACACCAGCTTGTGGTCCTGCTGGCCTTTTAATGGAAAGAAAATACCCTGCTCCATTGCTATTTGCTTTCTTTTCCTGGTGCTTGGCCGCAGTGGGGCAGGAGGGTCTGCAGCCCCCCTCCTGCAGGCAGCTGCTCCCTGGCCATCACCCACGGGCGATTCCCCTTCGCACCCTGGTCTGCTCCCAGTGTGGACAGGAGAGGGACCTCCCAGGGACCTGCCCAGCTGGCAGCAAGCAGCATTGCTATTGCTGCTAAAATACCTGCTTTGGGCCTCTCTTCTTTCTGGCAAAACCCATTTTGTGTTCTCCTGCTCCTTCTGGCCTGGCCCGAGGCCGGGCTTGCTCAGCACACATGGCTGCCTGCGGCAAAGCACCGTTGCTGCTGGAATTACTGAAGTGTGAGGCTTGCCACTGCAGGTGACTGATATGCTTCGTGGTGTTTGCTCCCAGGGCTGCCTTGGCTGAATGTCCCCTTGCACAGACACCTCTGCAGCATCTGAGTGGGGATGTGTCTCCCGAACAACCTTCTGCTCTGCCCCGGGGGGCTCCAGCTGAGCCGAGGGGCCTGGCTGACTCCAGGACCTCTCTCAGGTCTCCTCCCTGAGCTGCACCCCATGGCTTGGCCCCGGGGGGGCAGCACGCCGGGGGCAAGACGGACATCAGCTTGGCACAGTAATTCCTCAGCCTGTCACTACTGACTCATAGCCAGGGTGTACAGGAAAACTGTAGCCACGTTTCAAAATACCAGACACTGTTGTTTCCTTCCCACCAGGGATTTTCCATCACCCCAGCCTTGGCCCACTGGCAGCTTGCCCGGATGCCCTCTCCACGCCACTTCAGGCAGTCCTGCTGGTCCAGGTTCTCCCGTTTCTGTGCAAAGCCTTTCAGGTCAATGAGTCCCTGTTCCTCCTTATTTGAAAGCACTTCCTGGTGAGAGATGACTCACTGAATTTGCTCCAAGACATTCAGCGATGACAAAGTCAGTTCCTAAATGCACCCAGAGTCCACAGGTTTTGTGCTGCTGTATTGGGTAATTAAAAGTTACAGAAGGCTAAATGAAAAACTGAGTAAGGATTAAAAGAAGAAAAAAGGCTGCTTCTCCTCAGAGCCCGTGGATTTACCGGAAAGTGAGTTTTTCAAGTGCAAAGGTTCTTGCTCCACTCCAGGAAAAGCTTAATTCAGTGCATCAGAAAGGTTTTCACTTGGAACCTTGCTGATGTTCTCATGCTGCCATTCATTAGTAGAGATGGGCTGATTTCTTACTATTTATGTTTAATTTGTGTTTGGAAACAGTAGGAGAAAAAATGTGCCCACTGTGAAGATGTGGTTCAAGCAGGTCAGAGTATTATTTCAGCTGCAAAAATTGCAGGATAAATTCACAGCAGCTTTCCCAGACAGAAATCGGGACCAGTGTGTGTGCCACTGGAGTCTGGGATGGGCCCTCTTTCAGCACGACGCGCCGGGCCAAGCTGCTGGGCATATTTTGTTTGCTTTCTCATTTTTACTGACTGTAATAACAGCGGCCACCCAGGGTGCTGGGCATCCTGGGCAATCTTTTAACAATACGTATGACAGATTTGTTGGTTCCCTTGAATCAAATCAAACAACTCAGCGATAATGTAACCCTGGCTTTGGAAATGTAAGTAAGTGGCATTTACGGCTTTACACTGTGGAGAGCGCAGTGCTGTTAATGAACTTCATGCTCAGCTCCAGCACATGCATGTGTTTGCCTTTTTTTGGGCCGAGTCTCTCTACCCTGCTCTGGTGGTGATGGTGTTGCTCATTGTTGGTGTTTTCTCAGGACCGTGCTCTGCTGAATAACCTTTGTGCTGTTGCTCACCAGCATGTCCTTGATGAGGAGGCATCGGCTGCTGCGGTGCAGCCAGCCCTTGCTGCTGGGGGCGCAAAGGCTCACCCCATGATCTGGGTCGGGCTTCTCGGAGACATCCAGGTCATGAGCAGACCAAGGTGGGTGCGTAACATTTCCCAGTACATTTTTGTGCGTTTCTATCTCTTTGTCCTCTTGCTTATAGTAAATAACTATGATTACAAGAAATAAGATGTTGCTTGAAATATTTGGACCTTATGATAAAAATTAGCACATTCACTGCAGAGCTTTGTTTTTTTTCCTGAAAGGCAAATTACTCTTCAGTGTCCCTTTTCCTTACACATCACCATGAATTCCTCCGTCGTGTCAGAGGGGCTCCCCAGATTCCCCAGCCCAGTTCATCAAATGCTCCCAGTAAGTGTAGCTACCTGTGGTGGGGGGAATGCTGGCTATGGCTGCAGACATGGACATACCGGGCAGGCTGCCGTCTCCCGAGCTGGAAATGAAAACAGAGCAGAGCAGCAGATCAGTGGCAGAGTGTGATGCAGGCACTTCAAGGGGCGGCTGCCACAGCCCCCACCTTCCTCAGCCACACTGTTAATGACAGCATTTGCTGGGCTCGGGTGCAACAGGAGGTGCTGGGGGAAGCCCTTGCACTGCAGCGCGAGGAGGATGGGCATGCTGGAGCCCAGGTCAGAGATCTCCTTTCTCCTCTCAGGAGCTTGTAGTTTTGCATGGGAGAAAGGAAAAGGGGTCAGGCACAGCACTCCCTCAGCTGCTGGAGAAGGGAGAGGAGGAAAAACAGGAATGAAAAAAATCCCAATAACTAAGTACTCTCCTAATTTCTCTCCTGTATCACTGGCTTGGCCGTTCTCCACTGTTTTCTCCACCTCCATCCCCCAGTGGACAATGAGAAGCAGCAGGGCAGGCTGGCGGGAGAGATGCCCCATGCTCCCCTGAGATGACAGGGGTCCCAAGAGAGTTTGAGTTTGGGTGTTGATCCTCAGCCGCCACAGAGTTCTCTTCCCTGCTCCGCTTTGGGGGCTGGCAAGGGGATGGTGCATCAGCTGAAGTCTTATCAGGCAGATGGTTTGGATACGGGTATTTTTCCATAGTCAGTGTGGGTCTGTACCAGTAGATCTCTCCAGGGGGAGGGTAAGGACCATTTTAATCTTGCTTGCTGCTGATAAGAAGGCAGAGCATTGGGCTAGAGCCATAGCTTATGAGGAACCACCAGATCATTACAGACAAACCCAGGGAATGAGCAACATGGCACCACCTCCGTTTGGGAAGATGGCTTAGCCCAGCCCCAGAGAAGGATGCCTGGAAACTTCTGCAACACAAATAGCAGGGAGTTCATTCATACAGCAAAAGATTTTCTGACCTTATCTAACCTTATGTATTCACTGCACCTCTTCATTTAAACAATCATCATGGGAGCACTCTGCCCGCGCCAGAAGGTCCGTCCTTCCCCTGCTACTGCTCCACAAGAAGATGCTCTCTGTTATGCTGCTGTACAGTGGGTCTCCTAGGTCCCTACCACTGAAGGAAAAGAAATCTGTTTACAAGAAACAAACAGCTTTGTGTAAACTGCAGCTACAAGCTGCCAACTTCATGTTCTTCCGGCACAGAAATGCATACTTCCCCCACAATAAAGCTCTCCGTTAACAGCAGCCATGGTACTGCTCTGGGGCATGTGGCGATGAGATCACATCACTCGGGGATAGAAAGCACCAGACTATGCCCCGTGTCTTATAAATACAGATGTGTGATGATTATCTCATGATAACCATCAGAGTTCCTGCTGTGATGATAGTCGTTTATCCTTCTAACGTTTTTAGGTTGGGATCACCCTGTGCTTGGAGCCAGAGCAAACTGCTGTGCTCAGGGACTGTTCCACGAAATAGTGACCGGGATCCTACTGCTGCATGTTCCTTGAGATGGCAGAGCTGTGATGCCTGCCTGAGCTCCAAGGATGTGTGCAGCCAGAAAGTCAGATAATTTCTGGTTGGGAAGATGGATAGTAATGCTCAAACCACTAATATCACTAAATAGGGTTGCATGAGATTAAATAAGAATACCCTTATTGTCAACCACATTCCCTTTTTTTATTACCAGATGATATGGTAATATATTACTCTAATTCTTTCTGTATGTTTCTTCTTTATATATGTTCACCATCCAGACTCTAGGAGGGCTACAGCTGCAGCAGGAGTGGAAGCACACAGGGAAATGACTCACCTCCCATGGGCTAGACATGGATTTTTGACCCAGCAAACCACAGGAAAACCGACATAAAGGTGGAACATTGTGTTATTGGGGGATCAAAATGTCACAGCAAGCGACTGCTTTGGGTTCAGTCAGTTCTTTAATAGACTTGTGGGCTGTGAACTTAGCGCAGGGAAAATGTGCTCATTGTTTCATTACAAAAGGTCAAGTATACTAAATACTTTCAATTGCAAATAGTCTAAAGGATGCTGCGTTACAGTCAGCCTGTGCCCTGCTCTCCTCTGGCAGGAGGTCTCTAGCTCTGCAATGCGGAGCTGGGTGAAGCATCAAGAGATAGTAAGGGGCTCCTCTCTTCCTGTGGGCTTCCAAGAAATCCTGCTTTAAAGCTCACTGGGGGACTGCAGTACATGCAAGGGAGTCTGAAGTGTCCCTATACCCTCATAGTTTTAGGCTGAGCTCAGAAAACATCTATCCCTCTCCTGAGGGACCTTAATGTCCATAGCCAGCAGACAGGTTGCCTTTCCCCTTTTGTTTCCAGAGCTGGGCAGTAGGAAGGAGGGGACTGGGAATGGTAGTGCAGGTCAGTTTTGTCTCTGTCCCACCTCCAGCAGCCCCTGCCTTCCCCACTGCCCTTGCAGGAGCTCTGTGGCTTCTCCCCATGAGAATATTCCACAGAAAATCCTCTGCTCCTGCACAGGATTCAGAGGTAACACAACATCTCTCCCCACTTCTCCCGTTCCCAGAAATCAGGCTCCATGTGTGTGCTTGCTTGCGTGCACGTGCCAAGTTTCAGCCCAAAGAGAGTTTTTACACCTGACTTACAACCTGCTGAAATAATTTTATTATGGAAGCAGTGACATAACTTTATAGCAATGCAGCTACACCGCTATAATGCTGGTGATTTATAATGCTTTTATGAGGTGAGGTCCCCAGTGCAGGCAGAGCCGGTGGTACCTGGCTGGGACCCTTCCAGTGAGGGGGCTGGGTGGCCACAGGGTGCCCGGCGGCAGCCGCAGTGATGGGGGGTTTCTCCTGGAGCACACCTGGGATGTGCTGAAAGGGTGACGACATGAGCTGAGATAGGTTAAGGCAATTGCTGGCAGCAGCTCTGCTGCACAGATGGGTGGGAACTTCCCAGCGAGAGCATGCTCACCTGAGAGCAGAAAGACCCCCTGAAAAGCTCGCAGGTTTTTCCTCTCCTTAGCCCTGAAGTAGAGCCGATAAAAACAACTTCTTAGATCCGCTATTGATCAACTTCAGGTAAGTTCAGTAGTTAGAGCTCCTACTCCACCCCCTGCTAAAGAAAATCAGTAGGAAAGGAAGAGAAGAGAGTGTCTGTGCTGTTTATAGCATGGACCACCAGTGTCAGAGCCTTGTAGCAGCAGTTTTCTGCTACCATGGGCCACAAAATGAAATGTCCCTGGCTGGTGCAGTCATGTTTGAGGGAACTGGGACTCCTCTGAGAAGCCGGGTAACTCTGGAGCATCTCGGGGGACCACAGGTTTAAATTAAAATGTAAAGCTCCATCTGCTACAATCTTGCATTATTGCTGTTATCACATAATTTCTAGACATGCAGAGTCATAGCTAAAGATGGGTTGGTGACAAGAAGGAGGGGTTTTTTGGCTAATTGGTCACTAGTTCATGTATAAGTGGCATTCAGCAACAAATTTGCATTGCAGAATCCATA
Organism: Egretta garzetta; assembly: GCF_000687185.1. NCBI lineage: Eukaryota > Metazoa > Chordata > Aves > Pelecaniformes > Ardeidae > Egretta > Egretta garzetta. The sequence goes on from NW_009259328.1 coordinate 15,870, forward strand.
AAGATGCAGTGCTATTTCAAAGCTGAAAGAAGGACTCTGTGTTGCAGTGCATGGTTCAGAAATTGTCCTACAAAAGAATGAATATGCCTTTTCAGAAGTGTTTTGTTGCTTCTGTTGCATGTATCACTGCTGTGTAAGAAGGCTGCCTGTATATCAGTGTGTTTGTGGTTACCTGATGTTCTGAAATGGCTGATTCGGCAACCTGATCCAAATGGCAGTACGAGCAAACTGGCAACTTTAGTTGTACCTACAGTTGTCTCTGCAGGGTATCTCTGCGCTGCACAGATTGCCACATGCTATGTCCAGTAGTGATACATCTGGAACAAGCATCTAATTTATCAAAAAATATGACCAAAGAAATGAAGAACTTGGGCATTTGGGGCACTGAAATGTTATTCATGGAGAGACTGGTGGCTCTGAAGGAACTGGATGTCCCAGGAGAGCCAGGGTAAATGGTCATTTTCAGAGTGTTCACATGTGGAGTCTACAGGGTGAGATCAGGAAACAAAACCCAGTTTTGAAATGCAAACAAATCTGTGTTGTTTAAAAGCCTCCGTGGGTCTTCGATGTTGTCCTCCATTGCTTCTCTGATGTACGTAGGAGCTGGTGAAAACCACGGGTGCAGCAAAACCGCATGGGAAATGGGCAACCATACCAGCAGCATTTTGGCCTCAAGAGTAATAATTTCAATCCTTTAATGTTTTCATATTAAAGACAAGGAACACCTGTGAACTTCATTTAAAAGTTACATGTTAGCTGAGATGGGAGTACTGTACAAATCCAATTTATTACTTTCTAATTGCTACTGTTAATTAGAATGGCAAGGTGGGAAACTGCCTCAGTAGATTAATGAATAATTTATTACAGGGATAGAGTTAGTTTTCCTCCTAGGAGCTGGCATAGTGCTGTGTTTTGGATGAAGTACAAGAATAATGTTGGTAACACACTGATGGTTCAGTTGGTGCTACACTGATGGTTCAGTTGGTGCTGAGCAGGGCTTACACTGGTCAAGGCCTTTTCAGCTTCCCCTGCTCTGCCCAGTGCACAAAGAGCTGGGAGAGGGCCCAGCCAGGATGACTGACCCCAACTGGCCCAAGGGCTATTCCAGACCATATGGCGTTATGCCCAGTATAGAAACTGGGGGGATTGGTCAGGGGGCAGCGATCCCTGTTCGGGGATGGGCTGGGCATCGGCTGCCAGGTGGTGAGCAATTGCATCGTGCATAATTTATTTTGTATTATTATTGTTATTGTTATTATTATTATTATTTCCCCTTCCTTTTCTGTCCTATTAAACTGTCTTTATCTCAAACAACGAATTTTACTTTTTTTTCCCGATTCTCTCCCCCATCGCACTGAGTGTGGGGGAGCAAACAAACGACTGGGTGGTGTCCAGCTGCCTGCCGGGTTAAACCCAAACAAAACTGAACACAGGCAGCTGATTAGAGAAAGGTGCCAGTGCCAGCGAGTGCTTTGAAGGGCTTTTGAAGAACATGCCACTCTTTTCATACCTTAAGCATGGGACTGAGTTTTGAGACGGGATGTTGATGCTGTCTTAGCATGTTCAGCCAAGGATAATTAACCTCGTATGCGCCTGCCGCTTTCCTGTGCTAGGACCCATGTTACGGTGCACTGCTCATGTGCAGAAGATGAGCAGAAGTTTCTCACCATGCAGAGGACTGCTGGGTCCGTGCTGTCTCTGTGCTGCTAAGCCGGAGTAGAGCTGCTCTGAGGTTGGCTAAAGCAGTGTTCGAGCTTGGAGTCGCTTGTCATTATTTCAAATGCCAAAGTGGTATTTGCTCTACACTAGGTAATTTAACCATTTTTCCGGTATTTTCCCAAATGCTGGTCATTGTAGCGGAATGAATAGTCTTGAAGGTTGAAATGGAGAAACAAAATTATGGCAACTGTTTCAGGTTGATTATGTTTTTCTTCAAGACATCTAAATAAGTAAGAAGCGTTTGTGATGAAGGAGTAAGGAGCTGTGTTAGATAATTGCACGAGGAGGTTTTTGGAAGGTCTGCACTGACAAGTCGCGAGCGTCGCAGCGAACCTGCCTTGCCCCCGGTGGGCTCGGGAGAAGCTGCAGGCTCCTGTGAAGCCCTTTCCTTGCCCATGCAAGGGCAACAGAAAAACTAAGAGGGTGGATAGCTCTCCAGGATGCCAGGTTAGAGTGTTTTGTATTGCAGCCTTTGGTAAATGCAACTAACACATGCTCTGGCATGAGGCCCATAAAAAATTGCTTTTCCCATTTATTTAGCCCCCTTCGTTACATGTGTGGCAGAAGCTGCTTGTCTTAACTTTGAACCAAGTCACACTAAACCAGTGATAAAGATGGGACTGGGTAACGTGGGGCCTCTGCCCCGAAACAGGCACCGCCTCTTCGTGGAGAACTTCTTGTATCTTCTGTGATCTGTCTGTTAACTGAAGCTGAAGTGTAAAATAACCCAAACCACCCTCCCAAAAAACCCCCAAACCCTTAGAGGGTACCTAGGGGTCTCAAAGTTTATGTCAAGCCTTCATGCAAATTGACTGAATACCTCGGGCGATTCTCAAGCAAAGACTTGTAAAGCGGGTGAGCCAGGATTAGTACGTACTTGAAAGCTATTGTTCAAAATTGGGACAAAATCAAGTGAATGCCTTGTGTATGGTTTTTTCACCTAAAACCTTGCATATTTTAGTAAATCTCTGGAGAGCTCCTTGCTATAAAAAATCTTTAACTCTTGCCACAACATTGTCTGAGCAATGTTTTCACATGTATATTGGCACAACACACTATTTAAGAAAGGCTGTGTTTGAAACAAGCTTTGCATCTTTTACAGGAGTTCCTAGGACTTATTTTCCTAAGTCTCACCATATGGGGAAAGAAAAACACCGTACATATGTACTGTGGTATTACAGCTATTTATTCTTTTAACTCCATTTCTCTTACAGCTTCCATCCTTGCTACCAGCTCATGTATTTCCAGTATAATGCAGTGTCTTCAGTCATCATTTTCTAAATTTATTTTAAAATATAAATCTATTGACTTTCAATATGTACATATGGGATTATGTATACTGGTATGGTTATGTACTGTATGTGCACAGAGTATGCAGCATGGGCTGGTATGCTTTGCTCTCTTTCTTTCCCAGGAAAAGTGGGTCAGCTGTTTATGCAGAGGAGAAATACAAGGGGAGCAAAAGGGATGCTGAGATTTGCCACAGACTTTGATAGCCTATATGTTTTTCAAAACAGTGACATAAATATTTTACAACAAAGCCCTGGAGCTTTATTTCAGGCAATGTTTTTCCCAGCCAAACTACGTAAGGTTGGTGGTGACGGGCTCTGATCCTCACTAGTCTGCCTTGGACTCTGCATTGCCGTCTTGCCCAGTGGTCTCCGCCACCACTGATTCTTTACCAAGTCTATTGCTCTTCACTAGCTAAAGATCCTTGCACCCTCAGGCACGTGGTGCTATTGGGGCTGGCTTAGTCTTTGATTTTCTGCCTTAATTTTGATTTTTTTTTTTTTTCCCCCAGAATATCTCCCCATTTCCTTCCATAGCCACTTTACTGATCTAGAATAATTTGCTTGCCTTCTTTTTTTTATTAATTATTTTTTTTGTACCGCCGACTTCCCCATCTATTTGATGCATCCATTGACGTCAAGTCCCCCTTGCCACCCCTGGTGCTGGCATAAGATTCTTGAACGTTATGGCCCATGGACTGTTATGGCCCACAGCATCCTTCCTTGGGTACTAATGCTTCTAACTTGATCATCTTCCCTTGGTCTTCTTGAACAGTGTCTTCATTTCTTAGATACATCTCTTGTTTTACTGCCTCCCTCATGTCATAGAATCATAGAATCATAGAATGTTTTGGGTTGGAAGGGACCCCTAGAGGTCATCTAGTCCAACACCCCCACAGGAGCAGAGACACCGCTAACTAGATCAGGCTTCTCAGAGCCCCATCCAACCTGGCCTTGATGTCCCTCCTGAAGCCTTGCGACTTTCAGGAACTTTTCAGGCCAGTAAATATTAGCAATATAAAACGTAAACCTGTAAATTAAAAGATCAAGAAATAAAAAAGCAGTTCTGGGTGTGCCATGCTTAAATTATCTCATAGCACACACAACCCTATGGCTACGGTTCCTCTGGTCATCTGTGCAGCTGCTCACCTCTTAACTGGGACCAGCTACTGTGAATGCCCCCCGAGACACAGGATTTTAGACATCCAAGCAGCTCTGCTTGTTCGACTTACCAGTATCTGTATGCCAGAGGGCTTAAAAGACCAGCTCTTTGCTGCAGGGAACGTGCAATTCCATTATTTAGCACTTTTCTGGCAGCTCAGTAGGTAATAACAGAAGAGGTAGATTCCAAAGTCCATCCTCGTAATTTATAGTAAGATCAGCATGAAAATAGGAGTTATTTTGTTTCTTAACATGAGAATATGGAATATTTTTAATATCCAATATGATTAATTTACAAAAAATTCTAAATTGATTAATTATACATACTTAGTTTTTCTTTTCCCAGATGATCGTTTAACCAGATAACTGTGCAAACCAGCAATTATAGCACCATTTCCACTGCTCTAATAATATTCCCCAGTGTTCCAAACCTTGGCCTGCTCAGCCAAAGGATGGGCAATGCAGTCAGCAACCAAGCCCTCCCCCAGCCGTTCATTCACTCCCCCCACAATGGGATGGGGGAAAGAATCAGAAGGGTAAAAGTGAGAAAACACACGGGCTGAGATAAAGATGGTTTAATAGGGAGAGCAAAAGCCGCACACACAAGCAAAGCAAACCAAGGGATTCACTCCCTGCTTCTCATGGGCAGGCAGGTGCTTGGCCATCCCCAGGACAGCCGGGCTCCATCACACGTAACGGTGACTTGGGCAGACAAATGCCATCACTCCCAATGTCCCCCCCTTCCTCCTTCTTCCCCCAGCTCTATGTGCTCAACATGATGTCATACAGTGTGGGATACCCCTGGGGTCAGTTGGCGTCAGCTGTCCCAGCCGTGTCCCCTCCCAGCTCCTTGTGCCCCCCCAGCCGCTCGCTGGTGGGTGAGGAGCCGAACATTATCAGCCCTGCTGCCAGCACAAATCCCAAACACAGCCCCATACCAGCTGCTATGGAGAAAACCAGCTCTACCCTAGCCCAAACCAGCACACACAAAACCCAAGGCTTTTAACAATGTAATGAAATGATAAATCACTGTGTGTGAAAGCTTGGTGCTCCTTTGCCAAAGGAGTTTTGATTCAGAGCAAAACTTCTAACAAACTGGTGTTTTCTCACTTCCATAATCTTTTCCTACTGACTCTTAAATAATGGCTGGATGATGAGGTCGTCTGTGACCCGTTTTACCTTCAGTTCTCAAGTAGCGTGATCTTGTGGAGTGAACCTTGGGTATCTATCTTTCCAGACTTTAATTTTTCTCAAATATTAACCTGAGGGCTGCCTAATTACCAAGTGTTCTGCTTTTACTTTTAGATAATTTAGAGGCAAAAAAAGGTGCTGTTCGGACTCAGACTGATCCCTTTTCAGCTTCAAGGTGCAAACAGAAATTTTCTCCTTACTCCTCCTACTGGTCCATGGTGACACCACTAGCCCTTGCAGAAACGGACCGACAGCCTGTGACCACCCTTTCCCAGTTCCACCTCGGCAGCGGGAGTGGCTGCTGGACTTGCTTCGACGGCTGTGGCCCGAGCGGAGCCTGTGCAATATGCACAAGAGGAACCTGTGATGGTTCATGTGGGTCGTGTTCAAGCACACAGCTATTGCAGCCCGCTGTAGCAGCAGTGAGGCATTTACTGGTCTCTGTGTAACCAGCTACTTGATTATTCCAGCCTTATTATTACTTGTGAACAGATTTCAAGTCTATGGTGGTTCCAATGCCTGCATCACACTGTGTAGCTGTTCGAAGCCTCAGCTCCATCCATGTGGCAGCTCACAGGAAGAGATGGTGAATAAGTATGCAGCTTGCAGTCCTTTGATCCTTTTTCCAGTGGCTATAAACACCAGACTTTTCTCAAGTTTTCTATTTTCATTCTATATTTTTATAATTAATAATATCTTTCACCACTCGAAATCATGCCTAATTGTCATTCCTCATGTAAACTCCATCCCTCTCTGGCATGGTGGGAATGCGGAGGATTTCTGCTGGGCACCTTGAAACCAGCAGACCTTAAGTTTAGGGGGCTTATGTAGAGCTACGCTCGTGTTAGAAGTTAAACTTCTAAGCTTCTGAACTCTGCAAGGTCAACAACGAGGATTTCAAGTTCCTCAAGGCAGAAGCTGCATCCATTTGGCAACTGCAGCCATTCAAAGGGAGACTCTCAAGTCTCGACGTCCAATGTATAGGGTTAAAACCGCTGCCTCTCCACAACAGCTGGGGACCTCCATGGCTCAGCCAAACTACCTGCAGCTAAAGAATCACATACGAATTTGCATTTTCAGAGGGAAGTTTATTTTCCTGTGAAGTCTGAATGCTCTTTCTCAGCAAGGGCAGCCTATTTATTCGATGCTGCCTCAGCTCGCCTGAAGCACTATTGACTTTCACCAAATGTCCACATTCATGTCGTGACTGTTGAAGAGCTATCGGAAAAGCTGCTTGAAGTTTTCTGAGTAGCTGTTTTGAATTCGATGCTAAATAACGAGCAGGGGTCTGCTGTGCTGCCATTTTTGGTGAGGTTTCAAAAGGCCTATTTTTGTGCTACGATGAATTTTAATAATTGCTGTAAGTATGCCACTAGTCAAAATGAAGCAGAAAGAAACCCAATTATTGAACTAGACTGCTGTGACTGGAATCTATAGCTGATATATTAAAGCCCAACTGTCAGGCTTAATAATTGACTCAACCTGCTGGCAATTCTGGAAAAGAAAATTAACATTAATAATGAGTTAACTGATCATTATTTCTTTTTCCCCATACCATTAGAACAATATCCTGCAGTATATCAATTAAACAATACAATAATTTTACATCATATACACGCTCTCCTTTTACCTTTCTAGCTCCTGCTTTTCCAACGCCACTTTTCTGTAATTATTGATTTTTTTTCAAAGTCTCTGTTTGCTGCCCTGGTCTGTGTAAGTACTGAGGGAGCCGTTATGGGAGGCAAATATTATTTAACATGCCAGTGTTTTCACCTGAATCGAAGAGGAATGGCCCATGTTCAGACAGACACGTGCCTAGTTGAGAGCGCTTTCTGTGCGTTCAGTCTCCTAATTCCCCAGGCTGCTGCAGCAAAAGATGGTAAGAGCAGAAACACACACATAGAATCACAGAATCGTTGAGGTTGGAAAAGCCCTTTAAGATCATCCAGTCCAACCGTTACCCTAACCCTGTCATCCCACCACTAAACCACATCCCTAAGTGCCACGTCTACACAGCTTTTAAATCCCTCCAGGGATGAGGACTCGACCCCTACATGCGAGCATCTCCCTTATTAAGCTCCTAGTGACATTGCCTCTGTCACACCTGAAGTGATTCCTGATGGGACAATCACAGTGATTAGCTCCCACAGCCCATGCAAACTCCTCTCCGCGGGGCTGGCGGCTGGACGAGGAGAGGCTTTTCTGCTCTTCTGACATTGCAGCTTGTGGCCCAGCTTGCCTGAAACTGCAATGGTTTCTGCAGCCCGTGCACTGCACTGTGGGTGGGTGGGCAAGGCTCAGCGCCTGCTTGGGCTGCCAAGCATGGGCAGAGCAGGCCTCCAGGCGCTGTCAAATCCCGACTCAGTGCATCTCACCAACCTCCTGAAGCCAAAATCTTGACCTTGCTGCAGAATGAACTGGCTCCGTAGGTTTAGTCATGCTGCTCTTTCCACAGGCTGTGCAGCAGGCGCGGGCACAGCCAGCCTTCTGCTTGGGAAGGTGCCTACCCACGCAGAAAGGTGCATTGGTGCTGCCTGGAAAACCCCACCTTTGGCGAAGTGCCTCTGTAACCATGATTTTCCAAATTATTTTAGAAATAAACCTGCTTCTTTCAGTGATAAAAGTTCTTGCAGGGAGGATGGAGAGGCTTTGGTTTAACATTGCCCTCAGCTGCACATTGGAGCCACCTCAAGGGAGTAATTTTAATTTGGATTTTATCTCTCGCATCTTGGAGAGCTCTGCCAACCTCATCTCACAGTCCTCGCAATCACCGTTTTGGCTCTGAACTTGCTCGTATTTGCAAGAGAGTCTGAGAAACAGTAGAAACGTTGCACACGTTCAGATTATTATCTGAAGTTATCACGAAGATGATGATTCCTCTCGTCTGTGCCCAGGGAGAGGAAAGCTGAATGCAGACAGCAGAGGAGAGCTGCCTTCTGAATTACGGAGAGGTCTCCGGTGTCCACCGGTGCCCACCGGAGACCTTGGGATAAGCCAGATCCTTTTGTACATTTACCTTTTTTGTTTGGTTTTGGTTTTTATTTGAGGAGGAGACTGAACTCTCCAAACAGAAACCTGGACTTAATGACGTCAATAAGAACTTATCAAATATGGGGTGGTGCCCACAGCTGATGACTTGTCCCCAGTGAGCTGGATGGATTGATTTCCTCTGCTCTTGCTATTCATGATTAGAGGGCTGAATTCACAGATATGTCTGTGTTTTAGGGATGGCTCAACTTCAAACCCATGTTGTTTTTCTCATCCTGCAAAAAGGCAGCCTGTGCTTGGACAAGAGTATTCGCCCTGCACTGTTTGCCTTTGCTATTTCTTCACCTTCTGTCCCCTGCTCAGCTCCGTCCCGTACCGGCAACGGGCACGCTCTACCCTCAGGTGAGAAACTGGAGGCACAGTGAGGTGAAGCCAATTCCTCAGGGTCAGATATCAAACAGTGGGGTGGAGAGCTCAGCCCGGCATGGGGTGGTGGAGGAGGCCCGCTGCAGGGCTGCTGTGGCCAGCGTGTCCCCGTGTCCCTGGACCTCAGCCCCTGCCCTTCCCCAGGGCTTACCCCACGGGGCCTGTGGTCTGACAGCGGGAATTAGAGCACAGCTTGGAGTGTCTGCCCCTTCCTCTCCTGGACTCACTGTTCATTTTCTGGGCTATCACTGGCCTCTCTGGGCTAATTCTGCCAGGCTCCTCTTGCAGGCTCAGAGCCCAGCATGGTTCAGAGGGTGGATAAAGCTGATCCAAAGTCTTTGCAGGGTGGAGGCTTCTATTCGTTTTGCCTTTTTTATACTATAATTTCACCTCAAAGTGTTTCAAGGAACAGGTCTAACGTAAGTGGTTCTTGAAAGGGTTGCTTAAAGAGGGATGCGTAGACATAGACCAGATAAAAAGGACTTGACCAGTACATTTCTTAGTTATAAAAATAAATCAAAGTGCAACCATGGAATATTGCTTTAAAAAAGGAGATGGAAATAAGCAAAAAAACCCAACCCTTGAAGTGGCAAAACTCAGTTATAATCCCTGCAAGAAGAATATTGGGAAACGGCTTTGAGTGCTTACTAGAAGTAAGCACTGACTGGTGCTTCTAAGCTCAACTCTGAGAAGCCCCAAGCCGTAGTAACCGGCTCCCCCTAGGGCCACCACAAACCAGCCGCATCACTCCCTGTCCCCAGGGGCTGGCGCCTGGCCAGTCACCCCACACACATCCATGCACGTGGGTAGACACGAGCGCAAGTGAGTTGTCTCCTCGTGGTGCTAATGGCGGAGGTGCGATTCCACACATGCAAGATTGGGGTTTTTTTTCCAGATCTGGACCTGCATTTTAAGCTGGGTGCATATTTTATTTTTGTATTCCTGATATGAGTGTTGCTTTCTGTGGTGTTCTCTGGGACTTGCTGCTGCTGCAGTCCTTGTTCAAACTGGTAATTTTAAGTGTGGTGCACTGAAAGGTGCAGAGATGGCACTCGTAAATAGAATTTTCTGGATGGCGGTGCTGTCATTCTAGACGTTTATTGAAAAAAGACTTATATATGCTGTGCATTAAAAATACAATGATTTCAAGGGGTTTAGTGAATCACATCCTTTAATATGTATAAAAATGGGAAATGAGTGTAGATCACCCATTGCAAGTCTATGCGAAAGGTTTATAGAAGATTTGATCTAGTTTACTTACATGCTTGTACTGCAGTTCATGTGGAAAACCCATGGAAAAGCATTTGGGTTTTTGCAAATATGTCCATGTGGGATGCACTGAGCCAAGCCACACTGACGTGGGGCTGAGCGTGCTGGTGAAGCGGGCCGGGGAGCGCCGGGGCAGCACGGCCATGTGGTGCCGGGCAGTAATTGGGGGGGTGGCGGGGACATGGCTCGGCACAGCCTCCCCACCATGGGCACAAAGCTGCCACTCACAGAGAGCCCAGTTTTTATATTTTATGTATTTAGCACTTCTCACGCTCAGGGACAGTGAAGCTACATTCTGATTGGTCTCCTACCACACAGCGTCCTACATGTCCTCTTCTGCCTTTTCCAGCTCTCCTTGGGGGTCTGGCTAAAAGAAAAAGGGATTTATTGGACGTAACTGAGGAGCCAAAAAAACTTATGAGTCTAATTTGGCACTAGTGTTTAGAGAGAGACAGTTGAAAAAGCAAGATTCAGTATGATCTTTTTTGCAGCTTGGGCCTATATATTAACTATTTTGTGGACCATTTTTTACTGTCTTGCTGCTGAAACGAAAAGGTAATTCTGTAATTCTAACCCTCTGTGGGGAGGATGCTATGGAACAGCCTGTAAAGATTGCTCTGATCCTGGAAATGGCTGTTGTGCCCTTCTGGTCCCATTGCAACGCACTGGAGGGGACGGAGATCGAGATTCCCACCGCAGTTTGAATGCATTCCTGGTCTCACTATCCTGCATGGAGCCACTGCCAAGCTCAAATCACAGGATTGTTGCAGGAAGCCCAGCCTGGCCTGAAAAATGCACCAGTACTGGGGATGTTGCATATCCAGGGGGGAAAAGCTGAGCTTGCTCCGGGAGCCACAGCAGACCCCGTCCTGCAGCAACTGGCGAGTGGGGGTAATTCAATCAATTTTCTGAAGGGTGTTAAGCTCTAGCTCAGAGGTTTGGGTTTTTCAAGGAAATCTTGCTCCCTGTGAGATTGCCCCAGAGGTCAGCTTCTCGTTAGCACAAGAGCAACAGGAAAACCACTTCCAGCACTCACCTTTTGCGGCCACAATAAATTAAGCGATGAAATACCAGCAAAGCACCTACAAAAGACTTTATCCCTCAACTGGAGAACGAAAGAATGAAGAAAATCCCTGGACTTAGGAATTGGTTGTAGGGAGGAGGGAGTGTGGCTCTGGGATGTGGAGGAGACATCAAGGCATCTTTGGAATATTAACTTGTATATAAACTGCCTTTAAAACTGAAGTTGGCCGTATTAATATTCCTAACAGTTCGGAGCAAGTAAATGACTCACTGCATTGGAGGGTATTTACTCACTAAGTTTCCTTAGATAAATCCCCCCCAATTCCTACACTATCTGACACTTTTTATTTTTCTATATTTAACAGGAACCAAAGTACAAGCCTCTGCTCCAGGAACCATTGCCAAGGAGATGATTATTCATTAACTCTGGGTAAGGAAAAATGGGCTTAGCAACATCTAAGATCTTTGCGGGGGGGGGGTGTCTCTACATTAATTTCCTGTCAAATTTCTGTTGGCATTCTGTGTAAGCATTACCCCAAATTAATAACGCAAAATAACCAGAAAGTAGCAGAAACCCCAAGGAGAACATTGCCATTTTTAGCTAGAATGGGTTTAATTAATATTGTTTGGTGCATCCATTGCTCCTGAAATCTGCTGAAATATTTCTGGCATGGGTACCTGAATAATTACTTCCCTGTGCACTTTATATAGAAAATATAGACAAAGGACATTTTATCTCACAATTAGAATCGGTGGGATAATATTTGCTAATAACGCATTTGATTAATTTTTACCATCATTGTTGGACATATTTCTTATAAATAAATGACTTCATTAAGAGATTGGTTTCATAGAATATAAATAAATTATTTGGGATACTTCCCCCCCATCAGTCACTGAATAAATTATTCTTGAATATTTCTATTAATTAAGGCAGCTGCATTCCATTAAGAAAATGATATAAACCATAGTTCAGGAAAAGACTCTGTAATTCTTTAAAAACCTACAGGGAATATTTCTCTCATATCAACATTTTTATAGACATAATCTTTTAACCTGGAAATGCTGCACTCTGAAGATAATTTGCAGAAATCACCAGGACTTTTGGGATAAACGAAGTGGTGTGTCTGGAGCCCAGCTCTGCAGAGCCCCCGAGACGCAGCCTAGGAGGTGCGGAGGTGAGGGACGCTGACATTGGCTGGTGTTTGCATGGGCTTAGTGGTCTAAAATGGGGACTTTGCTCTACGGGGCCGTGCTTCAGTGCTTTTAAGTGCAGCAGATCTCGAGCACACCGCTCTCTGAGGGAAGACTGTGGGAACTTAGGCTATTTGGAAATGCAGGAGGGCTGGTGCTGCTGTCTTTGCCTGTCCCAGGGCTGGATTTCATTGGCCTCTTACACTGAAGTTCCCGATAATAACCATACAAATTAATGACTATTTGGCAATAAGGGTTGAAGGCAATCCCTCATCATTGCTTAAATCTTGGAAGACTGTCTCATACTAGCAGTAGTTTGACAGTACCCACCAAAGCACATAGACCCATCCTAACTTTTTCCCACAATTAAGCGGGTTCACATTTGAGCATTTGACACAGTTGCCTATAAACTCTGCACCTAATAACTTAAAAAGGAGACAGTATCATTTTGATTTTTAAACAGCAATAATCCTCTTTTAATTTCAAGGGTCTACTCCCTCGTTTTTATCCCTGTGACTAAGTGTTCATCCATTTCTTGCTGATAAGTGCCAGTTACTGTGGTGGGTGGCAGGAATTAATGGAAACCATAAACTACTTCTTGTCTGGGGCGATTCTTCACTCTGCAATCCATCTGGTAGCCAAAATTCCTCAGTGGTGCAGCGTGTCAAGGGATGAGAATGTCTTTGTTCTGGGTAGAGCCGCAGCACCATAACCACTTCAAAGGTATGTAAAGAGGGAACAAGCCTTAAAGCTCTGAACTGATGCCACACGCCACCAGGCAAGTGCTTGAGACTCACTAGCAATGTATGGCAGGATGCAACGGTGACATTGGGTGAGAAAGAAAAGGGCCAAATACCGTTCGTAAAACAACCCAAACCCATGTGCCTCCAGTAACACCTACATTCAGCTTCGTTAGGTGACTTCATAGAATCATAGAATGTTTGGGGTTGAAAGGGACCCCTAGAGGTCATCTAGTCCAACCCTTTGGTTGGAGATGATTGAAAAGAAGTAATAGCCCAATTAAAGAACAAAACCTCTTGGCTTATACTTAGGGCAGACCCTTAGCAGTAGTGGAGATGAGCTGAGCGTCACCCCCACGTAATTTTTTCCATATACATTGACTGTTTTGCCAGTGATGGTTGTTATTTCCAATTTGGATTGCTTTAATCACTCAGTGAACGTACTGAGGAAGTTCTATTTACAATGGTCTTAAAAATGTAGGGAGGTTTTGCTCTTTCTAATGGATCCTGCTATAATATTTCATGAGACACGAGTTCTATTGTGATGCCAGTGTTACTAGTCAGTGACAAAATCAATGGGTATCTAAAATATAGGTTATTCTGAGTCTGTGTCTGAGGAATATCAGACAACATCTCCTAAAGAGATAGCATTGCTAATTATGTGTTTATCCTGGGTCACTGCTTTTTCAAGACCTTTATTTGAATCGACACAGCTGTGAAAAGAGCAGCCAGCTACTCAGAAAGAGCTGATGGTTATCTGTGCCAATCTGCTTACCTTGGCGAGGACACATTCACCAGGTGCTTTACAAGGGGCTCAGGATATCAAATTATTAACCAAATTTGGGGTTTTTTCCTCAGGTCATTATAAGTGTAAACAGGAGCGTTTCTCCCAGATTTACGAAATCAGAGTCAAAACTTAAACTCCAGTTGCGACCCCTAGAGGTCATCTAGTCCAACCCTTTGGTTGGAGATGATTGAAAAGAAGTAATAGCCCAATTAAAGAACAAAACCTCTTGGCTTATACTTAGGGCAGACCCTTAGCAGTAGTGGAGATGAGCTGAGCGTCACCCCCACGTAATTTTTTCCATATACATTGACTGTTTTGCCAGTGATGGTTGTTATTTCCAATTTGGATTGCTTTAATCACTCAGTGAACGTACTGAGGAAGTTCTATTTACAATGGTCTTAAAAATGTAGGGAGGTTTTGCTCTTTCTAATGGATCCTGCTATAATATTTCATGAGACACGAGTTCTATTGTGATGCCAGTGTTACTAGTCAGTGACAAAATCAATGGGTATCTAAAATATAGGTTATTCTGAGTCTGTGTCTGAGGAATATCAGACAACATCTCCTAAAGAGATAGCATTGCTAATTATGTGTTTATCCTGGGTCACTGCTTTTTCAAGACCTTTATTTGAATCGACACAGCTGTGAAAAGAGCAGCCAGCTACTCAGAAAGAGCTGATGGTTATCTGTGCCAATCTGCTTACCTTGGCGAGGACACATTCACCAGGTGCTTTACAAGGGGCTCAGGATATCAAATTATTAACCAAATTTGGGGTTTTTTCCTCAGGTCATTATAAGTGTAAACAGGAGCGTTTCTCCCAGATTTACGAAATCAGAGTCAAAACTTAAACTCCAGTTGCTGGGAGAAGGGAAGCTCTGTTCCATCAGCTTCGAAGGTGGTGGTTGCTGCACAAAGAGTTCGGTGAGCCAGAGATAACTTGTGAATGAGGGAGAGAAAACCAACCACCCAACCATCTACACTGTAATTACATGAAATTACTTTGAGAAGTGGAAGATATTAAGGAAAAATATCTGCTGAATAAAAAGCAATCAGTTAAAACAAAGCCCTGGGGCTCTATGGAGTGCAGCGAAGCTGCGTAACCCTCACTTTTTAAGGCCTGGGGAGGCGTACGAGGCACAGCTTCCACCATGTCCAAGCCCCTTTGCACGCTGTGATTTCAGTCTTGTGGAAGAGGATGGGGGAAAAAGCAATCTCTGGAAAGATATCGTGGGTTAGACTGTCCTGAGGACCGCCTTGATACCGATACCATGACACGGACCTGTCGAGCATCGCTCCCGTCTCCCAAGTGTGTCGCTTGTCTGGTGGACATGGCGTAACCTTTGCTCCTGAGAAGCGGGGAGGGTGGATTTCCGACAGGTGCTGTTGGTCTCTCACAATCCTCAGTTATTTTTGGGTAACACCTAAGAGAGGCCCTTGCTGACACATTAATTTGACAATAACTCTCAGACGCGTTTCCCCGGCAACAAGGAAATGGCTGCGCTGCCTTCCCCTCTCACTAAAGACAAACCAGATATTTAATGGATGACTAAGAAGGAACAGATATTTTAAATTCATAAATACCAGTGAGAAGAAACTAATTATATAAAGTAAAAAAGCAGATTAGCATGAAAGGAAGGAAAGAGGAAATTTACATTTTGTACCAGAAACATATTCATAGACTGACACATCGGGCTGTGACTAAAGCTGAGTAGAAGTCAGCACTTTCACTGCCAAGGAGGCTGCAAAGCTCTAAATTCTGTTTTAGAGCAATTAGCAGATTTTTAAAAATATTTCTGCGTTGGCAGGAAAATACCAGAGATGCCCAGAGCATTCGATTTTGAAAACTGTGAAGGAAGATGTGGGTACCAGGATTGGGCTCCCGCTGAGTCACAGTCCTGGTGTTTCTCGGTGTGGGTCCTGCCCTGCCTAGTGAAAAACAGGGCTCAGGAGCAGTGGGATGGCTTCAGGAGTGATGCAGGAAGCTGCAGCAGCCCCAGGCCAGGAGCAGCCCGTGACGTGCAGCTGCCCCAAAGCTGAGCAACCTGGAGAGTCCCAGGTGCAAAGGAGGCTAACTGGGACCAGCTTCCCAAACCCTGCCCACCCAGCAAGAGCCGTCACAGGAGCAGTCTCCTTCTGCTGTAAGTGAAAGATGGGTTTGACCAGCTTTCCTCATGGTTACAACTGGGCTTTGCATCCCTCTCTTTGAGGCACGGTATTGTTTTTGACTGGCTGCTGAGCATTGCTTAAACGGAATCTTTACAAATACAGTTATCTCAGATTTCACCTAGCTGATACGCTGGATTAATTCTTGTTGCATGCCAACATTTGATAGCCAGGAAGGGAATTTGGAAGAGAAACTAGGGATAGACTATCAGCCCCATTGTAGTGTTTGAGTAAATGAGCTCTTGATAATTTTTCAAAGTGCAAAAAAAGTGGGAGGAACACTAGCTTGCGAAGAGGAATAGTCAGCGATTCATGAAAAATAGCTTCGCTCTTTGTAGACTTTGCAGATGCGAGGATGGGACAAACATTTTTTTGGTCCTGATTCAGCAGGTTCATGAGGGTCACACAATTCACAGCGCAGAGTGCTGGCCTGACCTGCGGGGAGAGATCCACTAGAGAGCCACGGAGCTGCAGGAAAGCCTTTGATCTTTGCTGCGCCTGCCAGTTGGCTGCTGCTGTGTCAGAAATGCCTCTGTTGTTAGTGGGGAATGCGAATGTGATAAAGAAGAATTTCAGAGCATGCTGTACGCAAAATCTCAGCCTTCTCCTGCCTCCAGAAACCAGTGTGGTCCCAGGACCAGTTGTATGGTAAAACTTTTTCTGTGGCCACCTCATTCCGCCAGACATCATACTCCTCCATATACCACATAAAGAAATAAGCAAAAACAAGCCCAAAGACCCTCAGTCAAGTTGTGTTAAATATTTTGCAGCCACAAAACATTTCCTCTGGCTGCAGGAACCACAAGGAGACACCCATAATTTATACAACTGTGCTGGTGCCATAGGCTTCATCTGCCAGCGGTGATGGTGGTGGCTGTGTCCTCCCAGTATTGCCCGGGATGGAACTTGCAAGAATGGCTGCTGGGCAATCAACCTGCAGCAAGAAAAATATGGAAAGGTGAGTGTGCCTGGGATTTTCAGGGAGGCGTAGAGGCAAATGTCTTGCGTGCTCAAAGCACTTTGAAAAAGTGCTTGTTCTGATGAGTCATGCAGTGTTTCTCTAAGGAGGTGAGCAGCGAGGTAGGTGCAAAATGAAGCCGGTGAGGCTTCAGGTCTAACAAGGTCCCACCACTCCACATGGGGCTGGAGCCTGAATGCAAGGAAAGGTCAAAGGGACTGGGTCCCTGCCCTGGGTGCTGGTGGGCTGCTAACAAGCCAGTGAGCTGGTATGGAAAAGCTTCATTTGTACCTCTGTCGAGGGATGTCATGAGGACGGAGCCAGACTTTTCTCAGTGGTGCCCAGCAACAGGACAAGGGGCAATGGGCGCAAACTGAAGCAGAAGAGGTTCCAGTTGAATGTGAAGAGGAACTTCTTTACCCTGAGGGTGACCGAGCCCTGGAACAGGCTGCCCAGGGGGGCTGTGGAGCCTCCTTCTCTGGAGATATTCAACCCCCGCCTGGACAATGTCCTGTGCACCCTGCTCTGGGTGAGCCTGCTTGAGCAGGGGGGGTGGGACTGGGTGATCTCTGGAGGGCCCTTCCGACCCCTGCCGTTCTGGGATTCTGGAATTCTGTGAGGGCAGCAGAAAGCATAAGCTAAGGGGAACAAAAGGAGGAGGAGAGGGCTTGTTTGGGGGAAATGAGAAACAGAACGCTCTTGGAGGGCTGGGAGGTGTCCCAGAGCAGCACTTCTCAGCTGAGTGTAGAAATGTTGGGGTGAGGAATGCAGCCTGGTGTGTGCAGCCTTATGGTGCTGGGGTGGGATCGCAGGAGGCGGTGCTGGGAATGAGATTATTGAACCAACTGCCATGAGCTGGTTAGCTTTGTCTTATAAAAAAAATTTTAAAATCTCCTCCCTAGTTTTCTCCGAGCAGCAGCCTGATTTCTGGGGTCTTGCAGAGAGCTGGTTACTTGGCAACAGGAACTAGACCTGATAGCCCTGGACTTAATTGAAGCTCTGAGTATTCTGGTCAAATATAATTATTAATAAACATCTTTAATATGTAGGAATGAAAAATGTTGTTTTTTTTTTTTTATTATGAGTTGTTAATGTTTGCTAAACTGCCTTCAACTCCAAATCGGCCTTTTGACTCCTTCTGACTGGTTAGACCAAAGGATAGGCAGGAAGGCCACTACTGCCTCTTGGGAAAATACACTGGTGTTTACAGTAATGCAGAAAATATTCTTATAGTAATGTGGGTGAGCGGAGGATTGTGCCTTTGACTCTCATGCCCAGCAGGAGCAGGGGGGTCTCTGCACCAATACTGGGAGCAGATGTAGAGGCCTGCATGTGCCTAACTGCCCTGGTGAAACGGGGCACCTTTGGCTGCTAAATACTGATGTCCGTGGCCTCAATTTGTGCCAGGGCAGGTTTAGGTTGGACGTTGGGAAAAATTCCTTCCCCGCAAGGGCTGTCAAGCACTGGAATGGGCTGCCCAGGGAAGGGGTCGAGTCTCCATCCCTGGGGGTATTTAAAAGCTGGGCAGATGAGGTACTTAGGGACAGGGTTTAGGGGGGGAAATGGCAGGGTTAGGGCAATGGTTGGGCTTGGTGATCTTAAAGGGCTTTTCCAACCCAAACAGTTCTGTGACTCTAGAGCAGCTCTGTAGCATGACCAGCCACGTCTCCACGCTCAGTTCCTGCTTAACAAGTCTCCCAAGAATTGCTCCTCACCTCAAAGCGAAAGGTGAATGGGGTGAGTGTGTGTGATATAACAAATATTGCACCACGTTTGCTATGCAGATATCTCTGGGTTGTGAAGGCACGAGGGGTTTTGTACCAGCAAAGACTATTCTTTTTTTTTTTGCATAAGAGCGTCATTAACCATGAAGGGAAAGAAACCCAACATTTTTGAAATCCCATTCCAAGTTTACGCTGTGCTGAAATGTCTGCCCATTGCACAATAGTGTGGCGAGCTGCTCTGGGATACAGATGGAGCAATTTTTTGTTTAGCTCTCCGGGAGCAGAATAAACCACATGTATTTTTCAGGCCACATGAGGATTTATGGGAAATGTTGACAAGTTGTGTCTGTCTGTCAAGGTTACAGCAGCAGCTTCAGCATTTTTTTTGGCACACCTCTTTTAAAAAACAATTGTTTACTGGTTTGTCACCTTTACCTTACAACGAGGAAGGTGTAATTTTGTTCTGTGCTTCAGGGTTCTGTTCAATTAATCTCATCTCCTTATTTATGAACATAATGAGGTGTGATTTTCATACATACGTACTCGAACTGCAGCTACCAGCACGTCCCTCATCTTACAGGAGCAATGCCACCAATTGATACACTGATTTAATACTTTTATGGGGTTTATAGTCATTTTCTTTCCATACTAGGTACGGAAAACTGAACATACTTTCCTGTATACTTTATATTGCATTATAAAAAGGAAGCCATTGCTCTGGACATTAAATTCAGTTTGCAAAACAATGTTCCTACTGCAGCCAGTACTGCCAAACAAAATATTTGCCTATTTACTGCTCTGACAGCCTGGCAGCTGGAATAGGGTGCGTGGTAGCAGAGCCGTAGCATTTACCTTTGCTTAACAGTAAAGTTTTGAAGGAGGGTATTGTATATTAAATGCTTTGCAATCAGGTGGGGACAGACTGGAGGGCCAAAAGGAGAGGGCTGCAGCTCCGGGTAATAAATAGGTGAGAGACTTACTATGGGAACTTGGGTAGAAATAGAGAAAGCAAAAAACCAAAAATTCAGATCAGCCAGCGAGAGATAAAATCCTTGGGGAGCGGAAAGTGAGATTGGGACCAAAGCAGGGAAATGGGAGAACCGAATGAAGCTTCTGGTTTTGCTCTGTTTAAACTTTTTCCTTTTATCCAGTCAGTTTAAATAACTGTGGAGAATCTAACAGTGACGCTGAAAATCCCCTAACCACTTGGATTTTCACCAGGACTAGTTTTTGGTTTTCATTGCTGGAAAAAAAAAAAGGTGCATTAAAAAATATTTAGGTTTATTTAAGGCACTGCCCAGTTTTTGAAGGTGCAAATTCAATGAAGGCACAACCTGGGTCAGTGCTGGTTGCCCTGCCCTTGCCCTGCCCTCTCCTCCCTCCCAGCCACTGAGCATGAAGAGCTGCAGGAGACGGAGTTCCGCATGGTTTTCATTAGGCAGAAGGGTTAAGCAAATTTTTTCTACAGATCTTTATTGCTAGGGTATGACAAGGAAGGAATCCAGCTTGCCTTTCAGATCTCAGTTTTGGTTTTGTAGTCTTAGCAATAAATTTAAAAAAAGAAAAGAAAAAAGAAAAAAATCACCCTGTGAACTGTGCACACATTACCATTTCCCATGGATTTCCAGATCATCATGAAACCCCACCAGGCCAGCTTCCCAATATCAAACTGCGGAGTGGCATTGCACTGGCGAAGAGAAAGAGGTCACTAACAGGAGTTCAGAGCTGAACCAAGGGGCAGCAGAAAGGGTCTCGGCAGCGTGGTTTGTGCGCCTACAAAACCGGGGGGGCCTGTGCCTGTGCAAGCCCATTGCTGTGTCTGCCACTGCCAGCTCCGCTGCTGGGCAGCATCAGCGAGGTCCGTTTTAAGCGTTGCATGAAAAACTGCTTAGAAAATTGCTAGTGCTTTTGAAAAGGCTCAGATGTATCCATTCTTCTGAAAATCTGCATACAAGTTCATCCAGACACTGTGGTGTCCTCGCCACAAAATTTAGCTGCTGTCAGTAATGGTTGTGATGGGAAAGAGAAATGCAGCTAAAGTGGAGAGGGTTCAGTTACTGACCATCTGTGTGGTAACTCGTGCTACGTAATGATGCTTTTTTTCTGGTTCCTTCAACAAAGCAAGCACAGCAGACCCTTAAAATCAAGTACCTGCTGGCATTCTTCTGGTGAGAAACTTCAGGCTTTTAGGGAAGCTGCATATAGTGTAAGATAACTGTATTAACCGCTTGGTGAGAGTTCTTGCACAGCTGACAAACACTACTGAGTGAGGCAGACTAATGACTGTTATCTTAAAAATAAATCAACCATCAGAAGCAAGGCAAAGCATGCAAATCATTAAGTAACCCCATATGATCGTCTCAGTTCCAAAAATGCTTCAACTCAAAAAAATGCTGATTAGGAGGAGGCTTTTGGTCAAAAGAAATCCTGTGGTTTAACAACACAGAAGAAAACAGGACTGTAATGTCTTGGGCAGTGCAGGAAGAGCTGTATGGCACAGTCAGCTGGTGCCTGTGGATACTGCTGCAGAAGGGGTATGCATATGCCTGTAGTATAGCTTTCTGGCTGGCTGCGTCGGTAAAGTTTCTTTGCAAATTCTAAACTAATGCAAATAACTTGGTCAAGCGAGTTTCAAAAGCCTCCAGTGAGCAAGTGCACGTGTTGCAGATGCCTGTTTGCGATCCCCTCCCCTGTGCCTTTGCTGAGCCTGGCAGGGACTGGGGCGGCCTTGGCTGCTTTGACTTCTAAAACCTCAGTTGCTGCTTCCTCAGATGGTGACTAGTCACTTCCAATATTCTGTGGGTAGTTAGGGAAATTAGGTGTTTGGAAAAACTCGATAATACGAAAGTATACTGGGACATTTCTTGGATCAGACTAGTGCATTACTCATGCATCATTAACTCTCAAAATATTAAGGGAACATTTCTTAATATTGGGCCCTATTCCGTTAAAGAGACACAAAACAGCTTGCTTAGTTTAAACCATGATGCAAAACGCACTGTCAGCTGAGCAGATCCCCTGCTTAAGGGCAGGTAGGAAACCAAAGCAGGGCTGTTGGCATAGGAGAGACTTGTTTGGCTTAGGCTGAGCGCTTGGATTTTCTGCTACGCACAGTGGCGTGTGGTGCTTTATGAGCCCAGACCAGCAATATCTCATCGTGAATGCTCACGTTGCTTAACCCCTATGTAGGATTTTCTGTTGTCACAGCAGACACATTCAATGCTCTTTTCAGCATTCCTCGTGTAACTAAAACCACCGCTATCATCATCTGCAAGCTTGAGTTTGAAGAGAATGCAGCCTCAGTACTAATGGTGTTAGGACCACAGCTGCATTCATTAGCTCTGTGTTTTAGTTTCTGCCATTCCAGCAAGATTCTCCTCTTTTCCAGGTTTAGAGCCGCCCTGGCATTTTCACTGCATTTGCTACTGCCGTGCCAGAGCACAAAAAGAATTTCAAGTGAGCCTCGTTTCCCCTCTTCTCTATGTTGGTATGTAACGATGTTACCTACTGTTTTATTGCTCGCATCCCAGCTCCTGTGAAACTGATAGTTGTGCTTTCTGCTTTATAACTGGAAAAAGTTTGGAGCGTGTCAGCAACCAACTGCTTTATTAAGTTATTCTTCTGGACGGGTGATGTTGTACCCTGCATTTTAAGGTTGTCTATTAAGACGGAGTGTGGAATTGGTAGATTGCAGAAGAATGGACCCCAGATGGTGGCTGGTCTGAACTCAGCACAGGTTCCCACTGCCTCATGCCTCCTCCCTGAGGATCTGCACTTGCAGCAGAGGAGCTGGCACCCCATGCCCGGCAGTTCCATCAGTTGGCCCTTTTGATTAAGTCTGAGCAGGTGGAAACAACTGACCAGAGACTGCTTCTGCCCTTTTATCACTTCCCAAACCCTCCATTCTGTTGCTCTGGAGCTCTTAACCTCCACTGGGTGACGTGGCTGTCAGGGGGACTTTTTTGGTGACAAGTGGGCTTAGCACAGCTAGCTCATTCTCTAAGATTGCTACGTAAGAATAGGGGAATACTTCGTGGCTTTCTCCGTTAATGACCCCTTATGAGACGGTTTGTAGATAGACACCTTTAAATTACAGCCTGAGATGGACACGGAAGGCTACAGGAACGGAAAGGGCCATGTATCCGATTAGGGGAAATGGGATGAAGATGAATAACGCAACGCCCAGTCTGGCGGGAGGTCATCTGCGGTATGCGTGGCGTGCCAGGCGCTGCCTGTCACCACTAGGCCTGTGCGCGTAGTGGGAGCACTTCTGCCTTTGGGATCCGCTGAGGATGTAACCATTGATTCATGCAAAACCAAGCACCCCTGTAAAGAATTGCTCAGAATTCTGCACTATCTTCCTGAGCTAAACAGAAATTGGTCCCTGAGCATCCCCTCGTTTCCGTGGGACTGCTCGGCAGGGGTCGGACGCAAACTCCTCTGCTAACTCAAACTCCCTGAGCTCCAGTGGGGCCTCTGGTTTGGAAGATGCAGAAGCAGGAGGGAGCAAGTAGGACAGGTTGGATAAGCCATGTAATCCCTGGGCCCAGGGGACATTCCTTCTGCAGCAGAGTGAATCTCGCTGTAAAAATTTATCAGCTTCACTTGCTCTTGCATACAGAAGAGTTTATCTTGGAGAGTGCTTTATTTTTTCTGTCTTTTTCCTATTTCAGTGTCATTATTTTAGAT
>NW_009259328.1:39303-54618 GCF_000687185.1 Egretta garzetta
TGCTGGCTATACGCAGAAATTTGAAAGGAAACAATATACCTGCTTTTCGAAGCTGGTGGTTCTTCGTCATGGAGCTGGTTTCTTGAACCAAAACCAGTTTTCTATTTAATCTTTCGCATGTGTTGTTTCTTTCTACGTTATGCAAAGTAGTTCTTTACAGAAATTATGTAAAAGGTAGGCTTTAAATAAGAAGATATTTTTGGCAGGGTAATAGATGGAATTTAATAAAGTGAGCTCTGGGGAGTTACTCTTTTGGGAAGCACAGTGAGGGCAGGTGAGCCAAACTGTCTTTTCAGTGCTCCTACTGGAAAGCCCCAGTGGCAAGGGGTTTATGGGAGCTCTGGAACAAGCCCCCCGTCACTACAGCCTACTTCGTATTTAAGACTTGTCAGCATCGATGGAAAAACAGAAAGGTAAAGCAAGAGACTCCTGTGTGAAGTTTGAAGGGGGGGGGGGAGGCTGTTCAACACCACTTGATAAGCTAGGACATTCAATTGCTGTGGTTTTCAACAATTTTCTTGTCTCTGGCACAGCAGGTGGGTGTTAGCGCTTTCAAGTCATTACTGTCGCAGGGACTCGCTATGAAGAACAGAAAAGCTGAAGCACAACATCAGCCGCAGCCAGGTATCACGTGGCTGCGAGGGACAGTGGGCACCAAGCCATGCAGGATTGCTGCTGGAAGAGTCAGTCGTCGCCCGTGGGGGAGGAAAGGTGAAAGGAGAAATACAAATAGCAATGGAAGCAGCAACATAAACATTTTACAAGGGAGATCAAAACTGCTTTATTATTTTTATCAGTTGGATTAGAGTGAAAAATGAGATACACTCGGGGTGGTTTTGCAAACATCTAGCAGGTCTGTGGTTATGAACTGTTGGGCTCAAAGCAACACTACTTGGTAAATGGCAAATTACCCATGTATTTCCTCGACATGTGAGCTCAGCTCGGAGCATTAAATGGCTATTCTAGTATTTCCTCCGCAAAGACAGCTACTTCGTTTTTCTCAGTGGCTTTTCCAAGCAGCGCTCCTTCCTTTCCCACCCTCTCTCCAAGGGGCTCAGAGGCTGTTGAACGTACCCAAGCACACAGGTTAGCTACAACAGTGCACTTAGAAGTTAGAAAGTGCCAGCAAGGGTGAAGAATAAGCTCACCATTAAGCTAATGAGACCCATATGCGTGTGCAGTCAAACAAAAGTGAGCTAAATGTACTGAAGAGACAAAAAGCAGATGAATGAAGCACGGCAGACATCCCAAAATCATGTTTAAAATGCAAATATTGATATTTCTCATGCTTCTTTCCCTTATGTCAATCACATCTAAATAAGGCATCTGGTAGAAGAGAACATATTTTTGCCTTTGAGCTCATACTCAAATGAATGAAGCAAACCCAACTGATGTGAATACCTACAGGCTGCTGCAGTTCCTGGAGACTGCAGACAGTTGGGGAGTCACAAACAAGACTTGCCATCATGATGGAAGCTGAGCCTGAAGGTAATTTATAGCCAAATCTGCACAAATTCATCTGAGAATTCTTTTTCCTAAAAATGTGAGCCACACAGTTTTCTCCTGGGATGAAACTGCAAACCTCAGGTTTGGGGAATCCAGAAATGGTTGCAGTCAGAAAGCACTTTAATACCAGAGAAATTATCCTCTTTCTTCTGTTTTGTTTCCATGTTACCTATATAGAAGAAGAAAAAAAAGAAAAGAGAAACAAACCACCAGTTTTTATGGGCTTGATATTACTTTTTCAGGAAAGGTTTATCTCGGGGAAGAATTTTCCTTCCTTTGCTAAAGGTTTGGGCTACTTGTTGCTATGCACTTGCTCTTCCAGCTGCTGCTGTCACTGACTTTTATTGCTTTGCAGGTCTGACAGATCAGCCCATCTTTTTCCACCAGTGATGTCATTTAATTGGGCAAATTTTGTCTTATAAGTACTGCTGGCAGAGGGCTATGAGTTTCAGGCTACCCTCCAGGGAAAACATGCCAAAATTCCTCTCCTTCCCTTTGAAGGTGCTGCTTTGAATTGATGGAGCTACCAACTGAAATTGTGTGGGATGGACCAGCCCTCCCGCCTGCTGAGATGTGGGGCTGGAGCTTGCTGTTACACTGAGCATGGTTATTACAGCACACGCTCCTGGGTGCTGGGGTTTATGATTAAGAGCAAAGTGGCTGAATTGTGAATTTGGAGCCGATTCAAAAGGAGATCAGGGAAGAGGCTCTTTGTGGTGATGGCTGCTTGGGCTGAGGAAGAGGGTTCTTGGTCAATGCCATATTCACCTGTTTGTGTAACGGGGTGCCGTCTTCCCCAGTGATACCAGGGATTGCACTGGGAACTAGCTTGGGGCTAGCATCAGATAGGCTTCTTGTCATACACCTTATGTATCACAATGTATATGTAATATCACATGCCTGGGTCACAGGGGCAAGCGTGTGGTACTAAATAACGTTTGCCTCAATGGCCATCAGGTGTGTTTTCTTACCTGCTTTTCTTTTCATCTATATATTTGTGCCTTTTGCTGAATTTCTTATATTTCTGACCTCCTTTTCAGGGAGCAGAAAGAAGAAACACACCCTTTTCCTTGGCTTCCTTTTGGACTACTTTCCTGAAAGCCAAAAAAGCTGTGAATATTCATCACGTTGAGTTTAATTCACAGTACCCTCTCAGATGGAAGGCTGCAACAGCCAGCAGGTACTGACATACTGTCAGAAATGGACACCTCAACAGCCCCAGCTGCGTGTACCCAACTGACGCGCAGCAGCAAAAGATGTAAATGTTTGGAAAAGACGCTTACGGGTTTTAACCAAGCATAGATTTTCACAAACCACAGTTTCAATCTGGTAGCTCAAGGTTTATAGTCTTAAAGTCTCTGAACCTTTAAGTGGGAAGGTAGAGCTTAGGAGCTATGAAATAACAAGAACTGAGCCCAGAACAGAGAAAGTGAGTGTAGATGTACCAGAGCTATGCTAGTTAACACCAGTGAAGGATTTGGCTTTCAGCTTCCATGTATTATGTGATTTCACAAGTTTATTGCTGTTGTTGTGGGTTTGGTTTTGTTTTGGTTTTATCTCCAGGTCCGCTGTTACGGGATTTGACTGCACTGCAAAACCTCCAGCTAGAAAAGCCTGTCAAACGGCCTGCTGGCAAAGGTTTCCCTATGGTCCGTGTTATAACATCATCGAAATAAAACCCAGTGTTTGCAATTAGAGAGGGCACCCTAAGTGTAACAGAAGTGTTGATTATCTGACACTTCCCCTCCAGCTGAAGCGTGGCCCTATCATGTGCTGGCATCAGCCACCAGGCTGTTACAAACCACTAATGACAATTTCCTTCCCTCATATCACATTGTGAATGCATTAACAGATCATAACTGCAGCTCATATCTCGCTTAGCAGATGAAAGGAAATAATTGTCCTCTGGATTAACTGAATTAAAATGGGAGTGCCATTCCTGATTCACCGGGGCTAAAGCAAAGGCTTATTTCATGATTCAACATTGAGGAGAATAGCTGTGTTTTCCACTTTCTTCTCAGTAACCAAAAACGTTTGGTTTGGGAGATCGTACTAACCACCCTCATGAGGTGCGCCATATGTTTTAGTCTTTTTTAATTACTGTAGCCTTTACAATCTCAGATAAATGTCATACTGAGTGCTTTGTTTTACAGTTAAATCTCTCCTTTGGGGAGATTTTAAAATCTTTTTCTCTCATCAGCTGTGAAGTGTAAAGAGAACTGCAAATTTACATTACTATGGGCAAACAACAGTTTTGTTTGGGAAATAAACTTTAAATTATTATTATATCAAGACGCTTTTTTATTAAATGCTGTGTTGATGCCACCTAACAACAATGTAGGAGATAAAAGGCATTTTCTCCCCCTCTACAGCAGTGCCTTGCATAAGCCAAAGCATCGGTTTATTACTTGAAAATAAAGGTCTACCCAAAATAAAAAAGACAATGTCAGCTCAGGCCTCCACATGTTTTTAAGATCTCATTTTTAAGGGCTAAGTATGAATTTACATCTTGAGCAGACTTTTGGTAACTGCTGAAGAACTCAAAATCTATTCACAGCTCTCTCCCACTCCTCAAACCCACACATACTTTCCACAAAGTGCTTTGCGCACAGCTATGTCTCATTAAAAAAAAAATAATAATTTCTTAAATAACAGCAAGCTTAAATTTAGCCCTTCTGAACGGCAGAAGGAGACTGTTAAAAATTCTGCTGGAAAGCTTCTAAATGTGAGGCAATGCCTGGGTGCAGGGATGAAATGTGACTTTCTCTGCCATAGGGTTTGACTCCAGAGAGTCTCCGAGCTGTTCTCAAGCACTGATTAAACACCACGGGTCCTCTGTAAGATAAATAAGGGGTTAACCACACCTGACACCACATCGGGGTGACAATCAACGGCAGGGTGACTACAGGCAACCTGCCCAGGGCTGGAGGGGCAGGCTGGTGGGGCACTGACCATTGGGTGGGCTTCACCTGAAATCCTGAGGAGCTGCAGCTTCTCTCATCACAAATGTCATGAGGCTTTCTCTTTATGGGAGTAATTGCCAACTATCTTGCTTTATGCTGCTTTACATAGATAACGCTTATGAGGGAAATCGTTATCTTTTCCTATTTCCAAGTAACTGGTGCTTCCTGTGTGTTACAGAAGTTATTAGCATTACACTCTTGGGGTAAATTAATTTATTGCTGATTAAAATAGAGATGGTCAGAAACAAAAAGCTAAACTGCCTCCCTCCTCCTCATCTCTCCTGAGTGTCAATGGGCTGTTTCTAACACTTCTTTACCTCACAGCAGCGAGGCATTTTAATCTTCCTTAACCACCTCTCCCCAGAGGCGCTGCAGGCCTCCCTGAGGGGCTCAGGTGAGGCCAGGTCCGGCACAGGCAGCCCGGCCTCTTCTCGCAGAGGCCCCTGCAACCCCCCAGCCTTGACATGGACACCCAGTACAAGGAGAAACAAGGAAAAGAGGTTTGGGGTTTTTTTTTGTGGAAACTGTAAGAAGCAAAAGCTGCTGTGCTGCTCCAATGGTGTTTCAGAAGCAGAGAGCAAGGGTGAGCGCCGGGAGGTGGGAAGGGCTGCTGCGGCTCCCCAGCCCCTTGCCCAGCAGCACAGGTATGCTCTCCATTTCTGTTATTTTATACAGTAGGAGGTGTAAGCACAACTAATTCATCTTGGGACACTGTCCCCCTGCTTGTCCCTTTTCCTCCCATCTGAACCTCTCCCCCCTGGTCTGAGGCTCATCGGCTTCTGCAGGCCAAAAGCTGTACTCCTGCATTTTCCCTTCATTAATCAGTTCCCCAAACTGACCCAAGGCGCGTCTCAGTGGGCATGCCTGCTCCAGCAGGCTCGCCACCCACATGAGTGGGATTGCAACAGGGAGTCTAGTTGCTGTCTGGCAGGCTCAGAGGTGCTGGGGAAGGCGAGGTGATCCTGCAAGAGGGGCCTGCATCTCCATAGAATCATTTAGGTTGGAAAAGCCCTTTAAGATTGCCAAGCCCAACCATTCCCCTAACCCTGCCATCCCACCACTAAACCTTGGCCCTAAGCACCTCATCTGCCCAGCTTTTAAATACCCGAAGGGATTGAGACTCCACCCCTTCCCTGGGCAGCCCCTTCCAGTGCTTGACAGCCCTTGCGGGGAAGGAATTTTTCCCAATGTCCAACCTAAACCTGCCCTGGCACAAATTGAGTCCGTTTCCCCTCGTCCCATCCCCCATTACTTGGGAGCAGAGCCCAACCCCCTTTGGCTCCCACCTCCTCTCAGACAGTTTTAGGGAGCGATAAGGGCTCCCCTCAGCCTCCTCTTCTCCAGGCTGAACACCCCCAGGTCCCCCAGCCGGTCCCTATCAGCCTTGGGATCCAGACCCCTCACCAGCTTCGTTGCCCTTCTCTGGACATGCTCCAGACCCTCTATGTCCTTCTGGGAGTGAGGGGCCCAACCCTGAACCCAGCATTCGAGGGGCGGCCTCACCCATGCCCACTATAGGGGCACGGTCACTGCCCTGCTCCTGCTGGCCACACCATTCCTGATACAAGCCAGGATGCCACTGGCCCTCTTGGCCACCTGGGCACACTGCTGGCTCATATTCAGCTGCCTGTCAACCAACACCCCCAGGGCCTTTTCCACCAGGCAGCTTTCCAGCCACTCTTCCCCATGCCTGTAGCATTGCATGGGGTTGTTAGGACCCAAGGGCTCACCAGGGGCCTTTGGCAGCCATGCAGAATCATCTCTTCTCCTCTTAATGCCTGACTTGTCTTAAAATTGGAGAAAAATTGGATCCTCCTTCCTTCTTTGGTGGCAGGGGTTTGCACAGGCTCCAGGCATGGACTCCAGATTTTTCCCTTTCCCCTTCCCCTGTTCAAGGGCAATGTGTGGGCCAGCTGTAACTATTTCAGAAAAGCCCAGAAGGTGAGCAGGTAACCCAGGTAAGTGGGGCCTTGCTGATGAGCAGCTACTACAGTGCCTCGGCAATCCCAGTTTACAGACCTCATCTTAACAAAACAAAACCCCCACGACCTTCCTTCCCTCTGTGCTTACACTGGAGCCCACCGGAGTGGGATCTGTGGGCAGCTGGGGATCTGCCCATCACTGCCTGAAAACTCCTTCAGAACAACACTTACCCATAAACTGTAATGTGTTGAGAAAACAGACCAGGCTCCTGCAGGTCAGACCTTCACTGCAGAAGGTTTTTTCTTTTCTCTATTTATTTTTTTTTTCTTTCTGATGGTTATAAAACTAATGGGCTACATTTTTCATTCCTTCTGGCACTGTTAAGGAGAAACAGGGATATAGGGATATCCCTAAACAGTTTACATCTGTGTTCTGAATCTTGAGGAAAACACCCAGCCAAATTTCAGTGGAGAAACTGGAGACAGCTGTGAAAGGGGCGTTGCTGCTGTCTGTTTTATAGGGTCATCTATTCCCTTCAGTAGTAACAGGAGAACCACGTCCAAGGCAATCATGAGTTGGCCTTTGAGTATGCACTAACCAGGGTCACATAATATTACAGCCTCGTTACTTTCCTACACAGCAGCATCTATAAATTCAGCAAAGAAGTATGAGCTGTAAAAGGGGTAGGATACCTATTGCGTAGATCCAGTTCTAAAGCTGCAGTTTCAGCTACAGTGGAAAAAAAGAAAAGGAAACATCTCAGCTGGATTTTCCAGAGCAGGTAACATTGGGACTACTTTTTAACCTTGAACTGAGATGATTTTGTGTGAACTAGGTATATTTGCGCAGGATGACATCTACAAATAGTCCCTGTGGGGCTCATGAGATGGTTTTGCTAAGCACTTGGCTAGCTGTGTGCCTGTGCTGCCCAACAACAAGGATGTTTTGCCTCACAGATGATAACTTTCACATGTTGTTAGAGATCTATCACAGTAGAAGTCAGTACTAACCGGCTCACATGGCCTTCAGCTTTCCAAGATTTAATCATCAGGTCTCTAGGCTGATTCAAGTTTTTTATTAGCTCCACACCTATCCAATTTAGGAAGCCTCTAATATGAGGCCTTGTTCCTGGCTGGAGGAGAGATATGGTCTGCCAGTGCTTGGTGACAGTCACCCATTTCCCCACAGCAGTCAAAACACAATTTTTCTTGTTTCTTTGGATCATTTGCATTTTAAAACAAGCAAGGAAATTGGTGATGACAGTTGCACGCTAGATAATGGTAGGTTTGTTTCTAACCCACTTGGTTTATTTTAACATAATGCTATTTTTCTGTGGAAAAGGTGCTGAAAGCCTGAGGCTGATTCTTTTGCTAGGGAATAGCTTTTTGGGGGAAAAAATTTGAAAATTAGTATTTTGGTGGTGGCCACCACTGCCTGGTGGGATCAAGAGACAGACTTAGTGGTAAAACCAGCAGCTTGTGCCACATCTGTCCCTGTGTCAGTGTGTTACTGGAAGGCAGAGCCAGGCAGTGTGGCACAGCTCTGCCCAGCCCCGTGGCTGGGTCCACACCCAGACTATGGGGGCTTGGATGCTTTAATGATACTGGCTTGTAATAGCTACTGAAAGGTGTTATGGCAAGGAATTGCCCTCGTGCTCCTTCAGGATAGTGGGCAGTGTAAACAGCAACTGGTGTACAAGGTAACTCTGTGACATTTGGGGAAATAGCCATCTGGGTGGTTTATTTGTATAGTAGGTATTTATTACAAGCATAGGATGTTAATAGGGCTCAGACCCTGCATTCTTGGCCTCAGTGCAAATATTTTTATTTGAACCATCCACCAGAGGAAAACAATGATCTGTGTCAAGTAATTTTAAGGGTTTACACACTTCTTTGTCAACAGGGACCATGCTGTACCTCCCAAATGCACAGGTTATTGCCAATGACCTGCACTCCTTGGCAGCAGGTCTCTGCCTGTGTGGGCTGAGCTGGAAACCTCTCACCAGGTCTCTGCCTTAGTGTCATGTGTCACCGTAGCTGGGGTTACACCAGTCTCCTCATACAAATTCAGGTGCTGGTTAGAACAGAATCCTGTGTGCGAGTCATATGTTAGGACTGAGCAACGCCTGGTATCTGGAGCAGATGAGGCAAAGCAACAGCCTCGGTTAACAAGGACATGTAAAGTGCTGCTGGGATTTGAGGTAGAGCTGGAGAGTGGCGAACTGTGGAAGGCTTAAACAGTATTTCCCTCTGTGTTCGTGAGCACTAGAGGTGAGATAGAGGTAGTCTTATTTATGATTCTAGCTGGTTTTGAAGGGCTGTATGTTTCTGGCAATTTCCTGGTAACTTGGGGAGGGGCAAAGGCAGTGGGCAACTCGACAGCAAAACAGAAACTTGGCAAATGGTACTTCACATGCAGCACAACGCAGAAATACCGGATGGGAATTGTACCTCGCTTCAGGGATGGAGATACAACCTTCCCGTTTTGGGTTGGTAATGGAGTGTGTTATGGAGATGGATAAGCTTGAGATTGGAATCTAGATAGGAATATTCAGGCCCAGAATTAAACATTAACAAAATTAATTTGTAGTTTGGAAAGGAGAGAAGGCGATCTTGCATAGGCTGGTGCGTGTAAAAAGCACAGAGAGAACTATTGTTGTGGCCATGGGAGTGAACCCCAGATTTTACAAGAGTAGAAGTATGAGTGCACAAGAACCTTCCTGCAGGGCTGTCTGCACGGAGGTGAACACACATATGCCATTTTGGGGGAGTTCTGTGGCATGGGCAGCGTGCACATGGGCAAAGACGCTGACTCCAGCGGCAGAAGCTCCTTCTGATAGCTACAAGGTGTTGCAGCAGAAGATGGAGATGTGCTCATCTTGGAAGCAAATGGGAGAACTACTAATTTTAAGGTGGCTGTATGAATACAAGTCACCACGCTGTTGGGAGCAGAAATATTTCCACAAAGGGAAAGGCTCCTGGCAGTAGAAGATGAGCAGGTACAATTCAGCAGTTGGGAGGTATGTAAACTAAATATCTAAGTAAAGGAATGACAGAAGATACAATTTACTTCAGGTTAAAAGCCTGGCAAGTCCTCGCTTGCACTGAAAGGGCAAGGAATTAAAAAAAAAAAAAAAAAAAGCCCACAAAAATTTAAGGGAGAGCATAAAGTTATCCCAGCCACCCTGCCTGGGGCTGGCTGCATGCCCGTGCAGCCTCTCCAATTTCATCCCTTCTCCATCCCTGGCAGGTGGCAGCGGCCCTTCCTCCTCATTGTGCGGCTCTCGGGGGCTGCTGCTCAGGGCACAGAGCCGCGGCAGCCCTGCTCCCTCAAGAGCGCTCTGCACCCATGCTCAGATCCAAACTGGACCTGGAGAAGCAGTGGTCCAACGCTAGCAAGGAGGGGCCCTTTGCTGCCTTCTGTTTCCTTTGCTGTGAGTCCCTCAGCTGGTTTTGTTGCCTGCCAGTCGCTCAGTCAATATCCTTTGGGAGATGCCCTAATCCTTAATTCCTCCTTTGCTTTGAAGAGCTCTGGGCAATGCCACCCATTTGCCCTGTCAGTAAGTGCTCTCCAGACAAATGACTGCCTTGACATTAATTTGTGCCATGCACTAATATGGGACAAAACTGTAAGAGGACTCCAGACTTTGGAAACTGGAGTGGCTCTTTACAAGAGCAGCAGTGTAGAGCATGCACAGCTTCGCAGGGCATTTCAGTCCTGCTCACGGTCTGGCTGCCATACTTCCCCTTTCTTACTTGCTTCTTCTAACCTGTAGCCATCCTGACTTTCACACTGGCCGCTCTACTGCGTCCTACCTCCTGCTATATCCAGCAAGGCTGGGTGTGGTGCTGACAGATCTCTGCACCCACAGAGAACCCTGCTAACGTTAGCAGAGCTGTATGTGGGTGCAAAAGCCCACATAAAAAGAGCCCACACAGAAAGAGCCCGTGGGCTCTGGGTCCTGGTTAGCAACCTTAAATATCTGTAATGTTCTGCTGAAATGACACTTTAATACTGTTACCCTTTCTAAATTAAGAACATGTTTCAGAGTTGTAATGCGAAGCATTATTTGGAGGGTAGCTTCACATGATGCAGTGTGTTGGTGGTCATTCTTGTCTTGGATATTTGTTTTGTTTACAACCTGCATGCAGTTTGCTGCAGCAAATCTGAAGTGGATTTTAACTGTCTGCGTTAGTCAGCTCATCACCATGAAAAAAGCTAAAGCTTCTGGTTTTTTGAAAACTTGCAAGGTCAATACTGAACACTTCCAAAAAATAAAAGGAAACTTGTTGTTTCAATTGCATCCTCAACTTCCTTGCTCTCAAAATGTTCAGGTACAGAGGTTCCTGTAAGAGGAACTGGGATGGCCAGGTAGAAATGGGAGATGTCAACAGGGTTGGCATGACTAGAGAAAAGCGCAGCTCCACCTGCTCACTGCACAAATATTTGTATGGATGTGAGATTTGAGCCACTACTGTGTGATCAGAAATCAGTCCAAACTAAAGTGCATCTGATGTGCTCAGCTGGGGTTTCTTGGCAGCTTTATGTGTGACAAAAATGAAGGTAACAAACCCTGGAAGAGGGCACGTTGTACCTGTTTCTATGGCTAAAGGGTAAATGAAGAGCTCACCTTGGCAGAGGATTTGTCTCGGTAGCATTTGCAGTCTGAAAGCTCATCCACGAGGTGACATTTGCTGGCATCAGAGTGCTGATTTCTGAGAGCCATGCTTTCCGATGAGTACTTATTGGCAGTGAAAAAGTTTGAGAACAAGGAACAGTTTCAAGTCAGGTTCCAAGATAAAGATCATTTGCCTGCCATTTGTCTTGAAGGGCCCTTTTATGTTGGACTTGGGTGCATTTCTCAGACATTTGCAGTAAAATGTCAGTATCTGAAAGAATATCTTATCAAACGCTGCTTATAAGTGCTCTTGTCTTGTTAGTACATTAAATTAAGAGCAAGTCACTGTAGGGCATGCTCACTCCTTGCTTGAAGAATTGCGCTTTACTCTGTATCACAGGTACGACTTTGTTTCCTCCAAGGGCACTGAATGGGTATAGCAGGGTACTGAATTTGACCAAATACAGGCAGAAAATCTGGCTGATGATAAAGAAAGGGCAATGTTCTTTTCTTCCTAAACTGTCCAAGTAGGTAATTCTTACACTGCACTTATCCAGCACAGCGGGAATCTTCTCTTGTAAGCTATTTCTTTAACTTTCCACTGTTAAGAGTTCAACCATGCAGGCCACAGCAAATCTTTGCGAGCCTTGGTGATCGGAAGTCTCCAGAACAACATGAGCTTTTCTCCACTGGGTTCAGAGCAGCCATACATTGTAATTGATTTGTTTGGACCAGGCTAGTCTGTAAATTGTGCAATTTTTCTCTCATTTGAAATGGGTTAGTATATTGACTCTCCAGTATTTCAAAGCAGCAACATCTGCTAAAAGCTTTTCCTATGCAAGCTCTAAGTTTCTTACGTTTATCAACTGTTGACTGCAGCAAAAGGCGTGCTGCTGAATGGCCTGGCTTTGGCCAAGTAGGCATTGTTTTCTGGCACTTTGTGACATCTTCCCAAATTCTGAAAAACTGTGGTTGGATGAGGACATGAAAGGAAATATTTCAGTCTGAGTCTGCCCACACTTGAGAATTGTTCAGCTCTGCCCCGTGGTTATTCAACCTCACCGCTTTAAAGCGGGAATGCTATAGCCACGTGGAAGAAAGTCACGGAAGAGATGTGGCAAAAGAGTTTCTACGCTTTATAGTGGCTGGAAAAAAGGGGTAGAGGATGCTGGTGGTATGATTCCTACTGGTCTGCAATTAGGAAATTGCTGCTTATACTTTTTTTTGTGTTAGCTCTGGAATTGTAAAATGTCATATTTTCTCCCCCCTGATTTGGTTTGTCTTCTTTGGGGCTTTTATTTGGAAAAGCTCCAGTTGCTTCTAAGTGGGTCAGGTTCTCTAGGATTAACTACAGCACATATGGAGGCTTCTCTCTGTGTCCAGGTTTCCTGCCTGTCCCTTGGGAGGAGGCAGTGCTACCCCTCTCCCCTTTGGTGCCCATTGCAGAGCTCAGTTTCTGGAGTGTTGGAGATGCAAAAAAATGGCTGAATGGGAGTCCAAAAGAACTTTTTTCCTCCTTAAGACAGACTTGCACAGAGTTAGCTTACCTTTCCAAAGCTAGTCCCCAAGTGAGTGTGTGCTAATACCACCAATGATGACGACTGCCCTGTATCTTGTACAGATTCACACAGCTTGCCTTGCCGTTTCAGTCCCCAAACAACACTTTTTTTCCTGTCAGTTTTCTTTCATTCAGAAATGATGGATATTTCCATTAGCCTCACTTCATGAAATCCTGGATGTATTAATTCATCAGTGTTGCTTGAAGTCAAAGCAAAATATTTTAAGTGATCTTAAAGCAATTTAAAAAAAATTCTCTGTTTCTGAGCTGTATTTTTACTCAGGCAAATTGAGCAAAAGCACTGCCTGATGACAGGCCACCAGTGTAGGACTCCAACTTTCGAGTTAGGTTTAGGACTCCCTGAGTTTATCCAGGTAGGTGGTGTTGTGGTGGGGTGTAGCTGAGCTGGCGGGTTCTTCACAGCCATTTTGCTTTGCTGCGCTGAGGGGTTTGTCCTCTACACTAAGGTCCTCTGGCGCCCTGGGGACAAACTGATCTGTCCTAGTGGTGTGTCAGGAAAGGATTGGTGAGAAGGATTTTTAATTTGTCTTTAATGGGTCTGGTTGTCAGGTTCTCCTGCTGCCTCTGCCTGTGTTGGTTGTGTTGGTGGAGCAAAAATGGTGGTAATGGTCAATGGGTGTTTCAGAAAGAGGAAACCTTATGCTGAAGATCTAACAGTCAGGGGTGCAGCTTGCCTCCCCCCTTAGATCTGAGGGAAAATCTGTGTGCCTGAAAGCTTCTCAAGAATTTTCCACGTGCATCAATTGGTCTGATGAAAGATTTTACCCCTACCGACAGACTTTGCCTTGCCAAGGCCATCATGGCTTTAACAGCAAAAAACTGCTGGAGCTATTTCAGGAGCCCCCTGTAATTGCCGTTTTAGTTTTATTGCAGCCCTGGGGTTGACTCCATTGGTCTCTCCTGGTCTTCCTCAAACACATGTGACTTGGACCCCGGGGTCTGGAGCTGGCAGACATGGGCTTGCACCCAGCTCAGCCACAAACCACATGTGTAAAGCCCAGATGAAGCGTTACCGCTGGCTCTGCTGCTTCCCATCTGGTCATGGCGCAGCTGGGTGACAGCAAGTGGCACTCATGGGCTGTCACCAGCTGGTTTAAGGAGACTGTGAATGCTGCCTTCAGAGCAGCAGCGCTCACACCACACCTTTGCAGAGGTAGAGAGAAATCTGAGTCCTCTGCCCTTCCCATGCTTCCTTTTTTCCTTCAGATGAAATTCAAGGCTGTGTAGGATTATTTTTGGAGGGTTGATTGTTTCCTCACAAAGTAAATGGCATTTTTCTCTCTGGCTAAAGTTTCACAATAATTTTGTATAGTTGGTCCAGCAGCGATCGGCAGCAAACCCCCTCCCTGCACGCACTGCAACCTCACACAATAAGTCAGTCCCATTTTCCCAAGCTTTGGCTGTGTCAGAGACAGGATACCACATCATTCAGAAATGGAAATCCTTACACTGGTAGTTTTCCCTAATTGTACGCACATTTTGTCTGTGTAGATCTCAAATGTGCCTGTGAATGGGAGCTGCTGAGGCAGACCAAAAGTTTCTTTGATAATGTTGCATTTTTGCTGTCGCAGACTGGGCTGAGTTGTGTTTGCTATGAGGAGGGGAGGAGAGCACAGGAGGAGGAGGGCATGATGAGGAACTTCTCCCCCAAGGTGGCAAAGGTGACAAGTGCCGCTGGGGGAGTTGCTACCTCTGACCACAGCAGTAGATGCTGCTCCATCCCTTGGTGGCTGGGAAAGGCCAAGCCAGCAGCCAGACCATGGGTGCTCTGTTTCATCCATTGGCTTGTTGTTCCCGGCGGCTGTCTGGCCCGGTTGCTCCCGGTGGCTGTCCGGCTGCCTGTGCTAGAGGCAGGCTGGGGCTGCAGAGCCATTTTGCTGAGGGCTGAACTGGCAGTTTTGTTGGGGGCTGAGTGCCGTGCTCCTGTGACTCTTCCCATGCAGGCTTGCGCAGAGCTGTCCTCTGCAGATGGCTTTGGTGAGCATCAAACAGGATGAGTAGGGAGGCCTGGATGAGCGGGGGGTGTTCGGTTGGTCCCTTCCTCCCATACCTAAACACCTGAGAAGATGGAGGAGTGTAGCAGCTGCCCAGCTGGGTCTCCCTGTGTGGCCTGCCCCAGGAGCTTGTTGACGGGGTTCAGGGCTGGCCCTATGGCTGGGTGAAGGGCTGGGAATAGCTTGCCCTGAAAGGAGCAGGCATGCAGGGGGGAGCTGAGCCTGGTTCCCTGAAGGGAGGTCCCAGGGCGAGACAGGCTCCCTCGGACATAGCCGAGGCCCCTGCGGGTGCAAGCACATCCCTGCTGCCTGCCAGGGATGAGGCACCCTGGGTTATTCCTCAGACTCCCTGAGGGATGTTTTCTCGATGACATAGTGCTGCAGTGACTTTGTTCTTCCCAAGGACTTGTCTCTAATTTGTACCAGGGTGAGATTCTATAAACAGTCTCTATTGTCATACAAATATGACAACTGGACCCTCTTGATGTAAAGATTTAGCATCAAAATCGCCCAAATGCTTCTGTGGTGGGTTACAGTGAGGTAAATTTGGGGCCATTTAGCTCTTGGTAAGCAGCAGTGGGATGAAAAGAAAACTAAAACCACTTTGTAGCACAATTTTGAAGCCACCTTTGATTGACTGAGTGGGCTTAACCTGGGCAAAGCCAGGCGTTGAGGGCCCTCTGCCCCGGGGTGGGCGCGGGGCTCGGCTTTGGCCTCCCACCCCCCCC
The DNA here is from genome assembly GCF_000687185.1 of Egretta garzetta. Classification (NCBI taxonomy): domain Eukaryota; kingdom Metazoa; phylum Chordata; class Aves; order Pelecaniformes; family Ardeidae; genus Egretta; species Egretta garzetta. The sequence continues at coordinate 54,615 of NW_009259328.1, forward strand.
ACCC
>NW_009259328.1:54929-90576 GCF_000687185.1 Egretta garzetta
CGTCCCGGACCCGGGCGGAGTGGAGCCGGCTGCGGCCCCTCGGTGCGGGGGGCGCGATCCAAAGCCTGTTCCCGGCTACTGGGACAAATATGCATATGTAGGGTTTTTTCCTTTCTCCTTTTCTTTTTTATTTTTTTTGTTGTTCTGAAAGTGGCAAATTGTCAAAGAAAAAAAAGTTTCTGTAGATGTTTCAGAGCTGTTGCTTTATTGAAAACAACTCCCTGGGTGGAGGCGAGAGCAGCCTGCGGTTCGGTGGGAGTGTTTGCAAATCAAATGTCATTTGGAGGTGGGGGGAAATCTGGCAAAATTGTTCCATAACCGTGTTCTCCAAGTTGTGCAGGCTTGCTCGCCTCGTGTAAGCTTAATGAAAACCAACGGGAAGTTTGAAAGGAAGAGGAGAAAATACATGGGATAACTAAGAGAAGTGCTTTCTGCCTGCTTTTGCTGGTGTTCGTGGATTCTTGCAGTGAGTGGCGTTGGGTGCGAATGCTTGCTGGCTGCCTCCCTGGCAGAGCGGAGCAGGGGGTTGCATTGGGGAGATTTGGGGGACCAGGCTTGCAGGATCGGTGGAGAAATCCAGACCTTAGCAACAGAATTGCTCACAGCATGTTCAGGGCTTGAGTAAGAGCCAGCTTGTCCTCTGCCCCCATGCCTCCCCTCACCTTATCTCTTCCTCTTGTTGCTCAAAGGCTTGTGCTGGAGCCTGTCAGTCTGCCCAGAGCTGAGCCACCTGAAGGGAGTGAGGCCAGAGGAGGTAAGGTTGGGTGCATGGTCTGTACCACCTGCAGGAAGGTCCTTTGAGCTTACTGGCACCACACCGGCACTGAGATTTTTATTTTTCTCTAAGCCTTCGGTACTGAAGGAAAAGATGTTGTTATTGGAGAGTTATATTAGTACTGAGTTTTGTTTCTTTACATCCATAGGTAATGAGTAGAGAAGTGGTGCTTGAGAGTGTATCTGTCCCAATGGTTTTCTAACAGACCATCAGCACCTGAATCTTTTCCTTCCCGCTCCTCCTCATAGGACATCTTTGTTTTAGGCATCCTTGTCCTCTCAGTTGCAGAGGGGGGGCTATGGGCACAGCCCATAAACATGGCTTGACTTGGTTAGACTGTGGTTTAGCAATAAAAACTACAGCTTATGGTATACAGTTAATGGGTCTAAAGTTATCTGAGAAAGATACAGCTTTCCAGACATAAACCACCCTTATTAATGGAATGGATGAAACTAATATGAAGGATTTTCCCCTAATGTCAGAATGAGGCCTATAGAGGCCAAAAAAGGGTCTTTTAATGGCAGATTTTCCCAAGTGGAGTCAGCTGGGCCTTCAAAATCACTTTGAAGACAGTTACAGACCATTAATAGGGCTGGTGTTGGCATAACAATATCATCTAAAAATCACACCCTTGATTGGCATTACTGTGTTGGCAAACCTTCTCCAGTGCTACCTTACCCTTCAACAGCCATATTTTAATTGTATCCCTGTATTGTCTCTCACGGCAAAGGCTCTGAGCAGAATCTGTTGAATTCAGTGTGGTGGCTGGAGCTTTACCTTCTCTGGTCCTGGTAACACCTCAGGGATTCCACTTCTGGGGGACTGCTGATCTGGGGGCAAACTGCAATGACTTGCTTTGCAAGCTGTACTGGTAAATGCTAACCTTGCAGTGTATTTAAATAGTAGGAAAAAAATCTCTTTCTTCAAATCAGTTTTTGTGATTGGAGAGATCCCTCGCTCTTTTCCTTCCCTGAATCCACTTTAACACCTTTTCAGTTGCATTAGATCGTCATGTGGCATTACAGACTTCTAAATTTATCTGATCTACTTGAAGCTGGAGGAGCTGTCTTTATTCAGTTTTGTGCACTGCATGGTTGGTAGCCTTTCAGGAGCAATGATGGGTGGCGAGTCCCACAGTGCTTGGTGGCCTTAAAGGTGACATTCCAGTGCCATCAGCACCTTCTGTCCCGCTCAGGCATGCAGCAGTGGGGAAGCAACATCAACCCACGTACCTGAGGGCTTGTTGGGTGAGCGTAGCTGAGGATCTGTCAACCCACTGGAAAAGGCTGGTGAGCACACAGGCTCCTGCACTGGTGTGCTCATGCCTGTAGTTTGACTCCTGCATATGTGCAAGATGAAGTCTGCCAGACGTCCCGGCCAGGCTTTTGGCTCTGGTGGTAGAGTGCTGCAGAGCAGCAGGGCAGTGAGGAGATGCCATCTTCTCAACTGCTGTGTCTCCAGTTGGTATTCAGCCTTGTTATTACACTTGGAAATACTTTGTTTTGCTGGACAGTTCCTCAAGAACAGGAGGATCAGTGTTGGGGGATTTCCATGCTGCCAGAACTGTTCCAGCCCTGTGGATGTCTCTTCCTCCAGATCTGCAGGAGCAGAATGTAGTTGCATCCAATCTCCAGGCTATGACCTGCTCTCACTCCATGTTAAAAATTACGCTTTTTGTGCCTTTTCTGTGTGCATTGGAACCTCTAAGGGCTCCTATGGCTCTCATTGCTGTAGTGTCTGGTATCTGCTCTCAGTTCTCAAAGCCTGCATGGAGACCATTGGGTATGGAGGGTACCTTGGCTGTCCTTCCTTGTCATCCTTGTGCCCTTAGATTTTGCATCCTGTGTACACCAAACCAAGCCTGCTGTCAACCACACCTCTGACAGCTGCCTTCTTGCCTTTATTCTGGGAGACGACAAATGTTTACAATGTTGGTCTCCCCTTTCAAACTGTTCTTTGGGCATTTTTCCATGCCTGGAAGTTTCTTCCCCTAGTTTGTGGGTAAGAGGTGGGATTTAACTGCTTCTGGCAAACCCAGAAGCGTCCCTTAAATTATCCAGAGATTTTTGTGGTTGCTGAAAGACTTACAGTGGGCACATGCTTTCCTACAGCTGCCTTCTGGCTTTTCAGCATCATACCCTGAAGAAAGCAGACTGCTGCTTGCTGGCCCACCACTGTCGGGGGCTGCTTGCCTCTTCAGGAGCCTTTGACCTTGGGGCAACCATGATCTCCGGTGGCCTCACACTTCCCTGGGAGAGGGCTGTGCCTGCCAGGAGCTGCCCTTTCTCCTCTGTCCCAGGGCTGAATGGCACTGAGGTGTTTCTTTTCTGAGTTGTATGCAGATCCCTAGTGGCAGAAAGAGCCTTGACTCTTAATTATTCTGCCTCTTATCTCCTCTTAGATGTACCAACAGCCCATGCATTTAGATTAAGGCTCTGATATAGCGATATGGTCTCATGCATTCACTTTTGTTCAGCTTTTCCCGTCATTCTCTTGCATTAGAAATGTGGATTTCCTTCCAGCTCATTGGCATGGTATTAACCTTTCTTTCTGCTGGAAGCGACCTGTTGCCTTTAATAACAGGGGCCTGAATTTAATATCCCAAGAGGTCCTTTTCCGATTCCATGTTCATATAGATTAGGAGCTAAACGAAAGAGGCTTCTGAAAGGGGCTTTCCAAAAAGTGTTTTGTTTTCTCCTGCTTACGTTATTGTGGTGTTTTTGTAAGAAATCAAAGTGTAGAAACAAACATATATCCTGCTTGGATGTGAAGAAATTGCCGCTCACTTGTGGCCTGGATCCACTCCTTCTTCTGCTGAACACAATTAGAGCAATACCAAACCTTTTGAGTTATCTTTTTATTCTTGTATGCTACACACCTAATATATTATTCATTAAAATTAAGCTATTTAAGTTAATTACATCTCCTGGTCTGCTTTGAGAAACATACATTCCTGTTTGACTTGTTTGCTAATGAACTCTGTGGATCAAATCCAAAATAAGGGAGAAGTTTAAGCACTGTCATTGATGCATGCATGCAACGCTCCCCGACTTCATTGTCCAGATGTGACCTCCAGGCTTCCTGTGTAGGGGCAGCTGTGGAAATAAATGTTTGACTGGGAGATGTCACTGACACTTATTGCTGGGTGCACTGGCTTCCATCAGTCTAGTCTCATTTTTATGAATGAAGGCAGGCAATGACTGCCGAGCTGTCCAAAGTGGTGCCAGGAGTCTGGTATTGTAGAGACGTGGGTGGAGACGGGAGCGTGAGAAGTGCTTCTGCGCCAGTGGTCCCACCATGGTACAGCTCTGCGCATGTCCAGCCCCAGGTGCGATGGACAGCCATGTTGCTTCTATGGTCTGGGCTCAGGGGACCATGGAGAGAAGTAGTCATGAAGAAGTACATCACAGGGTCCTCTGTGTGAAGGTTTACAAAGTGTTCCTTCCCACCTCATGGACTTTTTCTGCCTCTTTAGGTAGGAATTTTTTTTTTTTTTTTTTTAAATCCTTAGTATGAAGCTTCCTTTGGTTTTTACTCTTGACTCTGTTCAGTGAACACAGCTTGGAGACAAAGAGCTCATTTTTTCCCCGTATCCACCAAACTTTTTAGGAACTGCTAACCCCTTATACCTGTATGTGTGCAGTCAAAGAAGGATCTTAATGTGGTTTTGTCTAGACTTGTGATGGAGGGAGAGAGAGAAAGCAATTCCTGGGGCATGGATATATGGCTTTTTGGAAGTAGAAAATATAACCAGCAAAGATTATATCCCCAACAGAGCTGGCAGAAGGGGTCTTATGGGTGTTCTTAATCCACCTCACTGCAAAGTCAGCCAGGTTAGCTCAAAACACCTTTGTTTTTGACTTAAATTAGCAGAGCCTGCACTAGCGCAGTGAATGTTCTTTCTGTCCCTCCTGCCAGACATGCGGTGGGGGACTACCAGCCAGCTGCTGGTACTCAGCCAACTCCTGCTGTAGCCACATCCAGGAGAGACCGTCTGTCTGTCCCCCAGGCTTTACTTAAACGAGAGCTGAGCCGTTAGTCCAGTATCAACTTAACCACGTTTGTCAGACGGAATCAGCTAAAGATGTGCCCCATATGCTCACGGTCACGCTGTCCTAAATCATTGCAGCTTGGCACCTATCCACCAGTTCTTAGCTCAGGTCCCACTAACAGTTCTTTCTGGGAGATTTCACAGGTCACTGGTGCTCTGCAGCAGCCAACAGGAGTGGGACCAGATGAACTCCTTAAGGGTGTCTGTGTGGTTCAGACCAAACAGCTATTTTACCCCATTTTACAGGACAGACCTGTTCTTTTACCTGAGAACTTGTGAACCATTTAGGATGATACTGGATATGTATGCATATGGACAGAGGTTGAGAGGATGCCTATGAGATTTGAATTCCCATTTAAATTAAATGGCAGTTTGTTGTCTCTGTTTCTGCGACAATCCCATCTGAAGTGTTTTCCAGAAACTTCTAGGACTCTTGCTTTTCTGTACTGTGCACTAGACTTTGGAGGCTGGGTTACTCTAATGAAGAAAAAGAAGATGGAAGGCAGAACAGTACTGTTTTGCTGGTGTCATGGATCTTTAGGTAGGAGAGAGACAGAATACATTTAAAACTCTGAAGTGTTGTATAGCCTGAAACCTTTTCACAGGAGAATGCTACTTTAAATATATGGCTGGAATGGAAAAAAAAAAAAACCTTCTGCAAATTATTTTTTTTTTAAGAATTAAAAACAAGTGTTTGGAAATGATTAATTATTGTAAAATGTGAATGCTGTCAAGTTTCATCTATTCACGGTAGTATTTAAATGATTTAAAGTTGTTTGCTTTTACCATGTCATTAAATGTCACGGATTTGTTCCATTTGCCCTCCAAAAATGTATCACTCATGATGGATTCTGCATGGGATCAGGCTGCCAGATTTTAGTTTTGATACCAAAGCCCAATTTTGGTTTATTTTTAATATAGTTTTGCTTTGCACAATCTGTTATTGGCTTTTAATGGAGTTGGTAGAAAAGATGCTAGCAACTCCACTGGGCAGAGTTATTGAACGTGGCTTGCACCATCTGAAACCTCTTAAGGCTGGGGTCAAGGGTGGGCGTCTGTGCAGGTATCTGACCCCTCTAACCGCTACCAGAGTTTTTCCCCTGGTATCGGCCATGCCTGGTCACTGCCTCCTGTTGCTGCCTCTTGGCAGGAGGTAGCAGTCTACCTAACTGCTGGCTCCTCAGTTTGCGTGAACACTTCCTAATTTGCTTTAGGCAAAATCAAATGGATTATCTCAAACCACTAATTAGACTATTGAAGATAATCCTGCTGGTTTTTTAGGTTTGTCTCTTTCCTTCCTGAAGTGAATTAGGGAGGACTCTTGACCAGCTGCATCTGAAGGGAGTGGAGGTGTTGCTGGGTGTAAGAACAGGCAGCTGGAGGTGTGCTCGCCAGCACAGCTGCAGCCGGGAGGGGGGATAGTCACCATGGCCCCACTAGCACCCCAATGAAGTCATTCTTGAAGGAGAACATCTTTCTTACTGAGCTGCTGGGGGTTGCCCAGTGGCTCTACCAGGTCTCTTGAGGCTTATTTTTTTACTTACTCACTTTTCATAACCAGAACCCTTATATTTGGTAGCGTGTCATGTTTTCCTGTTCTAAACTGATCTGCCTCATGCATGGAGCTGTCATATAATCGATATCTCATACCATCTGATGATCTTGAAAGACTAGGTATGATTAGTGTATGAAACTTGGAGAGCCACTTGGAAAGGATATAATCTGATGGTGTACAGAGCAGATTGATTTGGGGGATTATCCCTCACTTCCGAACGGTAAATAGTGTAAATGGACCTGCTCAGTAAGGGGAACTGCAGTATGCTTTGAAACATTAGTTTGCCTTTAGAGCAAAACCAAAATGCAATCTTCTTTCTTACATGCCGTCTGGTTCCTGGCATGGGTCCTCACATATCCAGAAGGATATGTCCTGTGCAAAGTGATCATAATGATTTGTGGGGTTTTCTAAAATGCAGACATCAATAGCAAGAGTGTACAATAAGCAATCTCTCTTCATTTTTATTAAGATTTTTGCATTCTGCTCAAAGTGTTGACATAGTACGCTATACCCTGGCGTGTTGCAAGTGTCTGAATGTTTAGGATGAGTAAAAGAACAAGAACATGTAATAATGTCTCTTCAGTCTGGGCAAACAGGTTAACTCAAGTACATCGGTTTTATTCCTACATTTAAATAAAATGAACTAAGATGCTAGTTATCAAAAAGGAAATTCACTGGCATATACTTACTTCTACTAAAGTCTCTCCTTCCTGTAAAAATTAAATTAGCACTTTATGATCTTTACCATGCAGATGAAGCGTACCTCTAGACTAGGCAGTTTCACCTATTTCTCATTCGCGGTTACATTTCTGTAGTTTGTGGTTGCTTGTCTCTGGGGCTGGAAATAGCACAGTGCTGGGCACTGTGGTACTCAAACGTGCAGGTAAGGTTCCAGGTGTTGCCATGATTGCGATATATCTTTGCACTGGAAAAAAACCCACTAAAATAGGCAGTGAAGCGTGTCAGGCGAGCATGTGTGCGTTAAAGAAAATGGTCTCCACTGGCTTTCTTTTTAAGCCTGCTTTTCTAAAACTCATTTAAAGAGACTAAATGACATCTGCCATCAGAAACATCCTTATGCCTGGGCCCTAGCCCTGGGAGCGCAAAGCACACCATGTTTGTATTGGTCACTGGGATGGGGCGCAGAGATAGGTGTTCACAGGCAAGCACTCGGGCAGGAGCAGAGCCCCGGGTTTGTGTGATAACGCTAGCCACAACTTCTGTTTGTTTTCCAATGGTGTTTCTTCCTGACGGGTAAATTAAGTAGGTTTTCATTTCATCATGAAAAGAAAAGCTGAGTTAAAGAAGAAAAATGCTTTCTGCAAATCACGTCCTATTTTCATCCTTGCTCAGTTAGCCCAGATTCTTAAGTTGCAGCATGAGTGTAGTCCATCTGACCTACCTCCCCTCCCCTCCTTATTGACACTGATACTGGAACTATGGGAAAACTTAGACTGCTGGCAAAATGGGTGGAAAAATCAAATGTTTAATGTTTTGCTTGAACATTTTGTGGTTTCTCCTGAAATTCTTTGTCTGAAACAAAGGATGTTCTTTGTTCTTTTTTTTTTTTGCGGGGGGGTTGGTTTTTGTTTGAAAAAATTTGCAGTATCACTGAGGATTGCAGAAGTTTCTAAGAAATGGCATAAGTTCTCTACCAAATCTTTCTTTTTTTTTTTTTTTTTAAGTCTGAAAAAAAGGACAGTTACAAACTGAAAAAAAAATTGCCTCTTTTGATGGTGAAAATATGTTTGTTGGCAGATTCTTCCAAATGCATTCAGAATCAAAATGTTAGTGATTTGGAAAAATCTTGAAATAGAGTAATTTCACATGACCCCCTCTTGGAAGCTTCTAAGTTTTACATTCTTTGCTCCAGCACAATTCCCACTGAAGAAATACTTTAAAAAACCCAAGATTATGGATTCTTTTAAAAATGTCATTCCTTGCTTTTTGGGTACTGTACTAAGTTGTGTTTATATATCTTAATCTTATCCTGATTCATATGATCAAAATTAAGTTTTCATGGGTTTGTTTGGAGTCTGGAGAAGATACGAATTGAACCGCAGGGTAGACGGTTGCTGAACTTGCAGGCTGTGGGTGCCCAGGCTCTTCCAGCTGGATGCCAGGCAGCTGTAGGGGTGTGCTCCCCTCGCTCCCAGGCATCCTGCCGGAGTTCCCTGGCTGCTAGCACTGTGAGTGCTCCCTGGCCCTCCTCGCTGGTTACAGGCCTGAGGAGCAGTAATGGGCGCAGGGAATGGGCTGGAGGCAGGGGTCAGGTGTCTCTGCAGTGCTGCAGCTGGGAAGGGGGGTGCCTGCAGCCTGGGGTGCAACAAAAAAGAGCAGAGCCATGGGAGCAAGCAGTGGTGCACCCAGGTGTGGCACACTCGGTGCCTGCAGAGTGGCCAGGACAGGAGCCCTGAGCTCTAGGGACTGTCTGAGGCATGAAAAAAAGCAGTGGCTTTGGGATGATGTGGGTGAAAGGACCTTCCAGTATCTTCTGCCTTTTCAGCCAGACTGGCTTTTACTGTGATGCTAACTTGCACTGTTAAGTAGCTGCTAGTTGCCACTTGGAGACTATTCCTTTGTTATTTCAGAATTACTGAGACACTTAATTGGCTGTTCATTAACTGCCTTAGAGAAAAATAAGTTTTGATTAATCATCATTTCAGCAAATTATAGACTGTTCTACAGGCTAATGAAATCAAGTGGTGAAGAGCTGGCTTCCTGCAGTTAGCTGTGACCTGCCCTAGCTGTGCAGCCCTCCCCACCTGGCCCTGACCTGCTGGGTTTGAGGTACACAAGAAATCAGAGGGGCCACCAGCATGAATCAGGGATGGGGGAGTGTAGACTCCTATGTTAATGGGGTGAGGACCACGTAGCACTGCCCAGGATGCAGCGAAGATGCCTGTGCCTGGTGGAGGTACAAGTTGTAGACATGAATGCAGCCAGCCAGCAAGAGACGCCTCTGTCGGCTGCAATTCCTGACCTTTGAGATCCCTTCACTTCCTTTTTGCTACTTTTTTGTAGGCAATCATCATTATAACTGATCAAGATCAAACTTCTGAGCTGAGATCTTTAATTCATCACTGAAGAATGTCTATTTTTCCCTGAAATAGTCCTATAATAGGCCTTGCTTTAGAATGAACTGGGTTATCCAAAGGTCTAGAGTTTGAAGAAAGGGAAACTCTGCAGATGTGTTATGCAATCATTAGAAATCCCACACAAGGCATTTGCAGGTGTTACTCGCAAGGCCAACAATTTAAAAAGCAGGTTCCTTGCATGAAATTGCTTTGCCTTCTTCTGGCCAAGAGTTAAAGTTCCCCCAATGCTTTGCTATTTTCTGCCATCTTTGTGTCTTGGATCCTTCCTCTTTCAAGATCCCTGACTGTTACTCGCCTTTAATCCCTTTTAGGGGCCCTTTCTCAGCTGTTTAAAAGCAGCTATAGCTGCTCCCCGCATCTGTGTAGCATTGCCAGAGACAGTAGTAGAAACCTCCCATTTCTTTGCTAAGTGGGGCTCCTTCAGCCTCTCTGTGTAATTTGATTTAGCAGTGTTTGAGATGTTGGCCATGTTGACATTGGGATTACATGGAATTTGCTTTCAGGAAAGTTGGGGAATAGCACAACCATTGGCAGTTTGCACTTTACCCTTTTCAAGACCTAAATGTTCAGGAAAAGCCTACACCAGATTGGTGCTAGTTGTTAATCTCCTGGGGTTTGGTGTGTGGCGCTTAAGACCTGATGGTGTGGTTGGGGCTGGATGAGTGGGACTTGAGGACTACTCTGCCCCTTCTCTCCACCTTCTCTGGTGTAGGCATGCTTGGCAGTTTCACAACTGGTTTAACTCTTCCCTGTGCAGAATTTGGGAAGGAGAGGCATTTCTTTCTTCTCTGAAGTGTGATCTTCTCATCATTAAGCATGATGATGATTGCGAATACAAACCAGGAATAGGTTAATAACAATAGAAGAATATTATCAGAAGCATAAATAGAAGAACGTTTAGAGGTGCGCTTTTTTTTAGGAGAAAGCTTTCTTCTGCTAACAGAAGAAACAGATTGTTTCTTGCTTATCTGATGGCAACACTGGAGAGGAAGGGAGAGGAGGTTTGCAGCCCAGTGTCTTTGTTGCCAGAGATCCCAGACCAGTTGTCTAGGCTTTGCTGGGTCTCGAGGGGGCCTCACCGAGCCTTACTAGAGCTGTCTCTGTGGAGGGCCTTGGTATTGGCCACAGGGATGTTGGTGGCCCTGAGCAAGGAGAGCTGGCTCCCTTTGGTGTGGGGGACTGTGGTCCCTTCTGCGCTGGGCACCCCAGGGAAGGGGAGACCAGGGCCTCGGCAGCCCAGCGAGTCCCCCATCCTGGGGTTTGGTGGGCAGGAACGAGGTGTTTAAGGGCCCCATTTGGGTGAAGGAGGCAGCCCCAGTGCTGCCCTGGCTGGACTTGGGTCCAGCAGCCGCAGGCTCAGCTTTGAAATGTGAAGCAGCTTCCTTAGGCATTGCGGGGGTAAAAAGTAAATTAACCATATCATAGGCACATGGTCCTTCCCTGCTCAGATTACACTACAAAATCTGGGCAGTTCCTAAGATAGAGCTGGAAAAGGGGATTTGCGAGTGTGAGCAGCACTTGGAGCAGAGCACAGCTGACATGGCTGGGAACAAAAGGTGATAGGAAAACTCCCGGCATCCGCATTGCTGCGCAGCCACAGGTCAGCAGAAATTCTTCCGAACTGGATGTTTGTTGCAAATTTACTAGGAGAAGTATAAAATAACTTTGAGTGCTGGTTTTCCTCTGTGCTTTGTGTTCTGCTCCTTGCAAAGACTGTATCTGGCTGGCTGTCTCTCTGATTTTGTACTTTGTTTTCCAGATTTACTTTCTAACTATTCATCAGACTCTAAAGCTCTTGTTAAATATCTTCTGTTTGATGCAGTTTACAGACTGAAGTAGCTAGGGGCAGATTTGCTTTGTTAGTTAAGGCTGCTAAAGCTGTGTCTACTCTGCTTGTGGACAAAGCTTTTTGCAGTACGGATTTTTTTTTTTTTCAGAATACTCCATAAGCAACATGTGTATATGCTATTCGTCAGATCTTCACGGACTTTTTTTTATATCTTCTCAGCAGTGAGCTTCTTGCAAAAAGAATTATTTTTAATGCCGCTTCTGGTGCTCTGACTGGGAATTAAAAGGGCATTTTACCTCACATACTGAAGTGAAAGTTAGGTTTGTTTTTGTTAAAGTCAAGAAGTAGCAGTGATTCAGTGTGACAGGCTGAATGTGAGCCATATGAGCTGAGCTGCACAAGCATAAAGGATGATTGTGCTGCAGAATATCTCCAAGTAATTTAGATTTTGACACACTTACCACTTCTCAAGTTGCATTTCCCCCTCCTCACCACTCCTGCCCTTCCCCCACCATCCAGGATCTGATGTGATGGAAAAATATATACATTGTCTCTGGGAATAGTAATGGTTGGGCTAAAAGTGCTTTGCTTCTGCAGATTTTATTATAGCAATGCAAGAGCTTCACAAAGAGATGGTAATAATTGTGCATGCTTGCATACATAGTCTTAAGTAACGCCTTTATGGGCTTAAATAATTCAATTTTTCGTTGATAATTCTTATCACTTAGTGTGTGTGTCATCTACTTATCTGTTTCACTAATGGGTTTTGAAACACACCGGTGTGTAGTGGTTTTCTGGTTTAAGGAGTGTAACTTCTGCACTGAGCGGCTGGAGCACAGCTCCCGTGCAGCTCCCGGTGTGTGTGACAAGGGTTGCATGTTAGGGAGGACTGCTTGTCCCTGGGAAGCCCGGCGAGCCGGGCAGGGTGCCACTTGAGCCCCACTCTTGGGTGGAGGATTTTATAGTGCCTTTTTTTTCCAATTAAGCACTATTGATTTCATTTGTGTGTGTTTTCTTTCTTTGTTGTTGACTGTTTTTTTTATTCTGTGGTTCCCCTGTATGAATGGCAAATGAAAGCTGTTTGAATGTTGACTCAAATGATACATAGTCATAGCAGGGTTTTATGTCCAGCCTGTTTATTGATTAAACATCTGCATGTCTTAGCATTTGGATGCAGAAAGGAATAGCAAATGGCAGTTCATTTCTGGCTAGGGTTTCTTACCAATAAGTGAAGGTGGAGGGGGGGGGGAGTGCGGGAAGCTGTGTGTGTACGTGTGTGTGAGTGTAATATATTAGTGTAACATCTATAAAGTAAGACATATTTTAATGAGTTTTAAACTCGAAGATTGAATTCTGTTCTCTTAGGAAGTATATCACGCAGATACAACAGACACATACCAGGGTAAATGAGAACAGAATTTGTTTTTTCAGTGAATCTGTTCTAACCCATTGGCCCAGTCCAGAGCCTCCCCCTGACGTTATTAGAAAGGACCCTGCTGACACTGATGGAAGTGGGGGTCAAGCCAGGCATTAAGATGGTCTAGACTGTGACATGTTTCATGTTGTATGCAAAGTTTTTAAAGCAGCAAACCAAAAATAATACATTGGCTACTATTTTTAAGGCAAAATCCCAGCACAGTGTCTGTCATCAGGTTCCAAACAATTCCTTGCTTCACTTTAACAATGAGCTATCCATTGTATGGTCTTAATTTATGCAATGTTAAACAGTTTCTGGCATTACTATGCCCCTGCAGGAAGAACAGATGGTACTTTTGAATGAGTTTTGCTATGGGATAAAATGTTCCGGGTCTTCAACAGATCATATCCATCTGTAAGAAAGCAATAGCATTTGTGTAAAATAAACAGGGTAGAGTCAAACAAGTTGAAATCCTCTACTGAAGGAAAAACAGTGCCTCGAGGCTGAGGTGGTGGTACGCATTGGAAGGTAACATGGAAAGCTATTGCTTAGCGTTATTTTCAAGGCAAACCTTTATTTTGGTTAAACATCCCAAATAGGAAATCACATATATCAGGACTTGGAAGTCAGTGGTCAATATATAACATGGTCAGTATATGCTGAGAGTAGTCAGTGTATAACAAGAGTATGTTACTTTTCTAATGGGATGGATTGCCTATGTCTTCCTCTTGTCTCCGTGCAATAAAGTTCTGTCTTACTTGATTTATGGAGCTTTGGCTCTCTGAGAATAGCGTGGAAGCAATGAAGACCTAGATCCTGACGGTTCTTTATCACGTCAACGTATAATGCAGCTAACTCTACAGAACTGAGCAGAACATCTCCATCATGCTGCACGTCTTGCACCCTCTGTAAAAGTTAGTCTTGCAAGTGAAACGGAGGATTGACTGAATTGTGAGAAGTTGCACCACTTTCCTTCTCCATTCTTCTAAATGACCAGGAACTGCTAGGATGATGGAATTCACCATTTTTCAGAGCTCTGTTGCAATTATTCCAGTTGGCCTCCTGGGGAATGATTGCTTTCTCCTCATTGGCCTCTGCACTTCTGGTCCATGTTTGGTGAATAAATATCCCCTTCAGTTTATCTGTCTTACGATTCTGAAAATAAGGTAATTGATCATGTAAGGTACAGTGCATAAAGACAGGCTCACATCTAGGGGGTAATCCATCCATCGTAAAATAGATTATCAGCTATATTAATTGCTCTCTGAAGTTTTACCCACCTCTCCACTGACTGCAGAGGAAGCTTCATCAGTGAGGTAACTTCTAGAAAACTGAAGTTAAGCTGAACCTGTGATCTTTAGAGAATTTTAATCCATTGTTCCCTTTGTTCTGTTCTTGTTCTTTGTGCTTTGGATACCTAAGATCACTGTATCAGCAACTTGCTTTTTGAAGTCATTCTGTGAAGCTGTAGTATCTCTGTGTTACTGGAAACCTGGTGAAAATCTTCCCTCTCCCAGCCTCCAAAACCAGTCAGCTGGGTGTGAATGTCTGACTGGGCTGCCAAAGTGTTTAAAATCATCCTGGGGTAAGGCAAGGTCGTGCTGCAGGAAGGCTCTCTGCAGGTGCCTCTTTCTGCCCAAGGGCTGCACATTAGCCTGGCCGTGGGGGCTGCAATCCTGGAGACACTAACAGAGGAATTTGAGAGCAGGCTGGAAAGCAGGAATACCTCTCCTTTCACTGTGGCGGTTACGTTGTGGTCCTGATCATTTGGACTTTCCTTGGTGGTTTGTTTTAAATCTTTTTTTTTAAATACCAAGTGTCCCGTGATTTTTGGGAGGCTTTACTTCATCTTTTGCATATTTGTGACTTTGTCACCTTAATTTTTCTTGCCAGTCATGTGCTGGACTGTGTATAACGAGCGTGGAGGGAGGGAGCATCAGCTCATTCTTCTTCCCTTGTATTAATGATTTCTTTCCTGTTGCATAAATCATCTTTGCAGTTGTAGGATTTCTTCAGCTGGAAAATAAAATAGCTCCCTTCCCTTCCAGGAGAAAATTGACCAAAATATATTTATGTATTTTAATGTAACAAGACCAAACAAATTGTGCTCCCCAGTCAATACCACCTTCTTGGAGCATTGCTCATTGTAATGAAAGTCAGACTCAGTTTGATGTTTCGTTACTGTGTTCAACAAAAACAAGATGTTGTGAAAGGAAAGGAAGTATTCTTGCTGTTTAAATTACATGCACCTCTATAAGGTAACATATAAAATATATTCAATCAGCATGTTATGTTAGTAGGAGTACCTGCATGTACCTAATTTAATGACAAAATAGCGCTCTCATCAGTTGATTGCTCTGGGTTCTCTCTCCAGCATTGGAGGAATACCTGGGCGTGGCCTGACTTGAAAAGCAAAATTTACATTAATGTTTTCATCTCCCCAAAATTTTATATGAGAATATGGGGCTCGCTTACTTCTCAGTATACTTGAAAGGAGCTGCCTTTTTCTTACGAAGGTTTGAGAAGTCTGGTTGGTTTCTTCAGCGATGAGACCTGCTCTCTTCCGGGCAGCAGTTAATATCTAAGAAAATGGAAATTTGACTTCAAAAAAGATAGTGTGTGCCCCATTAGAACAAAGCCAAATTTTGGAGGATCAATGTTTCTGGATTCCCCTAATCTCTAATTTTGAATGTTCTGCCTTTAGTTTGCAAGTTGTCGTGGGTTAATTTGTTGGTGATCAATAACTTAAAATATTCATGATTATGGGTTGCGTATTTACACAGCAGACTGTACTAGCTTCCTGTGGTAATAGAAAATGTAATGTATCACAAAGTAAACAAAACTTGCTCTTCTAATATCATTCTGGTTTGTAGGGTAAATATGGTACAGAACCACAAATCATTACGAACACAAGAGCTACATAGGTGCATCTGAGGGCAGAAGTTGTCTAAGTGTATTTAGACATATAGCAAACTTAGTGTTTCTGATCACCAAGTATGTCAGTTTGAGACTCTGTGCAGTATACAGGAAAAACCAGTGCTCCTATCTCCAGGCAATTATCCTCCAAATTAACGGTACGCCTTGGACAATTTGGATATGGTCCAAAGCTATTGAAATCAATGGAAGGAGTTCAGGATCCGGGGTTCCACATGTGCAGCAGACAAAAGGGTTGTGCGTTACTTTCACCTTCCTTGGAGAGCGAAGACATGCTGGGGAGTACAAGAAATAGGTGTATTTGTATGTTCTTATATCTGTTGATGCTGAAAACTTTCAGCAATAGTTAATACTAGATATTTTGCTCTTATGAGTTTCAAAGTACTAGTCAGTGCTTTTGTTTTACAATGGCCTCTAAATAGCTTTAAATCTATTTCAGGTTGGTTATAAATAAATTTACTGCCCAGAAGAGAACAGGTCTCATCACTGAAGAAACGAACCAGACTTTCTCCAACACCTAGTACGATGCCTCCTCTGAAACACTTCTCTAGACTTTACTCCTCAGGAAATGAGGTAGCATCACTGGCCTTGGCTCCTCATGAAGGATAAATAGGTGTGGTGGTTTGACCCTGGCTGGATGCCAGGAGCCCACCAAAGCGCTCTATCACTCCCCTCTAACCAGGCAGAGGAGAGAAAAGTAAATCAAAGGGCTCGTGGGTCGAGATAAAGGCAGTTTAATAAAGAAAAAAAAAAAAACAAAAAACAAAAAAACAACAAAAGCCAAACAACTGAAACACTGCCAAAAAAGTGCTCGTCCTCATTTTCTGTCAGAGAAAAAAGACGAAAAAATCTAAATTTAAGGGCTTTTACTAGCGGGGGCGGGGCGGGGAATATTGGAGGCACAGCCTTGATGGTGTTCGAGCACTGCTCAGCAGTAGCCAAAGCATTGGTGTGTTATCAACCCCTTTCTACATAACAATAGAAAGCACATCCCTAGGGCTCGCAGCACTATCCATCCAGAGCCTCTCTGGCGGAGTACTGAATCTGTCTGTCTGGAGCTAAACAGCGTCCCAGTCAGCATCATGTTTAGTTCATATAATTGTGTGCTATGGCAGATAGAATAAAAGGTCCCAGGCAGTGTGTGTGTGCTGGGTGTGTGGGACCCCGACCTACTTGTCCTGTCATCTCAGGGACTCGCTGGCCACCAAGGAGCAAAACCTTCCTCCATCTCATGCCCAGCTGGTGAAGTGCAGGATAGTTTACTTTCTAAAAATGGGAGTCACATAGCAACTCTCAACTCCTCTTACACAGTCTTTGAGGATCAGTGAAGAATAAACACAGGGTGGAAGATGGGAGGTATTGCAAGGGTAACTTTATTAGTTACATCTGGCATTATTGTTGTCTCTGAATGACAGCCTCTGCAATGAAATAGCAGAGCAGGCATCTTTTCACGTTTTGGTATCCAACATACCAAATTCATTCCATTATCTTTTATGGAAATTTTGTGCAGGAGCAGTTTTGATTGATGGATTACATCTGTGGCTGCTGACTGATTAGCAGCATGATAGATGTAGCTTCATTTATAGGGATTTGCTTTCATTCATGAGGAAAAATGGAAGGTTTCTTTCCAGCACATTTTTTGCATTAAAACTTTTCAAAGTGCTCAACAAATGGTAGGCTTTGATTTCCATTTGTTTAATGCCTGTGATAATTAACATTTCTGTGAGGACATTTTAACCAAATGTTCTAGTTCTTCCTCCATTAAAATAATAATTTTTTGCTTTAGCTAAAGAATTTAATTGGTATATGTAAAAACCTTGATAGGGGATTTCTTTTGTCACCATATGAGAGGAAACTGTTCCTGAGGAATGATCATTGTTGCTTTTTCTGGACTTCTTTAATTTATCATTGGCAATATGGTACATCCAGTCCACTCACTACAGATACGCTCTGTCTGCAGTCCATTGTCTCATGGCGTGGGTGGAAAGAGGACATGTATGTGCGTGCTGAAAGAAATCTGAGTTCCTTTTCTTCATACTGAAGAATATCTGGGCAGATTCTCAACCAGATTAATTAGCTGAACATTTTTCAATGCAAAATGACAAGGCTGGATCATTAACCCAGCCTGTCTTTGTGGAGTGGATTTCTAAACCCTCTTTCCTCCTTCGTGGCTTGTAGGAAACCATAGAACTGGGAGATCAAGAAATGGGGCTGAGTGGTGGCAGAGCAAAGGAGGTGACTATTTAGTGACACTGGTACCAGTTCTCTGGGGAGATGCATCCACCCTTGTAATTTTTACACCTCTATTTCATCCTGTGTCCATGGTTCTTGCGTGCAGGTTCAGCACAGACTGGCCTCTGGCAGTTGAGGTCCTGCATAACCTGTCCTGCAGTGAAGCTTGAAGATTTTGGTTCATGCCAGGCTTGCTCCAGGTAAGCTTCATAGGTAGAAGTAGTGGTCTGGACAGTTGTTTCTTCTTGCGCTGCTTATTCTTGTCCCTTCCTTCTAACAGGAGGACTCTCTGTTCAGATTAGAGCACAGCCAACTCTCAGGATAGCTGTCATGGGCAGAACTAGCAAATCTGGGATGATTCCAGCAGTGCACAGAAGGCTGAAAATTTTGTAAATGAAAAATTCTGAGAACACTTACTGTAACGAAGAAAGTGCAATCCCAGTGACTCAAGGCAGAGATATTTCCTGGAAGTATGAGGTGGAGCTATGGTGTGCTTAGGATGGGTGAATTTGAGCTAGCATTTTATCCACCTGATACAATAAGCCATGGAGTTTTCCTCATCTGTTTCTTTTTCCCCCCAGACTTTATGCAGAGGAATAGGGCAGCAGATGCCTTCTCCATATGGAACGATGACAGCAATGGCCTTGTGTGCTGTCTCTCAACTGTTATTTATTCAAGAGCCGGAGCACAGGCAGGACAGTGGGGGTGCAGGGGTTCACCTGCTGCTGTGCGAGTCTCTGCTAGGTGCGTTCCGCAGTTGGGAGAGCAGATGTATTTTCTCAGGTGCAGGGCAGAGTACAGCTAATGAAAGGAGTTGGTTTGTTGCTACAGTTGGTTACTGAGAGCATGTTTACTCTCTTGAGGGACAGATTTGGATCCTGTTGAGTCATAAAGGAAAAGCGTTTGATCTCGAGTCCTTCTGGGGATTTCACTACATTGAGAAAAATGGCAGTGCCTTTTGAGGGGAGCATGTCAAGATTCACAGCCTACTCCTAGGGAATCCTGATTGTAGACAGCAGCTGTATGTGTTGTGGCTCAAAAGAGGTACATTAACAGAGTTATGTATAAAAGTTGTGGAAAAACTATGAACCAAATTAGTAAGAGACTATAAAATGTCCTCTGTACAATACATGTTATTTTCACCTCATCAGTAGATAGAATTTCATTATTAATCATGACAATGACAAGGCCAGGACACATTTACTGAAAAATTATTTACTACAAACTTGCTGTATTGACATTTTGTTTTGACGCTCATTTGGAATTAATTGGCAGACTGAAGCAAACCTCCCTGAGTTACTCTGGAGAGTCTTGAATCAAATTCCTTCAATTCTGAGGCTGAAGTTCAGGCGATGGAGGAACTGCCGCTCCTATAGCTGGTGGGCAGTTTTGCCTCATAGGAAACCTGCGTTGTGGTTCCCTTCATTCTTCCCTCAGTGGAAACAGTTTTTAATTATTTCCAAATTAGCAGGTGGCCTTTCCTGCCATGTGCCAAACTGTCAGTTGAATAGTAGGCTTTCTTTTGCCTAATTTGTATTTTAGGGTGGGGGTGCGGGAATTTTCATTTTCAACTGTTCCAAAAGGCCTGCCTGAAATAGGTAGACAGTATCCAGGTCTGCTCCTCTGTGATACCCAGATGCTCCCACCAACATGTTTCCCAGCAAAAGGGGAGATCTGTATTACTGACTGTCATTGTGTAGGGCAGTGGGGTTCAAAGTGCTGGCAGGTCTGGGGCATAATAGAAGACTGGATCAAGAAAACAAACAAACCCAAAGCTTGAATCTGTTGCTTACAGAAAGTTCTAATTAGCATCGTAGTGATTTCACTGAGGAAAGAAGAAATAGGGAGAGGGATTGTGGCAGGAGTGGAAATGAGATGCTCAGATTTTGTATGCCACTACCCTGGAGGTTGCAGCTGGTTTTTGCCTTAGTGAGAGTCAGCAGCAGCCCTGCAAACATGTGAGCACTGTGAAACGCTGGGGAGTGGCAGAGGACTGCTTCAAGTTGTGCCAGGGGAGGTTAGGTTGGACATTAGGAAAAGTTCCTTCTCCAAAAGGGTTGTCAAGCACTGGAAGGGGCTGCCCAGGGAAGGGGTTGAGTCCCCATCCATGAGGGTATTTAAAAGCTGGGCAGACAAGGTGCTCAGGGACAAGGTTTAGTGGTGGGATGGCAGGGTTAAGGTGGACTGGATGATCTTAAAGGTCTTTTCCGACCTAAGTGATTCTATGACTGGAGTATCCGGGAGGAAGATTAGTGAAAGAAAGGAGGAGAGAGAGAAGTGCAATCAAGGACCTTGAAAGAATGCTTTTTGAGGAGCATGGCTATGAGACTGTATAGGGGTATGTTGTACTTGAGTGAGTTATGGTTTTTCACAAAAAAGTATCTAAATAGTGGGGAGCACTGTGGACACCAGCGTTTTGTTTCTTCCCAAGGCAGAAGAGAGGAGTGCAGCTCTTTATTTTTTCTCAAGTAAATGAGAAAAAATTCTTTCCTTCACTCGTGAGTATTTACAGTGTTCACCCAAGCCCGGAACATTGAACCGGTGTGGGTGATGGCACCTGGGGCAGGGCTGGCCCTGTAGCTCTGCTGCCACATCTCCTGAGGCTGTCCCCATGCATGTGTGGCTGCTTGAGGTGCTGTGGAGCTGAGGGACATGCTCTGCCTGCCTGCTGCCAAAAGAGCTCTCTCTGTGCAAATTAGTTCATAACTTATGAGCTTTGACAAGTTTTTGTTGGCTGCGCTCTGGGAAACGTTTTTGAATGGCTGTTGCTGAGTTTGCTTTAATCTTTTCCCAGATTTTTTTGGCTGTCGTGGAAATAGCTGGATTATTTAATTGTGTTTTTGAGGTACATACATAGTCACCTGAAACTTGGTGACGTAAAAAAAGAAAAGTGTATCTATAACAAATGCATTTATTTTCACTAAAAAGAAACAGGCTCCTTCTGCAGCAGAGCTGTGTGACCCTGGCCTGGCTTCAAGTACACGTGGAGCCTGCTGTGCAGGGATGCAGCACTTACATCGTCCTGAGGGAAGCTGCATTTTAGTTGGTTTGATGGAGACTCCGTGGCAGTGTGCTTGGCACGCTTCAGCTGCTCTTGTCCCCCCGTCCACGCACAGCCCCGTTGCTGAGCTCTCCATCACCAGCATGTCGGAGCTGGGACAAGGACCAGCCACATGTACTGGGTGGGACAGTGTTTCTCATCGCCTCCTTTCCCCCATGCGAGTCGTTTTTCGCTCCTCCACAGCTGCCATCCTCCCACTGAGTCACTTTGGATCTGCTGCAGTGGCGACTCCCAGTGACACAGAATTTCACTTTTCATTGAGCCAAGTACCTGCCCTGTCATTTTGGGCTGGTCTGGGGTGAGGGGGAGCACTGACGCAATAGACCCAAGGCATAATTCTCCTCTCCTCAGCTCTGCTCTGTCATTCACTTGGAAAAAGGGTGCCTTTGCTCTCCAGGACTTCAAAAATGGCTTCAAAAGCTGCACGTTCTGGAAGAATACATCCCAGGGCTGCTTGGTCACTATTGCTAATGCTTGGCTACTTCAGCTGAAATACCTTAGGTGATGCTTTTCCATTACTACAGTGTGTCAGGTTCCTGTTTGGATTTGAGCGTGGGGAATGTCCTGGAGAGCATTGGGAGCATCTCTGCCCAGGGGCGCTTCTGCTGGGAAGGGAGGTCTTACCGGAGCCGCTTTTGGGAAACTGCGTGAGTTTTCATCCTATGCTGCTTGCTCCTTGTTTGTCCTGCTCTTTAGTTCTCTGTTGAATTAAGTAATGATCCTCCAGACTCCCAAATGTCCATTTTTTGAGCTTTTCCATGAAAAGGAGGTTAAGGGTAACTGATTTCTTTTTGCAAATAAAGCTGAGGAAAACTGCCTGCAAAAGCTATGACTTCTGAAAACAGGCTGATTTTGCCAAGAACTGGAGTGCTGACAACACTGAAGTGACTAAGCACCTCGTGCTTTACTTCCGATACGAAAAAGCAGCTCATTGGATATGGATTGACACTGGGGTTTATCCCACTCCTCTAGCACTTCTCCCCAACCCAGGTGCCCCGAATGAGAAGGCTGGCTTCAGCTCATCTCAGATTTCGTTAATTAGCAGGCAGAGGCGACGGGCTCTGTGCACTCTGTGTTGCATAAGAGCAGCAAAGGAAACCCTTCTCCACTTTTCATTCATCTGCCTGGTGAATAGTACTTTAGTTCTCTCTGCTAGCACGATGGGCTGGGAGCAGCCAGCAGCGATCCCTTCCAGCGCTTGATGAGATCACAAATTTCCGGATTGAGAGGGTGTGAAAGGAAGAGCTAATCTACTGGCTGGCACCACCGAGTCAGGAGTTACCGGGCTTAGGGTTTTTTCTGTTTTTCATACAAGAAAGATCTCTCACAAATTTCCATTTTTCTCTTGCATTTAAAAGGGATTGTTTTTAAATTGATATTTCCTTCCATCCCCTCCCTTATTCATCCCTTACTCTAAACTATGACCACAGCCATTTAAGAGCTGCTGGCAGCTGCAGCAGACTGGAGGATTCTGGCTGGGGAGAGGTGCAAAAATACAGAGACCGGTGAAATACGTTGGCCTTGTTGTTCGGTGTGGGTGTGCACATGTGCTTCAGCCTACTAATGTGCTTTTTGCAAAGCTTTCACCAATGAAATAGAGGAGAGATTCAACATCACAGACCAGGGCTGCGTTTGGTCCCTGGTCACGTACAGCCTGAGCTGGGTGAGCCAGTTTGGACTGGGTCACACCAGGAGACCAGGAGAACCGTTCATGGCACCTCTGTGGGTTGATGAACTTGCTTTGTGCATAGGTGGTGAGTGCCGCTACTGAAATTTGCTTTCCCACAGCTCCGTGTGTAGGCAGGCTGCTGCTTATGCGTGAAACCCGGGCGTAGACCAATGGACAAACTAAGTGGGTAATGCCCGCAGCTGGGCATGGCAGGGAGTGTGCTCGCAGCACATGGCACAGGAGGGATCGCAGAGGTGGCTGCCGCCTTCTGCTTTCACATCAGGCTTGCATCTGGCCCTGCTCGCTCTTCAGAAGGAGAAGATGTATATCAAAACAGCATTTCTATTTTTACCATTCTCAAAAAGGGCAATTTAGTGAGGAATTGAGAGGTAGGATAGAGAAAAGTTCTATCTAAACTTGTTTGCAGGGATCTGCAGCTGGTTAAATCGCAGGTACATCTTCAAAGCTGGAAATCAGTGGGTTCTCATGCAGGTGTTGTCCTCTGCAGTGGGCTGAATTTATTCTATTTATTGCTTTTTGTTTATAAATGGCTACCTCTTTTTGTTCAGTGAACATTTGAAAGAATGCTCTTGATCCTGCAGCATCTCTTCCACACATGCACACCTTCTGCAGTTGTTCCGCTGTCTCGGGGGCAACCTTCACACAGAAGGATGCTGTTCATCTGAAGTCTTTGAAGGAAAGTGCCTCCTGTCACCTCTGCTTAGCTAGAATAAGCTTTCTGGTTCAGCACTGAAATGAAACAGTCTGGAAAAAGAATCTCCCAATAAAATACTCCTCTTAATTTAAAGAAGTAGCACATTTAAAATGGCTAGATCATCTGTGGGAACACACTGGTTTCATCAACATTTTCAAGGAATACAGCTGAACTGTTTTAATCAAGTCAACATTCTTTATGTTATGGCTTTGATTGAAGTAAATCAATCTGAGTATATTGTTTTGCAAAAATGTCAGAATTTATAACTTTTTGGCCCCAAATTGAATTTTGAAATCTTGTTTTGTTCTCCCCACTTCCCTTGCCCGGAGACAGGAATATGATGTTTTTCAGCCAGTGCTAGTTATAATTTTGATGGTTGCTGCTTTTAGCCTTGCATGTCCCGTCACACGGATATTGGTTTCCATCAGCAATGCGAAGCATTCTCCTTTCCTTTTCCATGAAGACGTGTGCCTGTAGTGCATGTGCGTTTGGACTACTTTTTTTTAAGCTGGTTTTCCATGAGGTGTCTTTGCTCTGCCTTGCCTAGGAATCATTTTTAAAGAAGGAACTGAGAAATAAGGAACTCCTTTGTGGTCTGACCATCCTCTATTTACTGCTGATGAACCTCACAGGTTTGCTTCTGTTGACTTTGAGGGACTTAGTCCCAATCCAGAGCACTAGCCCCCCCTTGCATGGGCACTCATGCTTTCTCAGGACGTGCTGTGTGCACAGGACTGAGCAATAGCTCCTTTAATAGCGGTCCAGTACCATGCCCCTGAAGCCAACAGAGTTAGCCCTCAAACCAAAGGTGCGCAGGAAATACAGCACAGCAGGCTGGGAAACTCCACAAAGGGCATAAATCAAAGCCTTCCGGGTCACGAAGTGATGCTTGAGGACTGGGGTGGTTATCTTGCTGTAGAGCTCTGTAAAGCTTTCAATGGAGACTTTAAAAGACCTTTAATTTAGGTGTGTAGGGCTAAATTTGTTGTGACATCCCGCCCAACTGAGCAGTGAAAGTCAATGGCATTGATAAGAGTGGGTGAAGGACAGAGTTGAGTGTAAAAAGACCCGATTCTAATTTCAGTGAAGCCCATCCATATTGTCCCCGTTGTGTAAGAGAATATTAAAGAATGCATTAAAAGAGTTAATGGAATCAAATTACTGCAATAATATCTGCTGGGATTAAACTCCCCTATCCTCCAGAGATAACGTGTTTTTTACCCTCATGGTATGGACACCTTTATTTCCCAGCTCCAGCTTTTGATGCCAGCAACAAGTAATTAGCCGCTGTCTCCAGAGCATTGTTTCGGCATGGGGGAAGGGCATAGATCCAGAGGCAGTTGCACATCAGCTGCGTGGGCTGGCAAGAGCATGCATGCTCTGTTTGGGGGGGATGCATTTTCTCAGTGGGGTTCAATGGTCACGTCTGTGCGCTTCGCTCAAAGCTGTTTTTCTTGAAGTAGAGGCTGTTTCTTTGATATGCAGCTTTATGGGGTGGGGGGGGTGGGAGCGATGGGTGTGGGGAACAGATGGAGAAAGCACAGGGAAAATGCAATGGTTTAAAGGAATAGTGAGAGATAGGGTTTTTTTTGAATCGTTACAGCAGAAACAAGGAGCCTCTGATGAAGACAAGTAAGCCTGAGGATAGGGAAGATCGTGGTGTTATTGACAGAAAAAGGGTTTATAAGGTTTTCAGCCTTATCAGCTGGTGGTTGGAAGCTTGAGAAACCAAATGTTGAGGGATGTGGAAATGATCAAAAGAGAAAGGGTACAGAGGGACTGAATAAGGCATTGAGCGTAACGTGTGAGAGGCAGGGAGCAGGGACAGGGCTTGCTCCGGGAGAGGGGCCACCAGCTCTCTGGGCCTCTCCGTGGGCGAGAGGCAAAGGAGCAAGGGGAGAAACAGAGGAAAAACGGGAGGTGACCTGGACAAGCAAACAAGCCCCTGGACAGAAAGGGGGTGCAGATGAGGAGGGGAGGAGGTAACTGTACAGGGGAGGGTAGTCAAGCAGCTCTGTCCACGAAAACAGGACCGTCCCATGATAGAACCTCAGCTGTGTTTGGACTTCCGGGGATGCTAGATAGAAATTATGACTGGCTTTCTGCTTATTGCTTTGGGATACAAGGTAATTTGGGGGTTTCATGTTGGGAGTTCAAGTTTATGCCTGAGAAGCGAGTGCTTGTTTTGGGAAACCTGGATGTACAAGCAGGGCTGGCAAACACTGTTCACAGGGGTGTCCTGCTTCCACTGTCAGCTTTACCTGACAGATGGTGCTGCACCAGGGCAGCAGTAGCTGACTGTGAGTAGTTGCTGTTTGGATACAAAGTGGGTGATGTGCACAAGCTTGCCCTTCATGTGACCTGCTGGTGCTGATTACCAAGGCGATGCTGTGCCCTACCTTCGTGCATGCAGAGGCTGGCCAAACCTGGGATTGACACCCAAACAGCCTACATCGGGGTCCTGGAGCTTTCTGAGCCTGGGAAGCACCAATGTGGGAGTGGGAGGCATAGGCCACGGCAGGGCTGGGCTCAGCTGCTGCAAGCAGCGCACTGGTAAGCACAGAGTTTGGCCAAGGGACCTACAGGCGCTGAAGCATTAAAGCCAGGAGGTACCAATGGGAGGGGTTGGTGACAAAATCCTGCTGTGGGACCCTTATAGAAGAAGCTTATCTTTAATTGTCTTTCCATTCATTACTTCCCAGCTAAAGCCATGTAATAATTACAAATTTGGATTACCTGGAAAAGCTGCTGGAAGTAGGATAATTTATCAGTTCCCAGGCTGGATTTGGAAGAATTAATTTCAGCACCACACATTGAAAATTATCCTTCACGTGAAAAACCCTAGTTTTGAGAGCAGTTTTGAACAAGTGAGATTCTTCCAAGCCGTTGTTACACTTTCTGACAAGTTTATTTTTCCTTCAATCAGCATCCTTTAGCACACACAACTAAAATACTCAAACTGGTAGGGGAAAACCTACACTTGTAAGAATTGTCTCTCTGTACAACGTACTGAAGTAATTCAAATTCCAGAGCAGAACTGTGGAAATTCGTAGCACAGTTTGTCCGTATCTTATCAGAACAGGCATGCTTTTCCCATGGCCTGGCCACTTTCCAGCAGTGCCGAAGCAGACTTGTTGGAAGCCCAGTTTGAATGGGAGAAGTAATCTTTCTGAATGGAGTTGCTGGCAGGATTCCTGTTGCGTGTGTGGTTTATTGTTCTTGGTGATGTGACTACACTTCACCCCCTAGATAAATGTTTTGGGGTCTTTATTTTTTTGATGATGGGAGGGGTTCTGGAAAAATAATTAGATAGCTAATTCTGTAAAATTCTATAGGCAGATTTTTTTTCTGTTTGAACTACTTTTCCGTGTTAATAATGTAGCTTTTTGAGCATGCTTTTGATGTAAAGGACAACAGCTGATTTACTTTAACTCCTAAGCTTTTCTATGGTCAAAGGGTTTAGTAATCAATAAGCAAACAATTTTCTTTTCCTCAACACATTTTAACAGTGTTATTATGCCAAAACACTTTTTTATATATATGCCAAATACTTTTTTATATATATTTTTTTTTTTCCTGTTCATAGTGTAGTAATTCACGATAAAGTATTATTGGTGTTGTCAAAAATAAAAGTGGTTGCCAATGGTGGCGTATCCTCAGTTGGTGTAAAGGTCCACTACAGTGGTAGCTCTAGCGGAGTCAGAGTCAATCCTCCTGTGCACTGCAGGCCTGCTGTGGAGCTGTGCCAATTGCTCTGAGCTGGGGATCCAGCCTCTAATATGTATTACAGGATAGCTAATATGATGTTTAACCACACAGTAACCACAATACACAAAGAAGTTCTATTTTAGCACTGCTGAAGCAAAAAAATAACTGTTAATGCTGAAGACTGAAGGGCAAAAGATTGCTAAGTGGGGGAAGGAGACTGAAAAAAACCTCCTCTGATTTTGAGTTACGTGTGAACAAATTCTCATGTCTCAAGGCTAAGTTTTGTCTAAGAAAGATCTTTAAGATTTGGGTCTTTGTAATTAAAAAATAAAGAATAACTATCTTAAACTTATATCTGCAGAGGAAGAACTGTGTATTTACTTACTATTTGCCAAAAAATCTTTCTCTTTTTAGCTAGAAAGATTAACAAAAAGGCATTGAAGTATAAAGGCCTTCTCTTTATTGATATAAATATATGTTTTGTGAACAGATTCAAAAGAGAACAGTCACAACCTTTTTTCTTTCTTTCTTTCTCAAAATGGGGGGGGAAGGGAAGCATGCAACTCCAAACTTAGTGCCTACAATGCTTGGAAGACTTTATGATTAATTTCGTACTTAGGTTTCCAGATGTTGGATTTTGTCCCAACTTTTAAAGACCTCTAATGTTTAACAGGATATGTGCTGAGTATAGTCTTTAACAGAGTTTTCTTTCATAACTCTAGGATCTATGAGAAAAGGTAACTTGGGAAAACACTGCAGATTCGGAGCTGAATCTACATCCTTCTAGGAAAAAAACCCACATTAAATGTGCAAGTTTGGACTGGAGCTATATTTGTTTGGGAAGACTATGGATAGGTACCAGAGCTGGCAGCAGAGCTGTTTGAATGCC
This sequence comes from Egretta garzetta, assembly GCF_000687185.1. Lineage (NCBI taxonomy): Eukaryota > Metazoa > Chordata > Aves > Pelecaniformes > Ardeidae > Egretta > Egretta garzetta. Next base: position 82,823 of record NW_009259328.1, read on the forward strand.
ATCCTCCTTGTGCTGCTGTGGACTGGCATTTCCCATGCACAGAGGGACTGCACGGGCACAGAGTGCCAGCCCCTGGACAACTGCATCGAGGATGTGCTGGAGCCTGGCGAGTGCTGTGCTACATGTCTGCAGCATGGCTGCACATGCGAAGGCTACCAGTACTACGACTGCGTCAATGTGGGCTTTATCAATGGCAAAGTACCCGAAGGGCAGTCTTACTTTGTGGACTTTGGAAGCACTGAGTGCTCATGCCCCAAGGGAGGAGGCAAGATCAGCTGCCAGTTCATGCTGTGTCCAGAGCTGCCCCCAAACTGCATCGACGCGGTGGTGCCAGCTGATGGGTGCCCTCAGTGTGGGAGAATAGGTTGCCTCCACGAGGGCCAGAAGTACGTAGCAGGGCACACTTTCCACATGCCCCCCTGCAAGGTTTGCCATTGCCCGAACGCTGGTGGTGAGCTGATGTGCTACCAGCTTCCAGACTGTAACACGTTTGCCTTAAACACAGCAAGCCCAATAGATGCTGAAGATAGCGAGCCAGAGAGGCACTATGACGACCCCTACAGCTATGACCAGGAGGCACCAGAAGGAGACAACACCCAGGTGGAGTCGCCAAAGAAATACAGGACTTATTCGTCCCACCTTGAGCAAGAGAGCATCAGCCAAGAGCAAAGCGAGGATTATGACTACCTACCAGCCAGCATTGCTCCTTCAGTTTTGGCTCCTGCTGATCTGTACACCGAGGAGATGGCTGTGCCACTCACCACGCCAGTGTCTAAGGTCCCCTCTGAAATTCGCAGTGCCACAGAAAGAAGTGAACGGAAGAGGGTGCCCCGCACCACTGCAGCATCCCTTCAGCAAGTGACGCATAAGGAAACACCAGTGACCACCAGTGCCCCTCCAGAGCACACAACGGCCACCACTGAGGCACCCAAACCCCTGGAGGAGTTGGAGAGGAGACCAAAGGGGAAGCAAGGGGACAAAGAGAGGCATGAGCAAGAAAAAGCCCCCCACTCTAAAATGAAAAAGACTGCCAGAAAAGAAGAGCCTGGGAACAGCATGTATCTAGGCTTGAAAGAGGTGAATTTAACAGAGCCGAGCTGGTCAAAATCTTCCCATGAAACGCATGAGGGAAGTGCTTTCCCCAAGGTAAAGTTCAGTGCAACAGCCTCTCCTCCTGTGGCTCTAAAGGAAGACCATAGTCAGTCATCCCAAAAACAGTCACAGACGCTTTATCGTTACCATCCCGAGGAAGATGGGGACCCCAACTCTATTCATGCTAACCCCAGGTTACCAGAAGGTAAGAACAGTTCCAGTGTAGATGCCTAGAGAGCATTTACTCATAACAATGTTGGTGCATATCCACTGTTCTTTTCTTCTTACTGCTCCACATGGGCATGAAGTCAAGCAAACCTCCAGTTACCTTATTTCATCTCTTTGAGAAGATGGTTTGTGCTTCATTTGACATAATAGATACCATTTCACTATTGCCTACCTTGCTTTGATTTTGCAGACTGTCGATGGTGTTTTCCGGTATTTTAACTTTATTTCAGATGATGACTTGTTAAACTCTGACCTTTTCCTTCCATTACTTGCTTTTAATTTCTAGTGTGATGTTAGAGAATCATCTTACTCTACACAGAAGGATTTAATTAGTTATCTGCTTGGATCCTGCAGTTACCAACTGAACATAATCACATTTGTAACTTTTTGTCTTTTGCTGGGGAGGAAGTGAAATGGTTGCGCTTCTACTATGAAAATATTTACTGCACTTGTAACATTTATCCTATGGCTGAAAGGCTGTCTGAGCTCATTAGCACAAGAACTTGATAGATACACTCAAATACCCCTGAGGACTAGCAAGGAGGAAAAGGACTGCCTCCTTGCTTTGTGTTTTTTGGGGGCTGGAAGTTTATGATCAACTGTGGCAAGTACACATATTTCCTCTCTGCCTCTGGATTACTCTTGACATCTGCAGTGAATGTTGATTATATGCTTTATGCAGTGCTCATTACTCTAATGAATGCAAACTTCATCACTATAAATTAGCACATATACAGCTCATATTTCCAATTCATTTTTCATCAAATCAAGAACAATATCTCCTTTTTCAAGATGTGGCACAAAATGTTCTTGTGAGACTCAGATGTATAATACTTGCAGTCTGAGTGGAGAATACTGATTACTCCCAAGACAGTGATATTTCTTCCTGGGTTATCTAGATAGCCCTTAAACATCTTGAGCTGCCCAGTCCGTCTACTCAAGAAGTTGAAGAGAGAGAGGAGGAGAGCAGATTTGGAGCTGAGGCTCTAGGTGCCGACACAAGCAGCACCTCATGACTGCTTACCAAACAAAAGATGTACGAGGTCCGTGAATGGAGATGGTAGCCTTTTTCTTTCACTTCCACTTATGTTTTTATCATAAATGTTGACCTCACAATTAGTGATAGCAGCTATAATCTGAATCAGACCTCGACTTCTTGATTCCGCCAAAACCAGTCTTACCTGAAGACCCCCAGTGTGTTGCAGGAGTATGCCAGGCAGCAGTGTTTGAATGCAATGCCTTGAAGTGGAAAGACGTTAGCTGAGCACACATACCATCTGGAGGGGTGCCATTAGGAAGTGCAGGCTTTCAAAAGTGATTTTGAAGATAGTCTCCTCTAAGCCTTTCCTCTGTGCTACCTTCTCTTCATGGATGCGTGTTGTATTTTACTTCTAGCTCCATTTGTTATGTGAAAGATGAATCAAACGGGGGTGACTGGCAGAGTAGGGAACTGATTCCAGCCTTCCAGTTTGTGTAACCTGAGTAAGAGGATCTGTCTGTAACGCCTTCATCTGCTCTGTGCAAATGCAAGTGGCAAAAAGCGTCTGCCTGTATGGTGCACTGAGTTAATCTGTAGTCAGATTTTACTCTGCTTAGTATTACCATGCATCTTAAACACCACACTCTTCCCTTGTATTTGTTGCAGCCTACTATAAAGTATGATCTGAGCTGTGCATCGAGGCTGTGCATAATACATGGGTCTGAGTTAGGGCTAATATGCAATAACTTGTTTTCTGATATAACTTAAAAACAACCTATTTAAAATGAAACTGCCTTTTTTTCCTCTCAGAAAGGAAAGATGGATGGACCATCCTGAAATTTTCAGCTAGAGGGTTTAAGAAAGCCTATTGGGGTGAAAGTGTTCAGCAGCAGAGCTAACCACTACATTTTAGAGTCTCCTTGGGTGATTTCCAGTCTATGATTCCTGGGAACTGCTTGGGAACATGAGACAGGTCTGGTTGAGGTCTGGATTAGGTCACGATGCCTGTTGGGTAGTAGCAAAATGTGATGGATGTCATGTCAGGCATGAATTGTTTAGCCTACAGAAGCAGGCTTGGAAATCACTGGATGCCATTTTTGCCTTAGTGGAGATATATATATATATATAATTTCCTTTAAATATTGTAGATGTAGAAATGGAAATGAATAGCCTTTGGGAGCACAGCGCTCTCTGTTTGGCTGTAGGCAGTGCAGCCCTGAGGCTGCTAGTTCCTTGTTTGGCCCACAGAGTTGCTGCATGTCCTGGGGGTGATTGCTGGTGATTGCACCCTGAGCATTACCCCGCAGCTGCTGGCAAGTGGAGTCTGGCCAGGCAGCCCCTGTCCCCTGTCCACTCCACCGTTCCCATTAGGAACAGTTGGTGGAAGCAGATCTGCACAGGCTGTAAAGGAACCTTCTCCAAAAATCAGGAATCTCCCTTGACTTGACTAGTGCCAGTGCTCATGCCTGGGGACTGCTGCATTTTCACTTGTTTTGCTGTTTTAATTGATGTGGTTGTGACTCATGTGAGTAGATGCGTATGTTTCAAGTAAATAAACCACATCCATCTTCTGTCTCTTCAGTGACTCCTGAGCCAGTGATCAAGGGTGAGTGAAGACATTAGTCAGACCTGAAAGAAAAATTAATTTTGCCCTCAGATATAGAATGCAAACATAAATTTTGTACATGTATTTCTAACTATAAAATGGCATAATTACCAGAATCGCCAAATAACTTCTTTCCTCCCCTCAAGAATCAGCAGCATGATGTAAACTGCATCAATCCCCTAATTCTTAAAACCTGTGAGGCCGTTTTGCTGTTTCCTAATGAGGCTGCCACTCTTGCAGCGGCCGGTGCTGCACCTCGGGGTGCAGTTGGCCCTTGGAGGCTGCGTGGGGGCGGTTTGGGTCCTCCCCAGCTCCTTGGGGTGCAATGTGAGCCAGCCCTCGTGTGCAGGCACTGAGTTGCTCCTGTCTCAAAACAAGAAGGTGCTCCCAGGCCAGAAGCTGCAGCCTGCCCAGCCCATTTGCTCCCAGAAGCTGTGAGCATAGATTTTGTTTGACTGGCTCTCGGTGGGGTGCTGTGGGGTGCAGAGGCCGTCACTCGCCGCTTGGGGAGGGGGTGTTGGCCTCTATGAATTCTGTGGGGTTGCAGGGGGTTGCAGCAGGCAGGGGAGATGCCTGCAGCCCGAAGTGGCTGTGCCTTCCCAGTACAGAAGGGCTGGATTAGAGGATTGTGTGGAGTTTTTGCACCTAATTGAATTTTCCTGTTTTTCTCATCAGCCTGTGTATGGGGCTGCATTTTCTTTATTTTGGGTTTTTTCTTCCTTGAAGTCATCGATACGGTCATTAACATTTCATCTTAACTGCTTTTTTTTCTGGAACCATACATCAATTTAGGTTCCCGAGTCACTGAGAGATGCATTTTTGTGACTGTAGGGACATTCTAGATTTTTTTTTTTGTCTTTTCTTTTTTCTTCAGAGTTTAGAAAAGTGTTGGATGCTTCACAGAAACATTTGCTGCCACTAAAAATTCAGCCCAAGTTAGATGGCTATTGCATTTGTTCTTCCTATTAGCTGTATTCTGGCACAAGAACTCAGCTGTGGTTGGATCCCTGATGCTTTTGGTTAAAAACTTGGCTTCATTACTTGTATTTTATGTATCTCACCTTGGTTTTATATGTAGCTGAGTTTTCATCTCCCAAATCTCTGATGGCTCATATGTAATCTAATGGTGGAAACAACATGGAGTACTTTGGTGCTCAGGAAAGGTTCATTTTGTGTTTTGATTCCCTCTCTCCTCTTGCACTCCGTTTTTCATCTGTGTTTCAGTATGGCTTGCGAGGCTGGCTGGCGTTGCTTCCCTGCTCGCTGGCAGGCCGGTTGGGCCCCAGGAGAGGTGCCATCCCCCGGCAAGGCTGCCCTGGGGTATGTGCTGAGCTCTGCCCAGCCCGGGGATGGAAATAACTCTGCATCTGAAAAGCTGCCCTTGTTAGACCACAAACATATGCAACGAAATGTAACACTGCACTGTATTTTGCATCAGCCAGCTAAGATGATCTATTTTAGCGTCTTCACTCACGGACTCCAGTGAATTATTGTTTGTTTGGGGAATTTTTCCCCTCTCCTTTTGTGGCTGCTCTGAGCTTTTTTGGACCAGCCATCTTGCTGGTTATCCAGGTGCTGTGTGAGGCCAGGCCCTTACTGGTGGCCCTCTGCGTTGGCAGCAGCGCTCATGGCCCCCAGGAAGGATGCCGGTACTGCTGCCATCACAGAAACGGGCCCTGTTGCAAACCCACTGTTTAAAATGGAGACTTTGGGGAGCTGGTTTCCCCATTTGCAGGGTGGGAAGTGCAGCACCAGCTCTGCAGGGCTGCATGAGCCCAGTGGCTGGTTTTCTGCCTCTGACAGAGGCTGCTTGGGGGGGTTCCGCCACCCTGTGTTCTGTGCCGGCTGTAGTACTCCCTGCTGTGGGAGCATTCATCTTTTACTCCGTGCATGAGCGCACTTCTCATAGACCCTGAATATAGACTAAAGAGCAACCTTCTTCAGCAACACTCAGACCTATTGAAGTTTCTGTGGCAAATGCTAATTACGCCATTCCATAAGGAATTTTAAGTGTAAAGTAGAAGTAATTCCTCAGACGAGAAAGTGTAAATTAAGTACTTTCACCAAGGGAAGGGATGAGACTGATGGAGACTATTCTCTTTAGAGAGTCTCTTTCCAAACATTGATCTTATCCTGTCACTTATTGCAAGAGCAGCAAACAGAGGGAGTTTTAATTTCTGTATTTCCTATTTCCTCATCCTAAAAATGCCCTGAACAGGGGAAGGTTGAATAAGACATCTTTAAAGATCCTTCCGTCAAGCTTCGTTATGATTTTCCCACTTTTTTCCATTTCCCTACGCTCTGTCAGTAGAGCGCTGTTTATTGGATAGATGTAACTCAGGTAGCAAACAGCCTCATTGTGAATGTTTTATGATTTGCATTCTGGTTTTGGCAGGCTGGATAGCAATTTGTGTCTAGCTGGAACAAACAAGAAGAGGAGCACTACTGGACCTTGTGCTGAAAAATAAAGAAGAACTGGTTGAGGATGTGAGGGTAGGGGGCAGTCTTGGCTGCAGTGACCATGAGATGGTCCACAGAGTTCCGGATTCTGCATGGTGGAAGCAGATCAACAAGTAGGACTGCAACACTGGACTTCAGGAGAACTAACTTTGGCCTCTTCAGGGACCTATTTGGAAGAATTCCATGGGCTAAGGCTCTTGAAGGTAGCGGAGTCCAAGAGAGCTGGCTGCTATTTAAGCAGCTCTTCCTCCATGCTCAGGATCGATGCATCCCCATGAGTAGGAAATCAAGTAAACGAGGCAGGAGGCCTGCATGAATGACCAAGGAGCTTCTAGTAAAACTCAAAGAAAAGGGAAAGCTCTATGGAATGTGGAAAGAGGGTCAGACCACTTGGGAGGCATACAGGTGCCCCGGTGAGAGAAGATACAGAGAAGGGGGAGTTACTGAATGCCTTCTTTGCTTCAGTCTTCACTGCCAAGGCTGGCCCTCAGGCTCCCCAGTCCTTGGAGGTAAGCGAGCAAGCCTGGAGAAAGGATGAACTTCCCTTGGTTGAGGTGGATCAGATTAGGGATCTTTTAAGTAAACTGTACACCCGCAGATCCATGGGTCCCGATGGAATGCACCCGCAAGTGCTGAAGGAGCTGGCAGACGTCATTGCTGAGCCACTCTCCATCATCTGTGAAAGGTCCTGGAGAACAGGTGAGGTGCCTGAGGACTGGAGGATAGCCAATGTCACTTCAGTCTTCAAAAAGGGCAAGGAGGACCCAGGGAACTACAGGCCGGTTAGTCTGGCCTCTGTCCCCGGGAAGGTGATGGAACAACTCATTCTGGGTGTCCGCTCCAAGCAAGTGGAGGAAAAGAAGATAATCAGGAGTACCCAGCACGGATTCACCAAGGGGAAATCATGCCTGACCAATCTGATAGCCTTTTACGATGGCATGACCAGCTGGGTAGATGAAGGGAGAGCAGTGGATGTTGTCTACCTTGACTTCAGCAAGGCTTTTGATACTGTCTCCCATAACATACTCATAGGGAAACTCAGGAAGTGTGGGTTGGATGACTACTGGCTGAATGGCAGGGCTCAGAGGGTTCTGATCGGCGGGGCAGAGTCTAGTTGGAGGCTGGTAGCTAGTGGAGTTCCCCAGGGCTCATTACTCAGCCCGGTCTTGTTCAATTTGTTCATCAATGACCTGGACGAGGGGACAGAGTGTACCCTCAGCAAGTTCGCTGATGACACAAAACTGGGAGGAGTGGTTGCTATGCCAGAAGGCTGTGCTGCAATTCCGTGGGACCTGGACAGGCTGGAGAGTTGGCCGGAGAGGAACCTGATGAAGTTCAACAAGGGCAAGTGTCGAGTGCTGCACCTGGGGAGGTTGAACCCCATGCACT
>NW_009259328.1:90675-111510 GCF_000687185.1 Egretta garzetta
TGCCAAGAAGGCCAATGGTATCCTGGGGTGCATTAAGAGGAGCGTGGCCAGCAGGTCGAGGGAGGTTATCCTCCCCCTCTACTCTGCCCTGGTGAGACCCCATCTGGAGTACTGTGTCCAGTTCTGGGCTCCCTGGTTCAAGAAAGATGAGGAACTCCTAGAGAGAGTCCAGAGGAGAGCAACAAGGATGATAAAGGGACTGGAGCATCTCCCCTATGAGGAAAGACTGAGAGAGTTGGGCTTGTTTAGCCTGAAGAAGAGAAGACTGAGAGGGGACCTCATCAACATGTACAAATATCTCAAGGGTGGATGTCACGAGGACGGAGCCAGACTCTTCTCAGTGGTGCCCAGCGCCAGGACAAGGGGCAATGGGCACAAACTGAAACATAAGAGGTTTCAGTTGAATATGAAGAAAAACTTCTTTACTTTGAGGGTGACAGAGCACTGGAACAGGCTGCCGAGGGGGATTTTGGGAGTCTCCTTCTCTGGAGAAATTCAAAGCCCGCCTGGTGAAGTCCTGTGTAACATGCTCTAGGTGAACCTGCTTTAGCAGGGGCGTTGGACTAGATCTCCCGAGGTCCCTTCCAACCCTTGCCGTTCTGTGAACTTGCTAGAATGTAGTTGAGATTTCAACTGACCCATCTGCTGCACGTTTGCTGAGGCTTATGAAAGAGGATGAGCTTGAATTTCTGAACTGAGGACAAACAGGAAATGAGATCCATAAAGCAGACTTGCAGGGAGGGTCCCCGAGGCGTTCCCTGAGCACACCTACCCTTTGTCTCACCTGCTGCCACCATAAAATGCACCGGAGGTGGGAGAATGCTATGTGTGGTGCTTCGGAAACACAAACTCCATTTGCAATTGCTTGTAATTTTTGGTATCAGGTGAAGTGTACTTTCACATTTACTTGACTTACCTCAGGCTTAATCCTATGTTCTCTACTTCCTCCCAGTTCTCTCTGCAACAAAAAGGAATCAGCTTGGAGCCCTCAAACTAGGATAACTGAGGAATAAAAATCAACTTCAGGAGAGTGGGGTGTGGGGGGAAAAACCCTCTGGGCCAGCAAGTGTGAATCAGTAGAATTACAGCCCTAGGAGACAGCGTTCAGTTGTCCCTTTGATAGTTAAAGTTCTGAGGTAGTAAGACTATAGAGGAAGATAGTATGAATGGGTATAAGGCAGGCTGGGATGCTTAGAGAAAGAGGAAGGTGAAATACTATAAAATTAGAAGTGTTTTAGAGAGAACTGCAAAACATCTATCTGTCCTGCCAAAAATGGCATTCATGCTTTGTTCAGTAGCCAGATGCTAGTTTAGGAGGAAAAAGAAAAAATGCAACCATTTCCTAATTAAAAAAATACCATGTATGGTATGTGGGGGGCTGATCCTCTCGTGCCTTCCTAGTGCACAACCTCTTCCTAGACCCCTTCCCTTGCTCACTTCAGTGCTGTGACCCGAGTGCCCGTGGCCAGGGGCTGCGACCCCCTCCTTGCCCAGCTCCACTGGCCCAGCTGCAGGTGACTCTGTGAGCAGCTGGTGCAGGGACCTCTCTGGGACCAGCTGGCAGATTTGGGCTGCTGTGCCACTGCCAACCAGCCCTGCTGATGGTAGACCTGTCATTTCGTGTGTGTGCTTGAATGGAGCATCGCGGGATGAAGCACAGCTCGGTCTGCCCCCCTGCACACAAGGTTTGGAAGGAAACCTGCCTGAGGTGCAGCAGTCATCATGGTTGTGTTTCCCTGTCTTTTTATTTGCCTTCCCCCTTTATTTGTCTAAAAGCATAAGTAGGGGCTGAGGTTGACCAGTGAGATGAAGGGAACTGCTTGTGCTGGATTGGGTGCTCTTGGCACTTTCTGTTTTAACAAGACCGGTAATTTCAAGTGTGTGTGTGCTGAACACTGCTTGTAGCATGAATTTGTCAGCAAAGGGCGCAAGGAGAATCAAAGCCTGTCTCCATGAGATGGAGGAGTGTATTCATTCAGACTAATTGTTTGCAGGCTGTGAAATAAACAGTAGCCAAAAGTAGCAAATTTCCAGGTGCTGGACTGCCAGATGTGGCCTGGCTTTCTGATCCAGAGCTCTTGCTTTCAGTGGATGTGGCATTAGGCCTGTATCAAGTGCTTGGAATAGTCCCACTGGAGGAATTTGAGCTGGGATCAGGAGGGCTGACCTAGCCTGCCAGCCTCGACATGTAGGCAGCAGCTGAATTTTGAATGTCCAGACTTGCCCTATGCAGGAGCATGCTTTTGGGGTCTGTGTTGCTGGTTTGGTGTTTGTGTCTAGACGAGCTCTCTTGATTTGTTGCTGCGTGACTGCTGCTTGCCTGTTTGTGTTTTGGGAACTGCTACGGGTCAGACCACTGCTGCTGGTTTTCCAGCTGGCTGTGCGTCAGTGCGCCTCTCAAAGCTGTAGGCTCCATGTTTAGAGCATTATTCTTTCTTTGCAAGAAACCCCCTGGTGAGCCCAGGCCCTCTTCACCACAGACCTTCCACTCATCATGTGCATCTCGTAGCTAAAATGGAAATACTAACCGAGGGCCATGAGCTCCCGATGAGCAATACTTCTGTGTCAGGCTTTTGTGGTGCTATTTGGTCCTTAACTCATCTTTAGTTAGAGAAAATAGTTTAGAGGATCTCTTCTTAAAGATGTGAAGACCTGTGAAGTGGTGCAAGCCCAAGCCTGGCATGCAGAATGCCAAGTTGCAGTGCCATGCTTTAATAAAAACTGTCTGTATAACCTGTCATAGTCAGATGTATGCAGGTTTTTAAGAGCTTAAACAACTTACAGAAATGCTCAGGTCTTGAGGTCTTTTCATTTTAAGCCCCAGTACCTGCCAGTCTAGTAGTTAGAGATGTCTGAGAAGATGGCTCTCTGTCTTCCCGAGTTATGCATAAAATGAAGGCAACAGCTCCTCACTTCAGTGTGATCTTAGGGATGAGGCTATGAATCACTGGGGACCACGGCAAGCAGGGAAAATGTGCAGTACAAGGTGGGACAACCACGTATGTCCCTTCAGGTCTCGCCAGTCTTGCCTTCGTTAAATACGTTCTGAAGAGCAAGGTCTTTTTCCCAGCATCTGGTGTGATGATGTGGTATATTCACATTTCCCATCCACATTTTATACACTGATTTCTTTTTGCTGCAGCGCAAGGACTATTACTCATGTAGTTGGCAGGAGCAGTTTTTTATAAGGACATTCATTGTGTTAAATGCTGGCACCAAGGGGAGGTGCAGAGAATTGTTTGAAGAAAAAGTGAAACAGGATGAAGCAGTCGCACCTGGCTGGGGAATGTGTTTTGACAGCATCGGTGTCCCCTCCTGCCCTGGAGGAGCGCAGCACTGCTGGCGCTGGCACAAGCCCAAAAGGCAGCGTCTACATGGTACAGGTTTTCCACAGTGACACTGAACACACGCTAGGGCTTTTGGGTATCCTTAACTTCCTGGGATTTAGTTACCAAGATACTTTACATCTTACATGTTGAAATGATACATTCAACTGGAGTTAAGCACCTAACCTACAATGGCATCAAAATATTTTTGGAAATGCATCCTGTCTACCTATTTAGTAGAGGTAAACATCATCATTTGTGAAAAGTTAGCTCCATCCATGGTTTGCAACAAGAACATTTTATCTCAATTCTGGAATTAAAACATGCTGGAGACAAACTGTGGAAATAAGATGGGGGGTTTCTTGTACAAATTAATTAACCACTTGAAAAGACAAGGCGGTTGGGCTCACCAGGTTTCTTGAGGGGACTGCATTTGCTGGTTATTTATAGTATGTATCTGAGAGTATTTTTTTTGTATGCATGTTTGATACTTCTTCAGAAAACAGAATTTAAATGAGACTTCTTTTCAGTAGTGTTTCTAGTGTTTCTATTCTAATCAATCACTGAAGAATTGAAAATGACCCTGCATATATAGCTTCTTGTTAGAGAAAGGCAAGTATAAGGAATAATTCCTGATCCAAATTTTGTGAGACAATAACCTTTTGAACAGTTTCAAATATGTAGGCCAAATAAATGTAGCTTTCTAGCATATGCTTACTCATGAAAGGATTTATAATTTCATTACCCCGGGCCTCACAGTGAGCAATATCTCTTGCCTCTTAGGGATTCTTAGGTAACAAGCCAGCAGTAATTGGAATTTTATAAAGATCCCCTTATGTGTGAGCAGGTTTTATGTTTTATTGACTGTTCACAGTCTGTCTGAGCTGTGCCTGAGATGACCAAAGGCACCTCTTCCAAAGCCATTGAAAAGTCCCAAACCACCATTCCAAAGCACTGGTTGTGTTGACACTAAGCCAAAGTCTGAGAGGGGAACTAATTGTGCTATCTTTGGGAGCAGCAAACCTCTGCTACACATTTTCCCCTTTCCTGCCTCTGCCTGTGGAGCGGCTCCAACTCACCAGGCACTTTGCAGTGAATGGATTTGTAAGCAGCAACATCCCAGAGCCTGGTGGAATTACTGGGTTTTACTCCATCACTGGGACACACTGACAGGGATGTAGTACCTAATTAAGTGGGTTTGTTGCTAATGTGGGTGCTTGGGGTCTTACAGGGAGGCAGTAGCTCCCTGCAGACAGCCCGGGGAGCATGGGGGTCTCAGGGTACTGGGGGTGCACGGGAACTGTGCTGAGGCTATGTGTGCATGGCTGCCTTGCCTGCCCCTCTGCCACCTGGTCATGCTGTGGGCAGTTCATTTCTGGCTGCAACCTATTCAGCCCCTTCATGCACCAAAAAAGGAGCAATTTAGAAACCCACACGGAACAATAATTCCTTCTCCCTTGTTGCTATGAGTGGTTGCTTTTAGTTGCTGTTGCGAACCATAGGGATGCTGATTGCATTCAAAAGGGCTCAGAGTTGTTTGACTTTAGTTTTGCATTACCAAGTACTAAAATCAATGTTTATGACTCCAACAACTCTGGGTTTAAAACCTTTTAACAGTATAAATAGTTGCATGAAACAGGAGGATTTGCATCAGTAACTTTTAAAAGATTTATGAAAGTTGATGCTCTTGTGAACTGTTGCTCTGTGTATAATATACATCTTAAAAATAATGAAAATCATCAAATGAAACCTCGTAGCCTTACTGTTACCATTCATAAGGCAAGTTATTGTTTGCACCTCCAGTGACCGGTACTGCACAAGTAATAGGTTTGTACACAGTGTCACACGCCTTTCCCCTAAGGTTATTTGCATCGGGCACCTGAGTATATGTCAAGGATAATTAAGGTAAGTGCTTAGGATAAGCTTTATTTTGAATGAGGTCACTGTGTAGAAATTTTATTTCAAGAAGAGTTTGCATCTTCTCTCCCATGTTAGCCATCCGTGCTGCACCTTTACCTTCCCTGCTTTTTTTTTGGCTGCCTCTGGACCTCACTGCGGATTTTCCCCCTCCTCATTTGCTGCATGTCTGTGTCTCCTCCTCCCTTCCCTATAGCCCTCCAGGAGCCAACTTCTGTGGCTTGGCAATTCAGGAACTGTTTTCTTTCACCTGAAGTCAGCACTCCAGGGCACGCCGCTAGCAGCGGGTTGGAGGTGGAGTGGTGGCCCCTGGCTGCTGCAATGGCCATGGGTGGCTGCAGCCCAGGACGGGGGCTTTGTGGCCCAGCACAGGGGCTTTGCAGCCTGGTGTCAGCCACCAGACATTGGGGACCAGTACAGGAACTCTTCTGGGAGAGCTGCAGGAAAGAAGCGGAGGAGGACATGCCTGTGGTGGTGTTGGGGATGTCAGCAGGTTACCAAAACCCAAACGAACTGAAAGGCAAGTGCGTGCTCCATACAGGATCATCAGTGAGTGCTGTTGAAAAGGGACAGAAGAGTGCCAGGTGGGAAAAAATGGCATTTAAAATCATAAAATCATAGAATATTTGGGTTGGAAGGGACCCCTAGAGGTCATCTAGTCCAACCCCCCTGCAGTGAGCAGGGAATTTGCCCTGAATATCATATATAGTCCAGGAAACTTTAAGCCAATTTTGTGCAATATATTCTGGTCTTTATAAGTCACTGAGATGCTTTTGGTGTATTTTTTGAGTAATAAGCTCAATAGCACTGTGTGAGGGCTACAGTCTGGCATTGAGCTGCAATAGCACTCACCTCCTCCTTATATTCGTTGTGAACAACATCAGCTGTGTTTGGAGCAGGGGAGCTGGAGTTTGACTGGAGCTGGCTCATGTGCAGGGAACAGAATTGAGAAGAAAATGAATGAGCTCTTGCAACAAGAACATCTGGCTATACTTCAGTTTCCTTTTCTTCTCACTTCTCGCTATATATTAGTTTCTGTCTGGGTTTTGAAAGACATTGTATGTGCTACTTACTGGAATAATTTTCTGAGCACAAGTTAAATTGATTAATATTATAGAGTTATAGATCTTGTATGAAGTGAAGCATCAAAAGTGCTTCTTGTGTTGGTATTCCAATTGAAACATCCCACAGGGACTTAAAAACAATTATATTTTGCTGTCAATGGTTTGTAACATAGGATTTATTCTATTTAATACCGAACCTACTGTGTGCCGATAGCACATGGCACACGCAAAAGAAATTCCAGAATCACAAACCTTGCTTCAGTGTGGAACAGAATTCCCTGAAAAGCAAACAGTGAAATGAAAAGCACGTCATCTTCTCCAGCTAGCTGAGCGGTGAAAATTAGTAGCCTTGTGTGCCTGATACAGGCATTGTGGTTTGGGAGGATGGGTTTTGTAGAAGACTCGTGTTCAAACTTGTCTAGCTTGTCATTAGAAAAGTAAAGTTCATTACTAAAAATGACTTTTTTTAAATTAAAATGGTGTGTACTAGACATGATAGTAATTTCTTACGACTCTTTCCATAAGGTTAAAGAGCTCTCTTGCATTGAACAAGCAGAATGGGAAACTTTCAGCTACTTTAATGGTGTTTACGGAGTTTTTTGTTGGTTGGGGTTTGTTTTTTGGTTTTGGGGGGTTTTTTGTTTGTTGTTTTTTTTTTTTTTTTAATAATGATTCTGAGACATCACTAGGAGGATAACTTTTAGATAAGAGCATTAAGTCAATCCCTTATCTGCTTGGTGGCATGGAAAGCCTTACACTTACCCGACTCTGCCAAATGCTGTCACTATTTGGCTGTCAAGCTTTCAGATGACAGCTATTTCTCTCTAAAGCTCAAGTAGACCCAATTGTAATTCTTCAGCTACCTCTATAAAACATCTCTATGGCCTATATGCAGCTGAAGATTAGTTAGTTCTCCCTCATTTTCCTTGCGTTTGAATTGCCTTGCATGACACTACCAGTAGTTTTCATTTCCAGATTCAAAACTACAGTATTGTAGCCAAATGATTTTGTAAGAGATTTACTCTAAGGAACTGTTCTCACTGAAAATAACATACACTTAAGTAATGTCTCATGTAATAATGATAAAATGTGTACTTTCACTGGTTCTGGATCAAAGTTGCTAAGTGTCGTCTTTACTCATGGCATTGAAATGAAAAGTATAATAAACACCAGCAACCAGGTTTTACATTAGAAGGTTACATAAATGTTTAATTTCAATCAGCTTAGATTGACTGCAGTCATGAGCAAATTGTGGTTTTGCTTGTATCTTTAAGTGAGGTGGAAGATCAATAGGGAGACTTTCCAAAATCTTGTGCATTGGTCTCGGAAGTTTCAGTTGTTGCATTAAACTAATGAATGTGCTTTACAGATGTTCTTGAAGTAGGGACTTTTGCCTTGCTTGGCCTGTGGCCCTGGGAAGCAATTTTCCTGGTAGCGTCTGCACTGTTTCGCCTTTGTACTTGGTCAGAGATAACAGGAGCAGGTTTGTACTGTGGCATGACTGAAAGAAAATTTGTTAGGGGACAGGCAGAGCCTCCCAATGCCTTGATGTTAGGTGAAACTAACCCAAGTTGGATGAAAAAAAAAAAAGAGTTATACTACTGGTTTTCTTAGTCTCAATGAATTGAATCACCCGGTTAAAATGAACAGGAGCTTTCAGAGACAATCAGTTACATTTGCTTTTCAGTGTGAATAATTTGGTACGCTGAAAAATTCTGGCACGTGGCAGAGAGTCCATCTTAGGCTTACTATTTATGCTCACACTCCTGTACTAAGGTTAAATGAGTTTAACACTTTGGGGCTGAAACTAAGCATCCTGCAGCCTTCAGTCTTGAGTCCCCATTCTCATTTTGGCATGTGCTCGCCTTGCAGGACACCAGTGCAGTCCGGCAGAGCCAGAAGCTTGTGAGTGAGGTAATGCTGGTGACTTCAAAGGTGGAATGCTTCATCGGCACTGCTTCTTGTCTGCACTCCTTCAAGCTAGTTTTGATACGGTGAACAGCTTTACACAGTCTTGAAATCTGACCCTGATGTTTCAGAGAGATTCCTCACTGTTACTCAGCTTTCAGATGGAGTCAGTAACATTGCTTGAAAAAAGGCTTCAAAGGTCAAATCGTGTCCTGTCAAGGCCATATTAACCCCGTTAGATTCAGTAAGGTATACACTCATTTTAGCTGTATTGCTTCCTCCGATCTTACTTTAAAATGGTAAATTACTTTAAAGGGAAACTGTTAAGCATTGGAAATTCTAAAAATTAAATAAGAACTCCTTACATCTCACATGAACCAGTTGGTCTCGCTTCACAAGCCTTTCTTTGCAGTCACAAAAAACTTCTTTCTTTGTCTAAGTTTTGCTCAGACTCAAATTGCTCTCACAGATCTTGCAGTTAATTTATAGTAAATAAATACCTCATAAAACATATGATCATTATACAAATACGTTATTATCGCCATTTCTCTTTTTGTTAGTAAATCCAACAAACTGAATGTCTGGGTAGTTTATGGAGCTGCAGTCAATAGCACTGACTGAGCCCAGGGCACAACATGGTGCTGAGGGTCACGGATGAGCCCCTCTTCCCATGACAAGGAAGGGCTTGATGCATACTGATCCGCCATCACAAAACACATTCCTTTAGGGAAAAAAAGAGCTGGTGTTGATTGATGAATGTGCTTCCCCCATCCGTGTCCGTATAATAGAACCGAGACTCCCACTACTGCGTTTCAAATGTGACACAAAAAAGTCCAGGCTGCCCCAGAGAGTTAACCATGCACCTGACCATACATATCTGGATTATGGTCGGTTTTGTAGACGAATATGGCTCTGTCTTTCAGATATAGAGAGTGACCAGTTAATCCTTTTGCTACTCTCTAAACCCAGAATAATTGCACTATCTCCTGAATACGTTGGTATGAGAATCGTCCTTGTGTACTGCCTTCATACTAGGTCAGAACACTGTTGTTCTTGGAGCAAATCTTGGCTTGCTTTGGTGCAATTGCAACACAGGTAGGCCCTGGTACTCGCGAAGAATCTTCACAGCGCTTTCATATTTTATATTCTTTAATGGCAAGAAACAAGTATGTATATATATGCTGCAAGATCAAGGAATTAGTGTGTTTCCTGGAAGGCCAGAGGACCACGCTCCTGAAGTGGTGATTGATTCTATTCTCAAAGATGAACTAGAGAGGTTTTCTAAACCCGACGTGTTTGTTTTGGCTGGCTGTTTGCTGCCACCTTGCTGAGATTTTTCTTTTGTTGCTGGAATCTGCTCCAGACTCTTCAGAACCTGAAAATTGCCAAAGCTGATGACAAATAAGAAGGAGCAAGTGTTGGTGCAGTGCAAGGAGAACGCAAGTTAGCAATGAGCGCATTAAGGGAACTGATATTTCTGGTGTCATAGCCCATGGCACACTCAGTACCGTGGGTATGTGTCACCCTACCCTGTGCATTCTCCCAAGAACGGAAAGCAGATTATCGGCTTTCATAACCCATCTCCTTCTCTCTGCTGCGCTGGTAGTGCTAGTGGTACAGTGCACGTTTGTTCAGCAGTGCCTCTCGTGGGACTGAAAAGGTAAAGTTCAGGCTTTATCTATGCCCTATCTTGACCTAATTAGGAGAAGATGCCACATGCAGGCTCCTGCCGACCAGTTTCAGGGCTTGTCTGTGTGTGCAGTTGGTGGAGAGCAAGTAAATGGCTGTACCCGCATGCAAAGCTGTGCAGGCTGAGCTATTGTATAGAATTTAAAAGTTGGTGTTCATTACAGAAGTTACAGAGAGCACGCAGGATGGATGCATAAATACAGCCAACGCTAATGTACAGATTGTGTGTGACTGTTGGGTATCAAATGCCTTAAAAAAGTTGCAAAGTAACTTCCAGCTGTGTGCTGGGGAGCTGTAAGATAAGACTGGAAAATGCCTTTATCTTCTTTGCCCTCTTCTTTTCTTATTCCCTGGTAGTTAAGACTCAGTGACTGACTTTCAAGCTGCTGAGCAACTTTTAACTACTTGTGTATACTTAAAAAATCCACCTCAGACTGATGCTAAAATACTTCCTAACATGTTCTCGTTATCAGTCTGTCAAGCAGGGGAGAGTTCACTTCTGCAGTAGTGATGGCCATTGCCACAACTGATGTAATTGAAAATAGAAGTTTTGTAAGCAAGACTTTATAAGTGGCAAAATTACTCCACAGGTTTGCATGGTGCTGTAGGAATGCTTGCTAGCTCAGTGTAAAGACTTAGCATATAGACAGATGGAAACTATGTCCCTTAAAAGGGTAGCGCTGCAGAGATCCCCATGGGCTTGGTAGCTGGAGGTCAAGCCGTATGGCAAGGGATCCCTAGTGAAGCAGGAGCCTCTGCTTGGGTAACTGAGTTGAGCCCCAAGGCTCAGAAAATCCTCAAAGTAATGCAAAGTAGGTCCTGGTTTGCAAAACCAAGACAACACAGCACGTGCATTTCTAACTGCAGCTTGATAACAAGAATATGTAAAGAGGGTCCACCTGGCTTCACATTTAACTGCAACATTCCTCACGGCTCAGGCTTGCCTGGCTTTTTCTTCCATAACTGCTGGTTATGCAAATTGATTAATTTGACAAATTTCTGCTGTTTGTAGCAAGTCATTGTCAGAACAAGGATGAGTGAGACCACTTTCCAGCCTGAAAATGTGTGCCTTGGACATCACCTACAAAATTAAGGAAGGAGTGCTAAATCCTATAACGTGTTTCAAATAATCTGGTATTTGCAGTTATTTGTAAGGTTCCATCTCCCGGAATCACGTGGCTGCCCAGAAATATCACCTTTCATTTAAAAAATTTAAAAAAAAAAAAAAAAAAAAAAAAAAAGAAGTAGGAGAGCCACACAGCCTTCCTTAAGGAGAATAACTAAATCTCAAGTGTTTAAAAACAAACAAACAAACCCCACCCCACCTTGTAAATAGACAGCAAATTAAAAGAATTCAAACAAAAGGATTCAAACCCTGCTCGGCCCCTGTGACAGCTGTCATGCTCTGTTGGCAGCATGGGGTACGGTGGCTGTGGGCCTGGGGACCCCTCTTTCAGAGAGCCTCTCCTTGTGTGCACCTGGAGCACATTCATGGGAAGCTCACTGCAGCAAGGAGGAACTGAAGAGGAGCCAGGCAAATTCAGAGTATGAGAGCCAAATGAAGGCATTTCTTTTGCTGAGACCCACAGAAATCACTAAAGAGGGAAAATTGAGCCTTGCTGAAATTTTCAGCAAGGGAAGGGGGGTTAGCAGGCAGGTATGTCCTACTTGTCACCCACTGTGAGCTGTTAGAGGACTGGGTGATGGGGCGGGCTTGGTATTTTTTCTATTTACTTTCAACCTGGAGGCGGCTAAATAGGAATGGTTTAAAATAGTATTGTAGTTGCCATAGATACTTGTCTAAATTGAAAATAGAGGTCTGGACCAAGCATTTAGTCTGTTCGCCAAAGCAAAACTTGGACCTGAGTGATGAAACCTGAGTGGGTTTGAGGAGTCATGCCGAAGCTTGCACTGCCACACTCAGTGATTCAGCCACGCCACAGAGGATGTGGATGGGTTTGACGTCACTGAGCAGCTTCACATGGGCCTGGAGACTCTGGGAAGGGAAAAATCCTTCATGCTTCAAATGTTTTCCTCCTCTTTTTTTGCCCCAGGAGGTCTGTAAGGCTCGGAAAAATGCCATGGAATGCTGCTTTCCTGGAACTGGGTTTGATTTATATTTTTTAAATGTTACTGTCTAACAAAGCAGCAGCAGCAGCAAATGTAAAATAGTTCAGCTGGATAAAAGCATTCTATTAAGGTAAATTCAGTTGATTTGTACCAGGAATGTGTGGCAAATATGTGTCTAATTACTGATAAGGCAACTAAGCCTTTTGTCATCTTTCAGTGAAAAAGAATCTGCACATAAAGTAGAAAATGTTTTGGTGAAATATATGAAGGCCTTTTCAAGGATTTGATTATCACAAATGAGCCCCGCTTAAGGGACTGGAAATGTTTTACCCAGTCCTTCTGCTTTGTGGGTGGCATTGGATGTATTGGGACAATTTCAGCTGACACTGGAAATCCCTCACTTTGAGATAAAAATCTGTCTTTCTGCCTTTGGAGACTTCTAGTTGCATCTGTCCGTTTTTAGCTGGAAATGGGCAAATCACTACTGGTCCGGTGAAGATAATGGAGATGCAGAGAATACATCAGTTGAGTCTGGCCTGAAAAGTGCATACATAACATTGTGTCATATTTCCTCTCCCATTTTTTGCTCAGTAGGTGGTAGAGAATTAGTGCTTAATTGCTTTCAGGCTGTGGACAACAACCAGCCCCCTTAAACTGTTTATGTTTCTGGATAAGGCTGGAGCTGAATGTTCTTTGTGATTCAGTCTTTCTCAAAATCTACGGAAGACTTTATAGTGCTTGTTTATCTTTTATACCATATACTGGGGTAAATGTTTGTTCCCCAAGAGCTTTTATCTATTTAAAAAAAAAAAAAATCCATCCACGTCTAGATCACATTGTGTATGATAAATCCCATTTATACTGTTCAGCTTCCCAGCTTCTGAAAAGGCACAGTCTGTCATTGAAGAGGCCTGTGCAATTGCAGGAGTTCATAACTGAGCAGAAAATCAGATCCAAGTCTTAAAGGTGGAGCGGGAGTTCTAGCCTTGCTTGGATACAAGGAATTACATCTAGCAAACATCACTTGAATAAAACATTAATTTCCCATTAAAAAACATTATGTTGCTCTGATAATTGTTCCTGTTTTGAATAATCCTAATTTCCTGCATATCTCTGGTGACTCATCACAGCAGAGAGCTCATCCATTCTGCTTTGCAGATGCTCTCAAGCTGTCTTTTCCCCATCTGACTCAGCTTCTTTATCATCAGCATCTTCTCTTGTTGCTGTTGTGCTGTGAAAACGTATTCCTTGCTAAGGACTTCATTCTTCTTCCAGCTTAAAAATGACTGGTATTGCTGGCTGTGCTTGTAAATTTAACTCAAGGTTTAAGAAAGTTGTGGGTTAAAAATGCATGTTTGATGTTTCCAGGTTATCTCAAGTCTTGAGTCTGCAGCTGAGAAGCCCAGATGGCAAAAATGTATGTCTCTCTCAGTCCTTATATCTATCTATAATGGGAACAAATCTTCCTTTCAGATTTTCTGTGAGTGGTTTGCCAGTGTAATAAATTCCCAATGTAATCTGTGCATCCTACATCTTCAGTTAAACTTTACTTCAAGAGGTTAAAGAGATGGGTGGTGCATGGGTCTCTATGGAGTTGTGTGGGTGTCAGCCATCACCTTTGTAACAAGGTTTGAGATTCTGTTACTGAAGCTTATAAGTAAATATAAACTTTTAAGAAAGGTAACTGGTGGGTGGTGTGCTAAGCAGCAAAACCACAGGGCTCGAAGAAATCCTTGTTGAATATATGGCTTAGAGGGCTGCGGTGCTCTGAAGTGCTGTATGCCTCCATGTGGTATGTTCTAGCAGGTTTAAATTTGGAGCCCTCAGAGCTGTGGTACAGCTGTGGGCAGGTCTTGCTCATGTTTGTATTGCCAGCGCGACGCGTTTGTCAGCTTTGGGGTGTACAGCAGAACCTTCAATGACTCTCACTTTGCAATTTGGGCTAAAGGAGCGGAAGGTGCAGGTATCATAAGGGTGTAACTCCTGTTAGAATTACCTGGCTATAAATAGGCATTTAAAACTCTGCTGTTAGTTTAAGGCTACAATAAATTCTTGATCCTGAAGCAACACCAGAAGTTTCTGCCAGGAGTCCTGTGCATGGTGGGGCTGTGTGCAAGGAGGAAGCGAGGGCTGCTTGCACAGATGAGTCTTTCCTTCTCTCGGTATTTCCTCTGCATGTTCTGGGTTACTGGTCAGGAGCTTCGTTGCCCAACTCATTAGTGGCATTGAGTCATACAGGTAAGCTTTCTTTTCCTTTTTTAAGTCACCCTCATCCTCCTATGAGCAAAATGGAACCTGATGTTTTAATATGCAGTGCATTGCAGTGAATAAATAATTTGTTCTGCTTTTCTAGGGCTTTCATTACTTAACGCACTCTGAATTGGCACTGCCGTTGCACTACCTGGAGTTACCCTCTTGCCATTCGTACTGCAAGATGTGTAATTCGTCATAGCAGATCATCTTTGCTTCCAATCGACTTTTCCGCTCTTTGTATTATTGGCAGTTATTTCAGCTTCTGAGGTCATAGTTGGGTAAAGGTTTTCTTTCCATATTGAAAACAGGTTCTAGTATTAAAAGTTGCATGCTGACAATAGCTTTCACTCAATGACTGATGACAGAGGGGGGAGTTTTGGGATTGTGCCATGCTTCTTATGGTTCTTTAGATATATCTGTCATTTGAGGTGGTTACCTCAGCTGTCAGTCTGTTAAGGTTACGTAAAGTTTTTAAATTATCTGCTCTTTGTATGGCCAAAAAATTATTCAGTCCTCTTGTGTATTATGTTACCTCAAGCTCTTGGTATTTATTATGCATACAGTCAAGAAATCAAGAGTCTGAGGCTTGTTAAGATTTATTTAGTAGCATTTAATAGCTATCTGTTTGCTAGTAATTTGGTTCAAAAGAACGAGGAATTTATTTTTGAATTGTCTTTTAAGGAACAGATAAGCAGGTTTCTCTATCACGCTCAAACTTTGGGTTGTCACTCCAGGGCTGCGTCTTTACAAATGGAAATTCTTACCTCTTTGATAGGTAGCAGGCTGTTGTGGCAGTTTCTATTTGTTGTAATGGAGCTTGATTTTAAACACCCCTATTAGCTAGAAGAAGAAAAAGAAACTGTCTCTTTTACTTTAGCGATATTTCTTTTACTGTATATGCGATACTTGTTGGAATTGGTACAGCTGGAATGAACCCCTAAAGGATTCCCAACTCTATGGATATCTGTGTGTTATTTTTGTCATTGTTTTTGCTGTTTGCAGAAACAGCCATGTAAGAAAATTTAACAATATCTTTATTTCTGAAGGAGTTACATTTATGGTAACGATTTTGAACTTGTTTGTCACCGGACTTGTACTTGCGACTTGAGTGGCAGAGCTCTGGTGCAGTGTGAATCTACCTGGTCCTGCAGTGTCACCAGCGAAATGTCACCATGTCACGATTAAAAAGAGCACTGGAAGGTGTGTTGAGAGAAAGCTGAAAGAAGCAAATACAGTGCTGCTTTACTAGGTGACGTGGAAGTTTTGTGGCCACACCACCTCTGTGCCCAAGTGAAGAAGGGTTTACGCAGGGTTGGCTCCACTGATGTGGAGAGGTGGCTTTGCCCTGGGCTTCTTCCAGGCTGAGAGGGGTTTGATACAAAATCCTACCACTGGAAGGAGAGGAGAGGATGGCTTCCCACATTGTATAATCTGTCTTTGGAAGGGCCAAGGCAGTCGGAGAGAGTTCTTGTGTGATAAGGATTTCTGCCGCTGAAACAGAGGATGAGCAGCATGGTGCGTCTGGGTTTAGTTGGGATGAACTAGCTGGGATTTAACTTAATGCTGCTGAAACAGTTCATCGGTGCAGCTGAAGTTTTCTGAAAGGAAGGAAGGGAACTGAACTGAATTTTAAGGGGTGAATTGAGCGCCTGGGCGCTCGGTGCCTGAGCCTGCTAAGCAGTAAATCAGTGTTCTGCTGCAGATCCAGAGAGTTTCATCTCCGTTCTGGCTGAACCACTTCAGTTCAACCCTTCCTTTCATTGGAGCTTGGGAACTGCTCTGGGGAGGGGATTCAGAGTCTAGCAAGGCTGGTTTTCTTCTTCCAGTCTCTAAATTGAAAAAATGTGTGTGCGTGAGAGGGTGTGGATCTACCAATTTTAAAAAGATCAAAGCCTAGTTTACACTTAAATATGGTGCTGATTGTCCTAATTACTGGTTGTGCAAGCTGAGTCTCGGGAGGGCAGATATTTCAACAGGGCTGCCACACTCTGCCTGGTCCACCCAGCCTCACGGTGTTCCCAGGAGTTTGATATCTTTGATACCACTATCTTTCTGTCAGCTGCAACTGGAAGTCTGGCTTATGACTTAAAAACGTATGAGATTGGAAATGGTTACAGAGGGATGTAACGTGCAGTCCTGTGGGGCTTTTTTTTTTGGCTTGAGGTATGCAAGTGAAAAAGCCAAAAGAGCAGAGGAGAATCCGCATGCTCTTCCCGTGTCGTCCTGTAACAGCATTTTGGGTTTTTCTTTTGCTTTTTCTAATCAGAAATTTAAAATGAAAACTGACTGCTGCTGCAGCCTATAGATGACACGTAGGCTGAGGGAGTGAGGAGTAACAAGGAGGCCTGCACAGGGCTATGCGGATTGCTTGCTCTTTTAGCTCGGTCTAGCGTATTCACCCAGGCTCTTTGGTCAGGGAAGAAAAAGAAAAAGCCAACTCTTGTCTTCTTACAGTCTGGCAAAGCAAACAGCTTTGCATTCTCACAGGGTTGAAAGCTGCTGTGAGGTCTACAGAACAGAGGTTGGGGTGACTGAAGATGTGCTCAGCATCCCCACATCAGCTGCCATCACAGTTTTAAGGCTGATCTTGTTATGAACAATTAACGTGCACAAAATCACTTACCCTTGGGTACTGTGGTGGGATAGGCAGCATCAGTCCCTACAAGTAAAAAGTCCACTTCTGTCATTTGCAGTTTGTGAAACCTTGTGGAAAAAAGAAATAGAAAACAAAGGAGTATTGTGTCAGGGTAATAGAAATAGGTAAGTAGTTGCTGCTTCATCTGTTTTATGGGCATGGGTATATTTGACACTGCAAATATTAAGATATTTTTAAAGAAACACAAAATAGTAAGTAAAGCATGTGGGGTTTTTTTGTTCTTCTTCCTTGATCCCCTTGTTCTTGATCCCCTTGTTCTTGATCCCCTTGTTCTTGATCCCCTTGTTCTTGATCCCCTTGTTCTTGATCCCCTTGTTCTTGATCCCCTTGTTCTTGATCCCCTTGTTCTTGATATAAACTTGTAACTATGTGGAAGTAAATCATAACTAACATAATGCTTATACCTGTGAGCTGGAGCTAGTTGAGCCAAGTCTTCTGGGGGGAAGCGGGAATGCCTTATGCAGTGGTAGTAAATCAAGCGAACAGTGCACAGGGCTTGCATGAACCCCTCCATGTCAGCAGAGCCGGGGATTGCTCACAAAGGATAACTTCAGCCTAGAGGGGCTGATCTATTGGCTTCTTCCTCAGGTAAAGGAGGAACGTGGGCTGCTCCAGAGCAGAGCCCTGGAGTCTCCTGTGGCCCTGGGCTGGCACAAGGCTCTGCTGCTGGGACTGTACCCAGGCACCAGTCGTGGGGGTCCTGGCCTGTAGGAGCAGCACCCAGGGCTCCTGTTCAGTGCTGGGGGTCATCCCAGGACCTGGGTGTGCCGGTCCATCCATCCTGCTCGAGGGAATTTGCTGGCACCTCCTGTGCAGGAGCCATGCCTGCAGCCTCCCCTCCCTTTGGCTTGGCAGCTGATGTGACTTGGCACCTGCGAAGGTTTTTGGCACAAGAATTGGCAACCTTCACTCAAAAGAGAGACGTGCACAGGAGCACAGTGGATGTTAGCCCCACTGCTTTTTTATCTGTTGTCATTATCCCTCTACCCTAGTGTCCTCAGATCCTGCAGTTACAAAAAGAAAATGAATATGGCTTTTTTTTGTAAAAAATGAAAAATTACATAATCTCTTCTTTAGGGGGAAGGAAGATTGGGAGGGGGATTTGTGCTGCACCAGCTCTGGTAAGTGAAGATTGCCACTATTAAGGGAAAAGTACCTTGATAAGATGGTTATCTTAGATTAGATGGTGTATATATGTATATATGCGTGTGTGTGTATATATATATAAACTGCATGCTAGCTTGGAGCCTGCTTTAAAAAAAAAAAAGGATTATGCAAATGTAATGTGTGATGGACCCATTTGTTTACCTGAGGTGACAAAGAAGTCATCTGACCGAGAGGTCCGTATGAAATGCAGATGACCTCAGCCACGCTGTATGTAACTTCATAGATGGGAACAGTATCTCATTCTAGCAGCCAAAACAGTTCTTAAGGCATTGAGAAGATTTTTGAGATATGCATGAAGAGAGGTTATTGTGAGTTACACTGCTGGGATTTAAATTTATGGCCATATTGAAGGGAAAGTATCCTCAGCTTGAAGTCATTCTAATTAGTGTCAGGTCAGTCTGTCCTCAGAATTCAAAGTAATAAAAATACTTGCTAAGAAAGTAGATGCATTGCAATGGGGAAAAATCCTGAGAGGCTGAGCATTTGTGGAGCTGTGACTGCAGTTATAATCAATAATAATATTTTTTAATTGCTGATGGTAGGTGTATCTTTGTAAAATTTCAGATCACTTGCGTTCCTCCAACAGAGTTGGTAATGAATGGTGCTGGGCACACAGTTTGTAAGTTCAGCTTGTAACTTGTTTTCTTATACTGAACTGGATTGTGAGAATATTACATCAAGAGTTAAAAACGTTGAGTCTTTCTTTTTAGCAAATATCACTGGATGTCAAGCAAACATATCAAATTTAATTGACTTCTTAAACATATGAAGTGTTTTGGAAGTATTCCATGGAAATAGGATTTAGAAAGCCTTACCTATTGGTACTGTTTCTGTTCAAGTTGGATCTATACGTTGCTGGCAGAGAACTGGGCAATTTGGGCTCATGCTGGTTGTGGGCTGATTTTGTTTGAAGCCAGATGGTGACTCTTGGGAGTTAATGTAACCTCCTGTGTTTAAATGCCAATGTATTTGCCTCATTTGCTGTTGTTTTTTATGTGCCAACCCCACTGTACAGATGTTTGTAAACTAACTTTTTTTTTAATCACTGATTCTCAGTGACAATTGATGTCATTAAACTTTTTGTGTCATAGATGTAAATTGGCATAAAGCCTTGGAAAGCTGGAAGTGGGGAAACAGTTTCCCTACTCCTAGGCAATTAAGCAACTATAATACAGGAAAAATTGTAGAGAGGAAGAGAATGTGGAAAGCAAAATTTTATATAGAAGGCTTCTTTTCACTTCTTTCAGTATTCAATATTACTTCCGCACTGCGTAACTTTAATCCATGAAGCAAGTGCATGGAGTTGCACTAATCATTACTGTAACAGATGATGGTGTGGAAAGGTAATTAGCCTTAAATAACAAATTGTTACGCTACACTAGGCAGTTTTGCTTTATACTTCATGTGCTGTAAATGTCAGTCATCTTAATATCATTATGAATTCATGAAACTGTTAACTCAGGTTTCCATGTTCTCTCAACTTCTTGAAACATTATTCATTTGCTTACAGAGCTAGTCAGTTCACATGCAGTCACTGGAGATTAAAAGTCGTATAAAAGTCAACAAACTGCTGCACGGGAATGCAATCTTTTCCAATTGTACAAATTCAATGCCACTATCATATTACTTCGGTTTCATCCATTGGCTTGAGGTGGTTGCAAACAGGAATTGTGCGGTGAGGTGGTGCAGCACAGGCATGGCGTGTGCTGGTGCTGCCAACAGTACAGTGGATCTCCTCAGACCTTTAATACCTGCTGAATACAAGCTCAGGGCTAATAGCACTTTTACGAGCACTTTGCATACGTTAAGCACTGGGAGTCCTGACTGAAATCAGAAACTTTGAGTCAGCAAGCGAATATGCAGAAAGGTTTAAGGCTGATAAAGGGTGAGGGGAAGCACGTAGACCATAGGAGCAGTGTGGTGGCCAGGAACTGTAGCACTGGTAATTATGGGCATGCTGGATGGTTATTTTGTGTCCTGACATAGATGGAAAGGGATTGGGTTTTTCTGTTGGAGAACTTCCGAAAAGATGTGGGAAAACATTGGGAAACAACATAAGGGAAACATTGTACCCATTTTCAAAAAGGTTAGAAAGGAGGACCCTGGGAACTACCGACCTGTCAGCCTCACCTCTGTGCCCGGGAAGATCATGGAACAGATCCTCCTAGAAGCTATGCTAAGGCACATGGAGGCCAGGGAGGTAATTTGAGATAGCCAGCATGGCTTCACCAAGGGCAAGTCCTGCCCAACAAACCTAGTGACTTTCTATGATGGTGTGACAGCATCAGTGGACAAGGGAAAACCAACAGACGTCATCTATCTGGACTTCTGCAAAGCCTTTGACACAGTCCCCCACAACATCCTTCTCTCTAAATTGGAGAGCTATGGATTTGATGGGTGGACTGTTTGGTGGATAAGGAACTGGCTGGATGGTTGCATCCAGAGGATAGTGGTCAATGGCTCGATGTCCGGATGGAGACCGGTGACGAGTGGTGTCCCTCAGGGGTCCGTACTGGGACCGGTGCTGTTTAATGTTTTCATCAATGACTTAGACAGCAAGATCGAGTGCACCCTCAGCAAGTTTGCGGATGACACCAAACTGAGTGGTGCGGTTGACACACCAGAAGGACGGGATGTCATCAGCGAGACCTGGACAGGCTGGAGGGGTGGGCCTGTGTGAACCTCATGAGGTTCAGCAAGGCCAAGTGCAAGGTCATGCACCTGGGTCGGGGTAACCCCCAGTATCAGTACAGGCTGGGGGAAGAAAGGATTAAGAGCAGCCCTG
>NW_009259328.1:111739-122525 GCF_000687185.1 Egretta garzetta
AAAATGATCCGAGGGCTGGAGCCCCTCTCTTATGAGGACAGGCTGAGGGAGATGTGGTTGGTCAGCCTGGAGAAGAGAAGGCTGCGGGGAGACCTGATTGCGGCCTTTCAGTACCTAAAGGGGGCCTATAGGAAAGATGGGGAAAATCTTTTTAGTAGGGCCAGCTGTGACAAGACAAGGGGTAATGGTTTCAAACTAAACCAGGGTAGGTTTAGACTAGATATAAGGAAGAAATTCTTTACAATGAGGGTGGTGAAACACTGGAAGAGGTTGCCCAGAGAGGTAGTGGAGGCCCCATCCCTGGAAGCATTCAAGGCCAGGTTGGACAGCGCTCTGAGCAACCTGATCTAGTTAGCAGTGTCCCTGGTCACTGCAGGGGGGTTGGACTAGATGACCTCTAGGGGTCCCTTCCAACCCAAAACATTCTATGATTCTATGAAAAGAGGTAGCATCTGAGGGGAGATAAGGAAAAAGGGTCAAGAAAAATAGGAGTAATATGTGCAGGTAGCAAAGGGAGAAGACTAAGGGACTTCGAGACAAAAAACAGTAGTGGAACAGAGAAACCATCTGGGGTAGGAGCTACGGGAAGCCAGATGGACACAGATGACATTGCTTAGTGTTGCAGGGTGCTGTTGCTGCTATAGTTACTTCTGTCTGCCTCAGCAGCTGGGTCACTGATGCTTTTATCAATGTGGTACGGTGCCACGTGAGCAGCAGACTCGGCTCATGGTCACAGCACTGCCTTGCCTTTGCCCAGTGTAATTTGGATCCTAACCTGAAACATGTGGATGGTACTTTCGTGTTGTTGAAAGCCAAATATTCATATTTTATATGAAAGTTTTTGTAACAAATTGCCTAGAAAGCTTGTGATCCCAAGAGGTTTTATGTTGTCTTTTGCCAGATAGCCAATCTTTCATCATAATGTGGTTGCAATGCATTTAACTTGAATTTAAGAACAAACAACTCCTCCCTAAAAGTAGCCTTGCCAATAAACTCTGTTGGTGGTCCTAACCCTTGATGAAGGGAGCATGGCTCAGAGCCGGTGCTTCTCCCAGAAGCTTTGGAGCTCCCCCTGGCATGGCGGCTTTAACGTTTAGTTGTGTGGCTGTTACAGAAAAGCTTTCTCCCATGCCCTTGTGGTGAACATCAGAGCCGTAGGGACAGTGTTAGGCTTCAGAAAGCTTTCTGCAGGAAGGACTGGAAAATCCTTTGAAGCAAAATATATCTTAGGTACCTGCAGCTTGGGCTAGTTGGGTTGGTGGCCTTCCAGAGCACTCCTGTCTTGGAAACAGGTACATTTTTCTTCAAATTTTTATAAGGACTCGCCTGTCTGATGTGATAAGACTTTCTGGCTTTCATTTCAATTTGCAGACTCTGCGAAGGTATGTGCTGATACTGTGCTATAGTCATATATAGCCCATCCACCCTTGACCCCTCTTCCTTTTCCTTGCAGGTTTATACAGAGTGGCAAAGCCACACCAGAAGCCAGATTTTGACCCGCTATTGCCAGCTGTATGGTAGAAGGGAAAAATTCTTCACCTCTCACCCCTGCGTGGCCCTTGTCCTGTGTGAAAGCTGATGTCTCGCAGTGATTAGGAAACAGCTGGCAGTTAACAGAGAGTGTTTATTGACTAGGAGAAGCAGTAAGTTCAAAGTTAAACCTCTCCCTTGATTAAGAAAGATGCATTCCTTACTGGGGGAGGGATCTGGCTGGTGCCCGGCCACTGCCAAGAACATGCTGTACCGTTCCGTGTTGTCCCGCACGTTGCTCCCTTTCTCCTTCCCACTGAGGTCTAGAGCAGTTTATCAGTGATGGGGGCAATGGAAGGTGGAAAACAGAGTAGCAGCTTCTGGACCTTGTAGAAACGCACGCAGCTAGTGCTAAACGCAGCAGCTCTCATGCCATGGGTGTCGTCAGAAAGCATGCTATGCTGGAGTTCGTGTCTGCATTACATCAGGTTTCATCTCTGAAGTCTTAAAACGTTTTGAGTTTTAGTGCTGTAAGAGAGAGGATTTCCCCTCGTGTGAGTTAATCAGTCAGTTATTGAGTGCACAAGTTAATGGGTTTAGATGTGACCCAGAGCCTGGCAAAGGTAAGGAGGGGCCTTCCCACAGGAACCTGCCTCCTTTCCTCCTCCAAGATCCCGCTTGGAATGTGCAGGATGTGCTACTTGGTTTGTCAGAGGCATTCCTCAGGAAGAGAAGCTTTTTTAGAGGTTAATAGGAAGATGTTGCATCTGATGAAGCAAATGACAAGAGGATGCCACTGGCACTTTATTGAGATCTATGCTCCCTAGTGTTGCATTTTGCTTTTAAAGATCCATTTCACATCCATTTGAGATTACAGATACAGCATAGAAAGGTGTAATTGGCAAATCCAAATAAAAACAAATTAGATCTCAGCAAGAAGTCATCATTTTGAAAGTGCTGGCGAGACCAAATGTTACGTGTAGATTCCTGCTTCTGTGGAGTAGTTTATAAAAGACCTGTTTTGCGCTGATTCACCTTCGTGTACATAAATAAGAAATTAAACTGAATCAGCTACATAATTAAAAAATCTACATTACAGTCCCTTTTACAGGATGATGTCAGTGTTTAAGTAGGACAGCCAATGTGCATAGATAGCGCATGACAACTCAGCACTAAGGTATTTCTCGCCTTGGCCTGTATCTATTGAAAAACCAAGAGGGGGTAACTGTCTTTCATTTGGCTTCTCAGTGCTCTCTGACCTTATCTAAAGAATCTGTTTTTCATGAGGTGTATTGACACAGGAAGAAAAAAGCACTGAAAAAAAATACCAGCCTAGTGATTTTGGTCTCTGTGCAGGATATAAATATATCCCTTTGATTTCAAGGGTGGACATGCAGCTGGATTAGTGAAACACAGCTGAGATGGTAACCGCACACTGCAGACTGAGTTCAGGACTGAACCCAGTCTGTATAAGCCATGCTTTTAACGATGTGTTGGTAGTTACCAGAACTATGTGTTTGTGGCTCTTCAGCATACAAGCGGCTCTGTATGAAGTAATTACCTCGTATGTGAAGATAAAACTTATGCTTTATTGGGCTGTGGATGTATTTTTCCCTTTTCCAGAAAAAATGAGCAGATCTCTTCTAAGTGAAGATGCAAGGATTGTGCTTGTTTTCCTTAGAAATTAATGGGCGACTGAGAACTCAAGAGGGCTGAGAGAAAAACTTTTATTTTCAACACATGCAAACATTAGAAAGCTTGACTCTGCATCAAGGTTTTGTAGCCTAAGAGTATAAACAAACAGTCCCATTTGAAGCTATTGGCTAACTCGGCTAATGGGACACAGTTGTTAAGCTAACAACTAAAATTCAGAGAATAGTGGAAAGGGCCTTGGCCTTCCTAAGCATTGTACTTGTCTGTGCGGGCCTGTGCAATTTGGTGGCGCTCCAAAACCTCTCAGCCACCAAGAGCCTGGTGTTTCAACCACTTGGATCCCTACTTCTTGGATGATGACTCGGGAAGTTATTTTCTTTTGCAGCTATGTCCAGACTTTTCTGGCTTCAAGTATACAGACACTTAGTTCCTTTCTTATGTGCTCCCCCAAGAGGTTTCTGTCACCACAAAGTGCTTTGTATGGATTTTATTATCGACAGCCTCCAGGACTAGAAGTAAGACTGCGCCCATTACTAACTATTAGTAGGCTGGCTTGAACTAGAAATCATAGAATCATAGAATGTTTTGGGTTGGAAGGGACCCCTAGAGGTCATCTAGTCCAACCCCCCTGCAGGAGCAGGGACACCGCTAACTAGATCAGGCTGCTCAGAGCCCCGTCCAACCTGGCCTTGAATGCTTCCAGGGATGGGGCCTCCACCACCCCTCTGGGCAACCTGTTCCAATGTTTCACCACCCTCATTGTAAAGAACTTCTTCCTTATATCTAGTCTAAACCTACCCTGGTTTAGTTTGAAACCATTACCCCTTGTCTTGTCACAGCTGGCCCTACTAAAAAGATTTTCCCCATCTTTCCTATAGGCCCCCTTTAGGTACTGAAAGGCCGCAATCAGGTCTCCCCGCAGCCTTCTCTTCTCCAGGCTGAACAAGCCCAACTCCCTCAGCCTGTCCTCATAGGAGAGGGGCTCCAGCCCTCGGATCATTTTTGTAGCCCTCCTCTGGACTCGCTCCAACACTTCCATGTCCTTCTTGTGCTGAGGGCTCCAGAGCTGGATGCAGTACTCCAGGTGCGGCCTCACCAGAGCAGAGTAGAGGGGCAGAATCACCTCCCTCGACTTGCTGGCCACGCTTCTCCCGATGCAGCCCAGAGTACAGTTGGCCTTCTGGGCTGCCAGCGCACATTGCCGGCTCATGTCCAGCTTTTCATCCACCAGCACCCCCATCTGGGTAAGAAATTTCAAAATTGCACCATCCTGATACTTTGATCATTCAATTATAATTTGATCTTTAAACACGAAGCACTGAAACCACTTTGCTGCTCTGTTCTTCAGTCACTCCTGTTCTCCACCATCTCCTCCCTTACCTGGCTGATGTTTCCTCAGCCCGAACAGGTGCTGTGTGTAAATGGACAGTGGTTTTGCATCTCATCGTTGAGTATTAAAAAAGAAAGAAAATGAGCAGTGGACTCTCGTTTACATACAAATAATAAAACCTGGGTTTTGCAAATGTATTGACGCAGTGGTATGTAAAGTTCTGCCTGTTTTCGTATTTTCTTTTACTCCATTTCAGATGTCTCCTGCAGTAAGTAACTGAAATGAGCCTTTGTGGGAGAGATGGAGAGGTTCCTCCACCCTTCATTACAATTTGCTGCCTTATCCCAAATGCTCCAAAACACATTTAAATCACCGAGTTGGAGCTTTTCACAAGTCAGTCCCTTTTCTCTCTCCTCATCTCTGGTTTCAAAGTAAAATATGTTTAGGAATGTAAATTCTTTCAAAACGTGGCTGCAGCCTGTAGTTTCCAAGTAGGAAGTGTAGCCAGAATCCATTGCAGGAGGTGGAATTCCAGCTGAGATTTAACTTGTGCCTGTTTCAGGTGCTGCATGCAGGGTGGTGGAGCCTGCCCCAGGGGTGCTGCAGCACCCAGTCCTCCTCCTCTGGCTGGTCAGGATCAGAAAGAGAAGTCTCCTTCCTAGCTGTGTCTGGAGTGCATGGCTAAGCTGGACTGTGGCTCTGTCTTTCCAGTTGTGTTGGTGCTTGTTTCGAGTGGTGTGATCCATAGGAGCTTGAGAAGGAAAAGTATTGCCGCTATCTCTGCAGCTTACAAAAAGCATAAAACACTGAGATCGCTGAAGAAGTAGTTTCTGTAGAGACAGATACAAGCTGTCAGCTAATGGCATGCTAATCTATTCATAACATCCTTATGATTATTTCATACTTTGTAGGAGACAGATGTTACTTGTTGAGCGTTCCCTGTAGGAAGCACTGTCATACTTGATCCCACTGCGCCTCATGCAGGACTTGAGTCAGCAAAGGACTTCGGCATGTGTCTAAGTTTCATCAATGCTGCTGAACTAAGGACTTTCTTAAATATAAAAGTCTTTATCGTTATTCTACGTATTCAAGGGCTTTGTGCTTTAATTTCTAGTAAAGGAGCAGATAGAGCCTGTAGGCTTCAAAGGGCCCTATCTCCAACCCTAGCTTTAGGTGAAAACATTCACTTCTGCTGTAGTTTACAGTAATTTGCAAACAGTTGCCTTATTTGAAGGTGACTTCAGTAACAGTGCTTGCAAGTATACAATAGTATTGTTAATGAACACATACGAGCATGACTTGCTCCTTTTAATTAGGGACATAGAGTTGAAATAAAGCATATGACTTTTGTGCATCATCTGAGTGGTGTAGATTTTTGACAGGGAGGAATTAGGGAATTAAACACTTCATGTCATTGTATTTCTCCTGGTATATCGTGGCCAAAGGCTCCTGTGGGGTTACGCTGAGCTGCCCCATGGGAAACCAGGTAGTCTGAGCTGGAAATGAGCAAAATGAGTCACCCACCACCTCCTGTGTGAAACCACAGTAACAGTGTCAAACAAGATGCCCCATTTGGAAGGCAAAACCTCCATTTTCCCAATTTCCACCTCAAATCATTAGTTTCTTAGGGATTTGAAAAACCTTGTTTCCAAACAGCTCTGGTTCTGATGCATACTGCATGGCAGAAGAAATTTCCTGCTGTGCTTCCTGCTAGCGGCTCCTAAGCTCCCCTGAAACACTCCAAACATCATTATCAGCCCATTCAAATTAATATTTCCTCCTACATTTGTAAGGGATAAAAGGAAGTTTGTTTTGTTGCTGTTGACTGAAGTATCCCACCGAATTTCCTTTGCAATAGCTGCTCTGGTGCTGGGTACTTCCTAGGGAATTTAAACCTCTTCGGGGTTAATGAAGCAGGGCAGAACCGTGGGCGACAACTCCAGCCTACCATTAATCCAGGAAATGCCCCGGGACGCAATCATGGTTGCTGAAATTCTTGCACAAACACTGATTTTGGAACTTCATAAAGAAAAGTCAAAGGAAATGAGAATGCTCTTCAGAACTTCCCAAAATAAACAAACAATGTAATTGATGATTGTAAACCTGACAGGAACTAGCAATGAGTACAGTAGGATACCCAAATTAGGAGAGCTGGAGCAACAACTTCTCTGTGCATTTTAAGCATCCCTATGTGCTAATTAGAAACTCAGTGGAACTCAGAGGTTTCCTTCCTCCGATGTTCATAATTTTTTTGGTTAACAATCCTCGGCCCTGTCCAAACAGAGCTGGAGGGCACGTATTTCATCAGGAACGTGTCAGGCCCCTGGGGCCTGCTGCGGGTCGCTGCTGATGCTGTCATGTAATCTCATCTTTTCTTACCTTTTCAAGGTGTGCAGGACTGTGTGGTAAGGGCGGCTGCTTCTGTTAACATACTGTATTAAGTTACTCTGAAAGTTGTGTCGAGAAATGTAGCAGAGAAAACGAGCTGACACCAGCAGCTGGGGATGAGTCAGTGAGTAAATTTTCCCAGTTTGTTTCGGTAATGTTCTGAATAGAGATGAGCATTCAATTCACAGTGAATAACTTCTCTGATGAATCTTACTGGTTTTTCTACTTTGCATGAATTGGTCATGAAAAGAAAGAAAATCTTGGGCTTCCCCCCCCGCCCCAAATGATTCGAGAGCTTTTCTGTGAACAATTTCTAAATTGGCTCTCCTAGAGCGCAGCTAAGGGTGCATATTTTTAGTCTGGGCTGCATTTGGTTTCACTGATCGAAGCAGAGCAAGCACTGGTCATCTGCTTGGGATTTTTTTTTCAGTTACCAAAGCTGCAAAACTCAAATACCTAAAAGCTCACAACTCCAACCTGAAAGACAAGTGAACATGGGGTTGGCTTAATCTGACTTTCCATGACCAGTTCCCTCTCATCTGTCAGCTCTGCCAGTGTGCGTGCAGTGTCCAAACCTGTAATCTCTGCCCCAGTGAAGAAGAGACGATTCAGATACAAATGTACCATCCTTGCTTGTGACTTTAGACAAAAGTACAATTTCTATGAGATCAAATTATGTATTTATATGGGTTGCGTGATTACGGTGTGTCTAGCGTTGTTAAGCAGTTGAACTCCAAAATGGCACAAGAGCTTGGCTTGTCCTTGATCAATGTTCCCAGTCAAAAACAAAGATCATTTTCACTACTACACTCCTAAAATTTAAAGCAGCGGCATGCCTTGATGGGTGGCTGTCCCTAGCGTTGCAGTGTGGGTTTGAGTAGTTACATGGTGGAACCAGTGAATTTTTTTCTGTAGGTAACACAGACAAGTAGGGGGAGTGCATAAGCTAAATTAAGGCTTTAAACACACGTCCATTTGCCTCTTTATATTTGTTTGCTTTTTTTAAAAGGAATATTAATTCTGTAATTTAATTACCATTACAACCTCAGCTCGATTTGTAACTAAGATCATACTGAAAGTGCTTGTGTTCCTAAATGCTTGAGTTGCAGCAGATTCTGTGATCCTGCCTAAATTTCCCCAGTGCTCTGACAGACAGCCCCTGAT
This sequence comes from Egretta garzetta, assembly GCF_000687185.1. NCBI lineage: Eukaryota > Metazoa > Chordata > Aves > Pelecaniformes > Ardeidae > Egretta > Egretta garzetta. The sequence goes on from NW_009259328.1 coordinate 119,745, forward strand.
TGTATTTCCTGATAAACACCGTGCCTCTTAATTTTAACTTTAAAATTAAACAGGACTGGTGGAAATGCCGGCTTTGAAGAAAGGAGCCTACCTAACCACAAAAAGGAGCATGCAAAGAGCATGCTCTCCCCCAAGATAAAATTCTTTAGACAGGAATTACAAGGGTAATCGGAACCAGGCTTTTCAAAGCCTCGGCTCTTTTGAAAGTTAATAGACAGCATAAATATACCCTGTGCAATATCTGGGGCAAGGAAAGGCAAGGAGGAAAATACAGCTGAGACTATGCTGAAGGGCAAGAAACATTATGCCTGCTCTGAGTTATTATTGTAACTAATAGAAGGATGATTGCGTAGGAGCTGTTTCACCTTAAACGCAGTGACAGGATAGATCCAAATGAGCCAAATTTTGGAAAGGCAGGAAGAGAAATTGCTTAGACTTTTAGTTGGTGAAAAAGGGTAAAGAATTTATTTAGTTGTTTTTTTTACCCCCCACTCTCTCCTTTCAACCTGGAGCTAATAAAGGGTGCTGTCATGGAAACGTTAAAGACCAAACATAGTCTAAATTATCTGACCCCTGGTACAGGTAATGCAAGTTTTGATTTACAAGGATTATCCAGAGCTAAAGCCAGAGGGAATATAAGGTTGCTATTCATTCACACTTTGAACAAAATCTGCCAAACAATCCTGGCGGAGGTTATGTTGATATATGTCTCTATTGTACAGTGCATAGTAAAATGAGAACATTCGGTTTGTTTTATCCATTTTTTTCATCGTGCCTTTGGGCAGACACAACTCTCTATATTTGCCAAGCAAGCCAGCATAAGGAATTTATGAAAAAAGAATAATGTAGGAAACAGCATTTTCAGGTTAAAATGGAAAGCAGATGCCTCCCAAGGAGCAAAGGCAATATAAGAGGAACTTGTCCTGGATGAATGGTGGGATGGATTTCTAAAGAGACGCAGGTGACTTCAGAGGAAGTAGGAGAGTGTAGAAAAACGCTTTGCTGTATGAAGTTTAAAATGAAGGCAGGTTGTTGCAAGTGTGACGGACCTCGCTTACATTACTGTGGTGATGGTGTGGCAAATCGAGTCCAGTAGGAATGGAGGAGGAGGATGGAAAAGAGGAGAGAAGGATTAGGTGCTGGCTTGAAGCCATGAGATGTGTGTGGAACTCTCAGCTCGGCCTATGTTTCTTCTGCAATCTGCTTTTTTGTTATTTCCAGTGAGAGGAGCCTAAAAGTCTAATGAGCACGTGTGGGTTAAAGCCCCTTCCCCAGCAATGAGCTAACTGAGGATTTGATCATGGAAACACTCGAGCGTTACTCTCGTTTCAGTAAGATTTAGAGTCAAATATGCTCCCCAACACTGAGGTGCTTTGAGGAGCTTGCAGTAACCTGCTCAGAATAACCATACACTAATTTATCTGGGAACAGGTCCTGAAGAAAGCTTAACCAGTCCTAATGACGTAAGTGATAGTTCAGTTTCGAGTGAAAGCAGCTGGCTTTGGGGCTGTGTTGTTACTCTCCCTTCCCCAGTCTTTGCCAAGATAAATGTTCTTCTCCTCTTTACCTTTACTCATTAAAATGTCTTCCGAGCCATCTCAGATAGATCAAGTTAAGAACATGTTACACTGCACAACCAAATGGTGAAATTCAATGAGGGAATTTAATAAAGCCTCTCAGGCTGTTGATAAGATAAGGAATGACAGCCTATTAAGGGGTAAAGCTACAGTACTTCTTTTTTTATTTAAAGCTTTAAATGGTGAAGAAATTGGAACAGAAAAAAAAGACCCACTGGAAACAGGCATTTTTCAGTATCTGAAGAACTCTATGAAGTTAATCGTTGTTCTGTGAAGTTCTTTGTCATTATTTGCCATAATAGATGGCTTTATGTTCTCTGGCAGGTATTTGATAAGGAAATACAATACTTTTTTCTCCAGTGTTAGCAAACAGTTCTTGTGAAATGTATGTGCTGGGTGCATTGCAGGTCTAGATACCCCCTCCTTTAAAAGGAAAGATAGACATATATAAAACCATAAACATATTTTCAAGGGGGGTTGGGGTTTTTTTTATAAGGGAGTGGGAAACAAGTCATGAGCACTGAATAGACAGGAAAAGCAGCAATCTGCTTTGATCCCTTCCCTGAGCATGAGTGCTCATGGAAGGGTGATGGAAACTGCTTCTGTTCTGTTCTAGTGCCATTTCTGTTCTTTCTCCACTCACTTCTGGTGGATGAAGATGTTTGCAGCAGGTGAGGGCAATCTATCCCACCGGATCAGCTTTTAGAGCAAACAACATCTTGCTTTTAAGATGTGAGAAGGTGCTAGTGTACTGCGCTACCCTGGGAGCCAGCCTTCATGCTTTGCTACTTGGGAAGTCCTAATCCACCGCAGGTGTTGCTGCAGAGACTCATTATCTGCTCTCAGAGGCCGGTTCCTTAACCTGATGTGTTGCAGGCTGCTGCCGCCTTCGCGCAGGTGATGCTGGGCTGTGAGGTTGCTCCACCCAGCACTGGGGGGGAGGGGGCTGACTTGTGCTGGCTCAGGACCTGGGCAGTTTGTACAGTTGCTTTTTTCAAAATTATGTTCTAGCCTGAGAGTCAGGGCTGTCAGCTTCCTGTGTGGATGAGCAATGAGATCCTCAAAATGAAGACGCACCTTAGTGGAGTGCCTCAATTCTACAAGTTTCCACATAAAAATTAATCTTTGTGCACAAACTCATTTCCTTGCAAGATCCTGTGGTGTTTGTTTTTTTTTAGTTCCGCCCCCTTCCCTCTCCCCCCCC
>NW_009259328.1:123031-130266 GCF_000687185.1 Egretta garzetta
CCCCAAAAGGGTAAGTACTATAGTTTTGGGGAAGATAAATTATTTTTCTCAGGTATAGGAACTGAATAGGGTGCCTCATCATAACAACAAGAGCTCAGCTCAGTTAAGGAGGTATGAACATTACCTCTTTTGCACGTGAGTGCTGATCTGGCAATTAACAGCTTAAATTAACACCAGCAGTGAAGAGGTGTGGCTGCCTGGGGCTGACAACATCATGCTGCCCCCGAAATGCCAGTCGTCCCAGTGATTCACGCTTCATCTGGAACACATGGGATGAAGTGCTGCAGGGTTAAGGTTTGTCTGCCTGTGTTCTGCTTAGACAAAAGAAACATTTAGAACAGGCGAATGGTGGATAAAACATGCCCAATAACTCTGGTGGGAGTTAATGCATTTGCTCAAAGAATGGATGTTTGCACAGTAGGAGAGAGTCAATTGATGCAAATGTTCTGCAGAGCTGCAAAACTGAAGTGAGAATGGAAGTAAGCAATGAAATCGGAGGTGTTAAACTGCTTAAATGTTCTGAGTGGAAATTCAGGGGAAGCTGAAACCAGTGAAAACTTTTGTGTCAAAAAAGTTCTGGCAAGAAACTGAAATATTCTATCCCTTCTTGACCAGTCATAGAGCTGGCTGATGTTTTATCACTGTCAAAACATGGTTTGTGAACACTGAAGGGGAAAAAGGGGTGGAGGGTTTTTGAAAATCCCTTTTGTCTCCTTTGCTATTCTAACAAACTTACGGTTTGTAGCCTTTAACTGTGTGTTTTCCTCAGGGTAATGTTTGAGCTTCAGCTAAGCTTTTTAAAACACACACATGTACACACACCCATACCAGATTTTTCAAGCTGAAAGATGGAATTCCTGGGTAGCAGCATGTAAAAGCTGCATGGATATCATGTTATCATGTGGCTGTGAAAAGCCTTGATGTGACCCTGAGACAGTGGGGGCCATCCCGCTGTTAGTCAGGTTAGGACCAGGCACTGGGACAGCACAATGTTTTAAGCCACAGTCAGGGGGGAGGCGGGGGGCAGGGGAGTTTCCCTAAATATTTGAACTAAATTCTGAATGTCTCTAAAAGACAATACACAAACTTTTGAGATTAGCCCAAAATGTACTTCAGTTCATATCTGCAGTGATGTAGAGTGATAATGGTAGGAGATAAGTTACTCAATTGAAAGCAGGGAGGAGATGTGAAGCTGTTTTAGAACAGCCTGAAAAAAAATTACTTTTTTTCTTTTCCCTAGTGAAGAAATTCTTAAATAGCAAGCTATCTGTTAACAGGTATCTGGTTAAGTGACTCTATGAAGTAACAAAGATGCACACAGTACAAAAAATATTTGGGATTATGGTGTTCTCAAGTAAAATGACTTTATCTTCTGTGAGGAGATGAAAACCTACTTCTAAATCTGCAAATATGATGAAAGCCCCAAATAAACAAAGCTCTGTTTGAATGTTTTAAGTATTCTGTTATACGTATAGCTTAAAGTCTCCATCCAATGTAGAAGTTATGTGATCTTCAGTCTTGTGCATGTATCTAGTTGTATATATTTGTTCTTGCTAATGTATAATCAAAATATCATAAATCCATGCTAATGACTGTAAGTCCCATTATGAATTATTCAGATTTTCTAATTCCTGATTGAGATAAAATGCAATAGTTTGTTCATTTTATTATGACTGCATTCTAGATTTAATTATTCATCAGATCATAACAAAAGGCAATATATTTTGTAAATATGACTGCTTAATAGTATGGCACATCAGTACAGCAATCTGATACTGAATGAGTGAGGAATGAGTAATTAATTTTTATTTGAATTATAAATCATGTAGATTACTGCAATATAGGTTAGCAAATCCTGCTGTAGTCTTGTGTTGTAAGCCTAGCAATACTGTATCAACAAATGTGTTTCAGCACTGGGTAAAATGAATGGAGTTTCCACCGAGGGACTGAATTGAAGCTGTGTTGAAAAACTCTTCTATAGCGCTGTTTTGAAATTATCTGGTAGCAGGTGTATTTCCTGCCTTGTGTAACTGCGTCTATCATCCCTCTCGTGTCACACGGCTGCTCTCACTTGTGAGACAGCTTTCAAGACTCAAGTATATTTTTAACGTTGTAATACGCTGCATAAAATGAAAGCATTGCATAGAGTGAAGTCCAGTTGCGGTTTGTTATGGTGCTCTGTGCCCTGTGTGACCGTGCATGCGAGAGGACAGAAGTAGCTTCGGGCATCAAAATCCCTCTGTGGCTGGACTGCACGGGGCGAGGCTGTGATGGCCTCAGGTCTGGTTTGGGTTGTCCCTCCCTGAATCCTTAAAGAAAACCAAGTAAAATTTACAAAAGTGTGAAGTGCACCCTCTTTCCTCCCTTGTGCCTTTTGTTTTTTTCAACAAACAAATAAGGACTTAAGATAGAGATGAAGCGGTTTGTGCCTCGATCTTGTCTGCAGTCCTTACTGTGCATGTGATTTTTTTTCTGCAGCATTTGCTTGCCTTAACTCCTCTCCCCTTCTCTTTGTAACCTAATAGAGTCACACAATGGGAGTTTGTGGGCACAAAAAGGAGGGGTTTTGCCTGGAAGCCCAACTCTCCCTCTTAGTGGCAACTGTCAAAACTGTTATGGCTTTTTTGGAGTTACTGTTGATTGCTGAAAAAATCAAACAATGCGGAAGGGCTGGGGCAGGAGAGCGGTCAGCTGGCAGGTGGGGCAGCGTTTAGTGCTCCGGGCCGTAAGATCATTGCTGGTTTGGGCACACGTGGCTGCTGCCATGAGGAGCTGTGTCTTGTCATTTGCTATCCTTTCCTCCCCTCACCCATCCATCCGAGTTAGTGATGAAAAAGGTATTTTTCCACAGACCATTTTCCCTTTCCAGTGAGAAAGGTAATTAAAAAGTTGACATATACTTTCCAAGAAGCATGGTTTGGAAACACTTGGTGTCCCCATCCACCCCCAGGGGTGGGCTCCATGTGGGAAAGGAAGCTTCTGGGGTACCACTGCAGAGCCGGGAGCAGAGCGTAACCCTATTGGGGGGCCAAAGGATGCAGAAGGAAATGGAATTTGGTCATTTTTCTCCCATGAGATCTTGCTCAGTTATGGGACATGTATTCTTTCATTCTCCCCCTCTTTTTCCCTTCTGTTAGATACAGTTTCTTAAAGTTGTTTTCTCATGAGCAGATATTTCATGATCACAAGCACTATGTGTGTTTAATTTTTCTAGTTGCTTTTTACAAAGCAAGCCGTGCTGGTGATGTGAACTTTGCAGTTTCCAAAATGTAATGTTACCTCCTAAATAACAAGTAACAAGTACAAAGGGACAGTCTTCTGCTGAGGGGGGTTGTATTATTTGTAAGTGCCGATATTTTTAAACATGGAAGATAGCACTTCACCTTGCTTAAGCTTCCTACCCTTGATATCTAATGACTACTTAGCTCTATACGACACTATATAAGGTTCTTCTACTATTGTTTGAAACACAGAATAAGTGCTGTAGATACCTGAGAGCAGAAAGGAGCTGGTAATGTAGGCTGTCTCTGTTTCTCCTGAATTAGGCAGCATGGATTCCCAGATGTTTTGAATTATACCCATTTCTAAAAATGTCTCACTTACCTATAAGTGTTACAGTTTTGCAAAGAAAAATTATTTGGCTTGAGACTGTATACCAAACGCAGACAAAAGAAAGGATTATGTTGACTTTTTCATCTGGTCTGGCCTATTGGAGAAGCTGCCATCTAATACTGCTGTCGGCATGCAGGGAGAGTTTTCAGTTCTCACTTCAGACTGCAGAGTCCGTCCTCTCAACCAGAATGCAATTCCCTGGTGGATCAAAACTGTGCAAGGCCAGCCTAGCAGAGGCTGGCTTCCAAATGTTTAGTTTTGTTGCCGAGTCTCAACAGGAGAGTGCTGCACCTTCAACAGCGCCATTCTGCAGCGGGGGAGACCATGTGCTTTGTGTGATGGAGCCCACCCACTGCTTGAGGAATCTTCCTAATAACACAGAACTGCTGCCATGGAGCAGGCTCCTTCCACTCCAGCATCAGTTTAGTTGGCTTATGTTCATGTTTGGTTGGTGTTTGCACACCAGCAGCATGACAAGTGCCCCATCACAAAGCAAACTTCTGTACAGACTCCAAAAAATACCGTTTCTGCCCAGTCTTGATGTGACCTGCATCTGTTCTGTATACAGTAGGTATGAGGTATATTGCAAATCCACTAATTTAAGTCGTATTTCACTGTAACCTGAAAATGTACATCTTAAGTGGAAATCCACAAGGAGAAATGTAAAAGCTTTGTGCAGTTTCTTAGTGCAGCATTCTACGCATCCATCTCTCTTACTACATCTTAGTGCCCGTGTTTTACATGAGTTCATTAACAGAGTCAGAGTTACATCTCTCGAACCCTTTTCATTATGGTTTTAAACCAGCTGAACCCTCAAATTCAGCCATAGGGCACTCCAGCTAGTTATGAGGAGTAAAATTTCTTAATTCATCTTATGGAAACAATTTCTTAAAGCTACATATGTCAAACCTACTAAAAGCACCCTTGCTAAATATGAGGAACTTTAAGGGACCATGACAAGGAATGTGTTTCCATTTGTTGTTACTCACCGGTGAAACTTCGTGTTTACAACATCGTGTGAGAGAACTAGTGAGGCTTGTGTGTGCCATATGCCAAGCTCTGTGTGCTGCGTTTCATTTGTTGTGAACTTCACTTGGACACCTTCCTGCTAGCCCAGCTAGCGGTAGTGAAGGCACTGTTACAACAGTGTAACGACTTGCTAGATCAAGTTGTGGTAAGTGGCCAAGCATGATTTTTCAGGGTTTTTTTGTTCAGAGATGTCAAAGGTGGAGTTGTCTTCACACCAGTTATGTCTTTTATTGTATTTAAAACTATAATTTGCTTCTGCTGTTCCTCCCTGAAAGACATTACCAGGTGATCAGTTGTGTCAAGATACTGCAGCTGTCAGTTGCCTCTCTCTTTTTTTGCATATAACCAAATGAAATGTGGAAGGAAAAAAAAAAAAAGAAAAAGCTCAACTATGGTTATTTAAAAGATCGTCTCAGTTAAGAAAACAGAGCTAAACCCAGTCCATTCCATACAAAAAAATCTGGGTGTGTGTTTTATACAGGTTCCACAAAGGAATTGATTGAGAGCTGCTGTGGAGCTGGACAACAGTGGGCTATAGACAACGGGGAGTGCACAGAAATCCCTGTAAGTGGAATGGATGGTGATATTTGCAGGTACGTAAGGTGAAACCCAGCATTTGAGACTAACATAGGGAGCAGCCCTTTAGAAGAAATCAAATGATTGTGCAATTTGTGGGGTGTCCAGGAGACTGGGAACTATTTCATTCATTGCATAAATTATTGCTAGACTGGCAATGTGTCATGGCAAATCAGAAGGAAGGCTTTCTCCCTCCCTTTTCCCAAAATCTAATCTAAACAAAGCCTTTTAAGGTTTCTTTTCCTCTCTCATGTAAGCAGAGCACAAGTTTTTGTTTCCCAGTTTTATGCGCATCTGTGGAGTTGCAGATAAATAGAAGGGTAGAGTTTGTCTTCCATTTGGCAAGTGCTAAATGCAATGATTATCCATGTCATTAAACAATGTGTTTATTGTCCAGTATGAATGGCTGCTGGTTCTGATGCCTTGTTCAGCTGGAGGGGGGACCATACGCCTTGATAGTGCTGCTGGTATGAGTTGCATCTGGTCAGAGCGAGGGTGCCAGATATAAACTGCACGGACGGCAAGAAAAGAAGAATGGGTGCAGAGTAGCACAGGCAACATACTGCACTAGTTGCAGTTCATCCCATCTCTCTCTCCTCCCCCTTAGTCTGAAACAGGCCTTAGGGAGGGATGAAGGCAACGTTGTTTGAGACTCACGCAGTGTAACATAAGCCAGATGGATTTCTCCAAGAGCGATCCCAACATTGTCAGCATTGAAAAGGTTTGGGTTTATCAAAGTTAGTATCATTGCACCTTTCTGAAGTTCCTGGGAGATTCAAATCCCCCCCCACTGGGGTCTGGTGTGACATAACTGACACATACCAACTGTCTGTGAAGTAAAGGCAGATTAAAAAATTCCAGCCTTGGCCTAAGTAGGTGCAAATCCAGTACATTAATGACTTGCACCTGCACAACTGAGGCTGGGTTTAGATGAAAAAGCCAGGTCCTAAATGTTTCAGGCCCTGTGAATCTGTTGGGATTTGAAAGAATAAGAGATCAGGAGTTCAGTTGTTTTACTTTCAAAATTTCATCTGTGTCCATCTTTTAAAGATTTAAAACCACCTGTAAATAGTCTGTGTAAAGAAAACATTTCATGTAAAAAAAAAAAGTATTCAAATCCATGGCCTCAGAACCTTGAAAGCATAGACAAAAACTTAGTGCTGCCCTTGGAGATGTGCCAGCGTGCGGAGCTGGTCGCCGTGCACATACCCAGGCCTCAAGTGCACCGTTTTGTGTGCCAAACGCCTGCAAGTCATGCAAGCTCCCCAGAGTCTCCCACAAACTCCACGCAGTATCTAAAGATTTCAAAAAGTAGAAGACAAAAACTAATTGTAAAAATTAGTCACTGTTCTGCCAGGATAGTTTTCTATAAATATTTGGGTTTTACACATGACCACCGCTGCACTGAAGGATTGATTTTTTTTTTATTATTATTTTTTTTTTTTTATTTTTTCAGCTGAGGCAAATGCGTGAAGCCTCCCCTGTGTCTGCTGAGGCTGTAGTTTGCTCATATAGACATTGCAGATTGAGGCATCTGTGGTTTCCAAATGCCATTTGGGGGTTTTCAAGTGGCAAAAACTTAAATGTTAAAGCTACTTGTTGTTGTATGTTGATGTCTCTGGACATTCTGGTAGCAACTTGGCCTATGTCTGTGTAGTGACCAACAGTGCCAACTGCAGGGTGGGAGCTGGGACTACCTAAAAGAGATCATGTGTAGTAGCTAGGTGAATGAACTTAAAATAAAGCAAGGTACAGGCAATCCTTAGATAATCAGTCGATAGCTGGATGTAAAAGCAATAGGATGTTAGGCTAGATGAAATCTCATCTGACCCAGTATATCAGTTCTTATCTCATAACTGATATGTGCTTTATCATAACAGAGCAGTTTTTATCTGGGTGGCATTTGCATCAGCTGTACAAGCATGAATCTTGCTTTTGGCTGATGCTCTGTGTGCCAGTTATAGACTGACATCAGTTTAATACATTGATGTCATTTCACTGATCTTAAGTCATTAACT
>NW_009259328.1:130492-172198 GCF_000687185.1 Egretta garzetta
CAGAAATGTTCAGAATCTGCTTTGAAGCACCAACTCATTTATCTGATCTGTGAAGAGTAGGTTTGTGAAGGAGAAACAAGAGAATGTGGTTAACACTGTTCCCAATTAATTTTCTGATATTAGAATAGCTGAAACTGAGCTGTGCTGATAGTTAAAGAAATACAAAAAGAAGAAATGGCCAGTGATACTCCAGTGCTCCAGACAATACTGTTTCTACTCTGTATTTCACACGTGAAAGGAATTTCTCATGGCTAAATGTCATACTTCAGAATAATGTGAATCTATAGAGATTTCAGTGGTTTAATACGGTAAACACTTCGCACGTATAAAAATGCTTCTTGTAGCAATTTGTCATTTCTACAAACAATAATATCTTTCAGTTTGGGTTTTTAAAAATTTTTTTAATGAAATTTTGGATGTCTTATGTAAGCGATAATAGCTGAATTACTGGTACTTGAATATATTTGGGTAATAACCATTCATGGCTCAAAAAATTGTCTTTCTCCAGTCGGCAATTAACACTGGATTAGAAAACTAACTTCCCTGAAAACAAAGCGCCTGGAGGTGGTAATCCCCTTCCTGTAATCAAACCCAAACCACTGCTTCCTCGCTTATGCTGCCCAGCTTAAAAATATTAATGTAAAGCTGACACAACAGGCCATTGGTATTGGGAAAGTGGCCAAGTGGCTGTCACTGGCTGGTTTCTACTGACATAAGAGACTTTTTTATAAAGACATTATCACTTTCCTTTTTATTGTGTTTTTGTTTTCTTTTTTTAATTGAAGCATTAGGATGAAAGCTGTGACTTGGAAATACAATCTTCTCAGAAAAGAAAAGGTTTTGTTTCCTAGGACAACTGTATTTTATTGCAGTAATAATGATATCTGACTGACAAAAGTTGTTTACTTGCAAATATTTTTGTTGCAGGAGAATTGCTTTGCTATGAGGCACTGGCTGTTAAAATACATCAACCTCCCCTTCATCGTCACCAGGGTACCCCGTAAGGCAGTATGCCCTGTGACAGTGCATCAGCAAAAGATAGTTAGACATCAAGGTTATTCTTGGAAAAAGATAAACTTTGCTTAATTCCTTCATGCCACCTAATCTGTCCAGAACAGAGATTTACCCTTACTCATAACATAATACATTATTTCATCTGAGTTTTAACGTGTTTGTCTGTGTCACATATGCCCCATCTACAGGTCACGTACTCATCATAACCCCCTCGGGAGAATTCTTGTGGCCTGCAGCTCTCAGTCCTCACCCTTCCCCATCATAGGGACCCTTTCCTATCCCAGGCCCACACACCGATCCCTCCTGGGGTGCTGCTGCTTCCACGCTGCATGGATTGAGAGATGGCTCACGGAGCAAAGCCAAAGGGGCTATGTCATTTCGTCTGCTCTTTTGTATATGAATGAAAGAAGCAGATACCTCTTTGAAGGGGCAGGGCAGTACTATAGACTTTAAAATAGCGGGGAAGAGTATTTTATCATTTCAATGAATATCTATTAAATTGCATTTAGGAATTTGCCATTTAGATTTTTAATCTGTTTCATTTCAACCTTCAGTGAATCTCGTTAAAATGCTTGATTTGAAGAGCCATATATAGGAAATGTATGTTCCCAAATTAATTCCTATACAGTGATCAAGTCACCCATAACCTTCTCTTTGATGGCCAAAGTTAGAGGAAAGCTTAAATTCTGGGTTACAATCTGTGGGGCTATAAAGGAGAGTTTATAGGGGTTTTGTGATGTGAAGCTTTCCTTAAGTCCTGTCCAGAGCTTCGGTCCTCTGGTTGGTGAAGAAGTAAGTAAGCGCGTACGGGTGCATTTCCCTTTCCCCACTTAGCAGGGAAGAAGGTTTCTGTCTGTTTTCTGTTTGTGAAACCTTCTGAAGACTTTGGAGAAGTGAAACATGGGGAAGAGGGACTGTTGCACAAAGACAGATGAGCTGTAAGGGATATTGGTGACCAGACTTTGAGAGGCAGTGACCTAAACACAAGACTTCCTGAGCATTTATCACTACAACTTCTTACTAGAAATGAGAAAAAAAAGACATCCTGTAAAGGCCAGTGGGTGCCATCTGTATTATACTAGTAGCAACACTCGTGTCAAAGAGGGACCAAATCTGTGGAATGTATCGTGAATCCAATAGGTCTGGGGTTTTTTGCATCCCATCCTGATGTCTTCTCAAAGTCAGTGAATGCTTTCCCTCCAATGATGCTTTGCAGAATTGCTCAGAAGCAGTGTTGCGTCTCCACCGTAAAGGAAAACAGCTGCCTGGCTGGCATGATTGCCGCCAAGGAAGGAGATGTGTGTGGACTGGAGGAAAGCGATCCCTGTGCAGGATCGTCATATAAGGTAAGTTGCTCTGATGCCTCTATAAGTTTTGTTCCAAATATGAGGTGTCCTTATTTCCTGCATTTAGCAGTAATTTATTCATACATTATTATGGAGCAGAATTAATTATAAAGTTGCAGGAATGTGGCAGGGAAATTACGCTGTTTGCTTTTAGGTTTCAATTGCCTGGTATTGCAGCCCCTTTTAAAACTTCACAGTAATGTTGTTTTGAATTATTTCCATCTCCATTTCAAAGATTTAACTTGCTGTTATTACTCTTGCTTCCTCGCTTTGGAAGTAGCTGAAAGGACCATTTTAGTTTTTATATCTATGGTGTAGAAGAATTTAGAAAATGATAGGGCAAAACTTAATCGAAGATACAATGTGATACCCATTCCTGAACAGTTTGGTTGGCTACAGTGTTGAATTGCAGCCTCATTTCTCTGTTAAACAAAACAATGGACTAGAGGAACAAGCATTTTAATGATGATGGCAGCTTTTGTTCATAAATAAAGGCAGACCATTTATGAATGGTTCAAATCACAAATCACGAACCACAGCCTCAGCTTGTATAAATGAGATTTGCTTTATGAGAATCAGTGGAGCCAAACCAATTTAAACCAGTTTGAAGATTCAGCATCTTGCTTGCTCACTTGCCTTGTTTTTACCAGAAGGGTGCATTTCAGAATTCATTTCACTCTGATAATAATTTACATAGCTATATCTAAGCTTAAGTGCAGCTTCCGTTGTCTCAGCAGGGAACTGATTAGTTCTGTCTGTTCTTATACCTCGGTGATTCTTGCAGATAATTATTCACTGGAAAAGCAAAATACATGGATGTCTACTGCAGAGTTTAAAGTTTAATTAGCTATGCCAATTTGTCATTTTCAGAACTATTATTTACTTGGGTTTGGAGTCTACCATTAGAATAAAAAAAGAATTTGTGCACTTGGGAGCAGACATTAATATTTCTGAAGTGTGACAGAGTTATTATTTTAGGTTTCCACCATGGGTCTTTTGCATGCCAGACAGAGCACAAGCTGTAGAGTAAGTCTTATCACACATGCCATTCCTCAGGAGGAGGTGGAGAGGGAAAACTTCATCGTTCCTGTCTGAACTGAAACAAGTTGCACAGTACTTGTGGAACAGCTGCTTGTTCCAGTGTAATGCTTTCCTTCAAGAGAAACCATCTGAAATGGTAAAATTATCGCAGGAGCAGCTTTGCCCTCTTCTTTAGCTCCTAAGTTATGCAGCTACTGCTTGAAAAAAATAATAAAAATATTCATATTGAGACTGTTGGGACTTTAAGAAAGGCTTTCTAATTATACTACAGTTAAATGTTCTTTCAGACGTGACCTTGCAGAAAATACTGATGGTGAAGGGCAGTGTTTCCCCTGAACTGCTCTGCTGTTAGTGACTGCTGTGTCTGGGTGTCATAAAGAAGTTTGTCTGGAATGTGGAAGGATGAATCTGTTGCCCCAAAGACTCTGCAGGATGTTTATGCTGTCCTGCCAAAAGCTAGGGGGTTTACTTCCAGGTAACAAACATGTCTTCAGGCATTTTAGATGCGGGGTCCTTAACTTTTGCTTCGAGATGAATGCGGCAGTGCCAGTTCTTTAGATCCAGGTATTCAGCTTGTCTTCAATACAACTTAATCTTAGGCTGATTTTACCTGTTATTTACTGTAAGACAAAAAGCACGTGCTTAGGGGCTTTTTGCTAGTGGATGGAGAAGCCATTGTGGTAAATCCAATTATGCTGCATTCCAGGGAAGATATTTTGAGAGGAAAATAGAAAGCTGTGAATAAAACAGTGGTTCTCAAGGCATGTTTCTCAATGTCAATGTAAAAATAGTCATATTTGTTATTAAATCAGTTGTAGAATTCCAGTGAAGTTCAAAAGATAGCTAATAGAAGATCAAGACGCTCAAGTTTTTACATTTTAGAAGGAACTTTGTGACAAACAAGTTTTGCCACTGGAAAATGAGACATCTGTATTCATCTGGAAAATATGTGAGCCCAAAAGTGTGTGACTGATTTAATCCTCTCTGTGATGCCTGCGCATGGGATAAATTGTGAATCAAAACGATGACTGAGAAAGCCATATTATTCAAGGCAAATATTCCAATATTTTACAGCACTTTAGTAAAAACATGTATTATCCTTAACTTCTTTTATTTTGCATATTGAAGCTGAAAAAATTGTACCAAAACTAAAAATACTTACAGCAAGTAGAGTTTTCCCTTTGATAAAATGTTGAACTTGAAGATTCTGGATTTGGGGAGGATGAAAACAGAGAATTTTTCTCTTTTCTAGCATGACCACAATCAATTATAGTTAGACTTTTCATTTTTAATACTTCTTTTGAAAAGATGATATAGCCCCTTTAAGTATCAAAAATCATTCAGCATCTTCAGGACCGGTACTGTAAACTTTTCACAAGCATGTGTTTGGGCACATAAAGTCAATTCTTTATGGTTGTGCCTATTTGCAAATGTGAATAACATCTACTATTTATGATGTTTGGGGACTTCTCAGATTAGAAAGCGGGGACATAAAACACGAGCTGTAGTCGTAGGTACTGGGCTGAAGATGCAAGGGGTGCATATGGCATGTGAAATGTCCAAGAAACCCTACAGTGTTTGAATCTTGAAAAAGGTGGCTCGGCAGAAGAGTTTCTTGCAGATGGAGCTGTTAGTGGAAAATTTTCCTGTCTCCCTAGTGGAGACAGACTCTGGTTTAACGTGAATGCCAGTCTAGGATTGCTAATCATGAAATGTGAGTCCTTTCCGTTTCCATACTGCCTCCAACCCTTACAACGCTGCTGCCCTTATTCACTCTCCTCAGGTCAGAGATCTCTCTCCTGGGAAGTGGGAGCTTAGTTAAGTTTTCTGATGTTCTGTCCTTGGACTTTCTGTTGACATAGGTAACTGGTGCCAGTTTGAATAGACCTTCGTTTTATGTGTCTGATGCCTTTTCATAGACTGCATATTTGTGTAGACTGAAATAACTTCTCTTGGTTCAGAGTTGCTCTTGCAGTGTAGCTGCAAACTATAAATGAGTGCTGCTGGGCTGGATGGCTTGCCTATCAAAGGAGTTGCAGAGGGAAGGAGACTGCATTTTATAACCATTCTGTCAGTGAGAGCACCTAAATATATGTAAATATATATATATATATATAAAAATAAAAGGGATGTCAGGACACTTGCATTTACATCCAGACAGGCATCTTTAATTCACATATGGCCCCTGTATGTGTCTGTAGCAGACTTACAACTCCTCAGCTTTCTTGTGCCTATGCGGTGTGGACTTTTTGAATTTGGTATAATTTATCTGATGTATTTTTGTGGCCTGACTGTTCAGTAGATTTGTATGTGACCAAGTGAAGCACGACACAGTTCTTATCTGCCACCTGCAGCAGAGGAGACTGCAAGAGAGACTACATTTCAGGGATGCCCCATTGCGTCAACCTGTCAGTAAAGCCACTGTTAGATGCAGTCAGGAAAGAAAAGGCACGCAAATAGCTAATAAAATATACCCTGGCCTTTCTCTAGCCACTCTCAGTGGGATGCTGCCCAGGACAGTCAGGTAATTAAGGGGCACAGTGGGTTTGCAAGACTGTGGTGCATAGAGGAAAGAGTCTTTACTGACACACTGACAGAGATCAGATGCTGCTGCTGATCCTCACATCCACGCAAGATATTTACAATTCCTTTCACGTTGCTTCAACAGCAAACCATGTGTTGAGATCTAATGCACAGAGATCTAGATCTGTATTATTTTGTTTATAATATACTATATACAAAGCAATGGCTGTGTGCAAGAGCTGGGAAGAAGTGATCTGCGGCACCATGACTTCCTTGCATGCAAAGTTGCTGAAATCGTCATCACAGCAAGAGTTTGTGTTTCGCCTGGTTGTAGTTGACCCATTTGTGCAGGGATGCCTAAACCAAGCACAAGTAAAGCTTTGATGTTTACAACTGTCTAAACTCTAAGTGCTTTTCCAGATGCTCCACTGTCAGAGAAAGTGCAGATCAGTTCCAGGTGCATGTGCAGACTCATCCCTGAAATGGGCTGTATTAAATCCTTGTTGCTGATAGTCTCCTCCTTTTGCAGCAATGCTGCGATTGCTGTAATCTGGGCCTGCGATTAAGGAGTGAGGGGAAAACCTGTGAGTCCAACATAAATCTGGGCTACCCCTGCAGTCATGTGATGCTGTCCTGTTGTGAAGGGGGCGATCACTTTATCCATCCAGAAATAAAAAGGCATCCTGAACCTTTGCCAACAGTGACACCTGAGAAGGGTAAGTGTCCATGTATGATTTGAAAACATTGCAGATGAGGTTTTCGCCTCACACGGTCATATGGGGAGGTGCTGGAAGGATTAATGCTACAGGAGCACGGTTGCCTTCCCTCTCAGATCAGATGTAGACCCTCTTGTTCTTAAAACAGTTTTGAAAAAGTAAAAAAAAAAAAAGTAGGTGTTTCTGATCCTCAAAACATACCTTCTTTTGTAGTTTGCAGTTTTAAGCTTTCTCCCGAGTCACATAGTACAGAGACCTGCCACTAGCTGTTGGTAAGAAGCAAAGGTGAAGCTGGTCTTGTCTTTTAGCAGAAGCTCTGTGTAAAGCAAATTATGAGTTTTTCCAGACAAAGTAGGCCCATGGGTTATGATACCAGTGAAACGTCCTGGGAATAGATTTCCTATTGTACATGCCTGAGTTGCATGGTTACCTCCTGCATATGATAGGGTTCAATTTTTGTCCATTTTCATCTCATGAACTAAACATGTATTTTCTCTCGTCAACAAATGTAAGGGTTTATTTCGACCTAGATGAGACCTTATTGGGCAAGGAAGTTTGCATATATGTGTTTAAGAAAAGCTGACTGTGAAACTCGCAGAATAATTAATTTTAGTATTGCAGAAAGTCTTGTCAGACTTGGTCAGGAAATTAAGAGGATCGAGCCTTTGCCAGTGTTTAAAAGCAGTAGGTAAGATAGCCACGTTACTATTAAGTGGCTCCCATAAAGTTTGTAATGCTAGCTAGAGAAGTAGCCAATAAATTAATAGCGGTGTTGAAATGAGTTTGCAAACCAACTGGATAACTTTTTCTCCTGAAATTAGAAATCTCGTGTGGTTCTTCAGTGGGGCCAGTTCCAGCTGGGGCTTCAATGTGGTACCTTAGTTCAAATAACAATAGCGGCGATGTTAGTAGTCAGAGTGAAAGGCGAGCGTGTGACCTCCCAGGGTCACCTTTTTTTGTCAGCAGCTCCTGTAAAACGTCTGTCCCACCAGCCCTGCGGAAGGAGGTAGTGGACCTTATTTTCAGGATGGGTTCGTTTTCTCTTGTCCTTAGAATAACTGGTCTGGGTACCTTTGACTGTATCTGGAGTTTGTGTGAGCAAAAGCTCCATACTGTACAGTCCTAATGCCAAAACACCTTCTGGAGAACCCACAAGTGGTGTTCTGTTGTAGTTTCAGAGATGGAAGATCACAATGAAGCTTTGTCCATCAGCAACGAAGCTGAACTGTCAAATAACCTGCCTGGAGATGACTTGGATGAATGCCTTCTCTATGGTGGGGAACTTTGTCAGCATTTGTGTGTAAACACTGTGGGGTCCTACAAGTGTTCGTGTTTTCCAGAATTCACTTTGCAAGATGATGGAACCAGCTGCTCTCCAGGTGAGAAAACGGGCAGGAAACACCATGAATGATGGTGTCTGTGCCACCAGCATTGATCTACGAAGCTTTTCTTTAGTTTCTCTGTAGTTTCTGTGAGGTTTTTTACGGGTACTGATGCATGGACTTTTTCTGTGGAAATTGGACAGGTTAATAATGTAAAGAAAAGCAACCATTTAGGGAACTTAATTATGCCTCAGTTTTGTCTGTTGATAGTGTGAGATCAGGGTGGTTTTTAAATTATTCAAATCAAGGCTGTTTTCACTTTTCAGAAGATGATTTGTAAAGATTGTTACTGAAATACCTTTTCTTAGAGTAATTTTGTATTTCAGTGTCAGCTTTCCTTTAGATAAACTGCTCAGTTCAGACAGATAGTGTTGCTTCCTGAACTTTGATTTTTATCTAGAATCATTAACATCTTTCAGTGATACAAAATCTAAATCCATCTAGTGTGGTGGAAGTCTTGAAAAGAAAGTCTGTTGTGTTGTAATTGTTTTGGTGTCTGGAGTTCTCCAATGGCAAGATTTCAAATCAGATAACCCAAATAAGCTGAAACCTTACATTAGTTACAAGTGCTTTCAGTTATTTAACAAGCAAAACAAGTGTTGCCATCCAATGACAGAATTCCTTAGACTTTCTGCCCAAGCCAAACAATGAGCATTCATTATGTCATTCTTCTCAACGTGATGTTACAGCGCTTACATCAGTGATGTGTTTGACTGTTTCTGTGGCAGCCACCTGCTCTGTTGTTTATATTTAAGATTCTGGGGAAGGAGCCTAATTCAAAAGAGGGAGAGAAAAAGGTTCTTATTTTAGCACTGCAAAATTTGGCTTGATTGTTCACCTGGAGCTTATGTGTGGTTTTGCTTTGCTTTGCTTAGCTTCTCCCATTACTAACTCCGTTGAAGTGCAGGTTTGCGTTAACACATCTTGGATCTGGGTAGTCAGTATTCTTGGCAGATCTGCAAGACTGCAGTGCTTATGGCTGTGCCAAGAGGTGCAGAGGGATTTGCAGAACTCAGTTGAGGCAGGGGACTGTGCAAGAGGCATTGGAGACATGCAGGGAGAGTGAGGTGAGGAAGGGCTGCTGCTGTTGTCATGGAATCCTGGGTCAAATGAAAGGCTGGGTGAGGGACACAGCAGGGCAGGACACCCCACTTGCTACGTGTGGCTAAACAGCCTGTGCTCTACCTGGCCTTTTATTTCTCATTTTTCCTCTGTGTGTGCACATCTCTCTCATGTGGCCTGTGGATGGAGACCCACACCAGACACCTTTCAGTCTCATACTGTTGGTAACATTTACTCCCATGATTAGCTTTACTGCTTTTGTATTTGTACCTGCCCCAGTACATTTCCTGCTCTTTGCTGGACTGTGAATGTTTTTGTATTGCACTTTTGGTTTTTAAAACGTGTCACACTTTTTCATGAGGCTTGGAAGAAGTGATGTCCTTGCAGTGGCTCTGTGAGGCAAGGAGAAAGCATACATTGATGAAACTTCAACAGCTTCTTCTCACTTCTCTGCTCTCTTTCTGGGGAAATCATTCAGGCTATGCCACAAGCAGGCATCTTGTATTTCTCTCTGTGTTGTAGCCTGTTGTATGTCTGTGATTTCTTTTTTTTTTTTTTTTTTTTTTTTTTTTTTTAAATGAAATCGCTCTTCCCATACCCCAAACCTGTATTGCAGTCACACTTCGTCATTTAATGCTGTCATTGTTTGGTTGCTCGCACTTTGCTCCAGGTGATGCTTGAACTTAAATCAATAGGAATAGGACACACCCCTCTTAAGGAAGGATATAGCCATATGGATTTAGGCTTCCGTTTTGATGGTATTGATAAAGTGGATTACTCTTATTGATGTAACAGAGACTTTTTTTTTTTTTTAGCTATTCTGATACCTTTAATGTTACTGTTTGTTGACAGTCCCAATGACAGATAGAAGCTGTCATATTTTCCACTTGGCTCTGTAAAAGTCGGTCATGTCCTGGGCTTGTAAAGGTGTCTGCTTTTCATCTGTGTTGAAATAGGGTGTACAAGGGCTTGTTTTGGGTTCTGCTTTTTTTTCATCATACACCAAATGAAAGGCAGCCACTGTCTTTACAACATAGCAGCATTTAATAAAAATAGAATTAACACCTTGTTTGATTCTTCAATTATTGCAGTATTTTACTCTACAGAAGTTGTTTTCAGCCAAGCTCCCCGATCTGTACCCATGACGTTCGTGAGCATCTCCATTAGCAGGCAGCACTCTGTGTCTGCGTGCTGTTGGACAGTTGTTCATCTCAAACAGATGGCAGCTTCCAAAACTGACTGTTCACCTCCTTACATAGACAGTTGCCCAGGTCACCAAAATGTTTCCTCCTACAAACCAGGATGGAGCAGGATGAATGGGACCAGGACCCTTGCTGTGGGGTGCCTGGTGGAGGTGATGCTGTCCCTGATCCATCTCTGCCTCCCTTGCCTTACAGATCCCGACAGAGGACAGGTGACAAGGCTGGAAGCAGAAGCCACCATCCCTCCAGCAGCCTCTCCTTCTCAGCCTCTTCTCATCATGTCCTTACAAGAAGAGCAGGATAAGTGTAAAGGTATGTTGGAGGTGTAAACTGCAGATGCAGACAAGTGACGAATGTTTAGAGAGCCTGAATAAAATTCCACACGTCCCTTCACCAGTGCACATCCTTAATTTGTTACCTCTGGCATAAAGCTGAGGAATTGTCAGGGGAAACCTGAGGAGGTAATTTGAGGCTATACTCTGATTTCAGGGTTATTACACACCTGCTGCTTAGTTTAAGGTAAGCAATGCAGCTGTGCAGCATAATGGTAACAGTACAGGTAGGTGTGACACAGGTGTCTTTCCCTGTAATAGGGGGGTTGTAGGTGGTGATTAGGGCTGTCTGGACAGATTGTTTACAAACTGCATTCCCTATTGCTTAAACTGGGATTAGATTTGAATGACCTGGAGGTTTGTAACTTCACCTGATCTGTGCTGTGAATGCTAATGTATTTTGCAATTTTGCTTTGTATAGATAATGGCCCCTGCAAGCACATCTGCAATATCGCAGAGGGAAATGTTGTATGCTCTTGTTTGTCTGGATATACTATCATGGCTGATGGGATTTCTTGTGAAGGTAAGTGGTTTGGGTTCACCACAGAGACATGGCTAAAACACTTCTGTATAGATCTCATTAATCTCATACCCCTAGGTGGTTCTCTAAGGGTTCCTTATTTTCAGTGTTGTGAATTGCAAGTGGCAGTACAGAGACCATTTGCCAGAAGGACCACCAGATCTGCTTCACAGATAACTCCTGAAGCACGTCTATCCAGCGTGCCTGTTACCTGGGGACTTCAGGTGAAGGCAAGCCTGCATTTGTGCTCTTTTCCTCTGACATCCCAGGCTCTTTTTCAGCCCTCTTGGTTTCTCTTCCCACTACTGATCCTCTCCAAGGTTTGTCTACTCAGCTATTGACACACAGCTTTTCTTCCTGAGAGTGGGAGCAGCTAGCAGCATGTGAGCATATTTGCTGTCCCGAGGAGCCCCTTCAAAACCACAGCTCTGCCTGGTCACCTCTTTTATTTGGTTTTATTTCTCCTTGCCTTGAAAACCTGAATTCAGTGAGCCTCGAGTTGCACCGGGGGAGGTTTAGATTGGACATTAGGAAAAATTTCTTCCCTGAAAGGGTTGTCAAGCACTGGAAGGGGCTGCCCAGGGAACGGGTGGAGTCCCCACCCCTGGAGGTATTTAAAAGCCAGGCAGACGAGGTGCTTAGGGCCATGGATTAGTGGTGGGATGGCAGAGTTAGGGTAACAGTTGGCCTTGATGATCTTAAAGGCCTTTTCCAACCTCAATGATTCTATGATTCTGTGATTCACTGCTAGGAAGAATGTGCTGTTGTGAGCTGCTACAGCTCCATGTGTTTCACTTGACACTGAAGCTCAGGCCTGCGCAACGATGAACAGTGAATTCCAACGCTGCATCATGATCGTTCACATTTATATAAATTTTAAATGGACATGTTTGGGTAGTGACAAAGGATGTGTTTGCCTAGGAAAGATTTGGGGGTCGGAAGCAATGCCCTGTGACATATCTTAATTATAAATCTGTAAGTACGGAAGCAATAAGAGCCAGCAGTGAAATGCAAGTAGAAGCTTCTGATGCTCAGAATTGCTCACAAGCGATCCACATCCCTCTTAATCTCAGATCTTATTGAATAACAAATCATTTTCATGAAATTCCAGATAGTGTGTGAAGAAAATGGCAATTTAATATCACCAGATAAAATATTCACTGTGCATGGCTTACTCAAGTGCGGTGGAAAATAACTTGATTAATTAACATCAGAATCAAAAGGGGCATTTCAAGGCAATCATTTTCCTACAAGAGGGGAAAATATTCAGAAATGTCAGTGGAAGTAGTGAGTTTAAATTGTAGCAAGGGACATTTATGATCTACATTAAAGTAGGTATTTGATTGTAAGGGTGGTGACGCACTGGAACAGGTTTCCCGCAAAGAGCGTGGGTTGCGTCTGTGTGGCTGCCTGTTTTTCCAAATGGCTCTTTCTGGAACGACAAAAGCGTAGGGGTGCAAGCAAGGACTAGATGATCTCCAAGGGTTTATTCCAGCCCTGCTTTCAGAGTAACACTATATATTACAGCAGGGTGCTGATGTAGTAGCTCCAACACACTTCATTTAGAGATCTCCACCATGGAAGAAGTGTTGCTTTATTTCAGAAACTGTTTGAGTAGAATTCTGTTTTTCCCTTTGGGTTGTGACATGTTGATACAGCTTTGGATGAGTGCCTCACAGGTGCTCACACTTGTTCCAGAGGACGATTATGTGTGAACACATTGGGATCATTCTACTGTGTCAGCCACAGAGTGATCTGTGCAGGGGGCTTTATACTCAACAGGCACAGAAAATGTGTTGGTAAGATGATAGGTATAAACCGTTCACCACAGCATCATAATTCTTCGTGCTCTGCAATGCATTTAAACCATTTGTGCTAAAAGGTGCTCTGGCCATCTTTGCATATGACATGTCAGTATGAGTTAGTAAAAACATATGTGCGCCATTTGCTCAGCCACTTAGCATCATGAGCTGTATGCGATTTGGCTTTTTCCCTAGCAATACATTCTCAGGACATATATAACTTTGCTCAAAAAGTTCATAGAAGTTCATACATAAAAGTTCATAGGTTTGATGACCACAGTAGTATTGATGGCTATTAAACTGGACTAAGAAAACATGGCAGTTGATCTCTCTGGACAGTGTCAGGACTGCCAAATCCCCAGACACCCTGAAACAACAAAACTTCATAAATACAGCTCAAGAAATCTGCATACGTCCAGGCAGTGGAAAAGATCGATTCCAAAGTAATGGAATTTTAAAATTCAGATTAGTCCTTTGTCAATTCTGGCACAAATTTCTTTGTGTAAAAGTTGAAGATTGCTTCATAATTCTGCAGTGTCATCCTTGCTATTTAAGTTCATATAAGAAACCAATCTATTTTTACAAGTGTATTTATGAGGATTTAATTTGCTTCAAAAAGCCGAGGCCTGAGCTTACAAAATAGTTTCTATTTGGGGTGCTTTTCTCGAGGCTGGGTTAGGAGGCACATGAGCTGCAGCAGTAATATCCTGGAAAAACGGAGCACCCAGAGACCTCTGGTCAAGTAATGGAAGCAGCAGTGCCTGTGGCTACCATGTCATGTGTGAATGCCTTTGTCTCCCGCCCCTGTCTTTCTCCCTGCAGTTATAACTTGTTTCTCTGACCATCACATCTTTGGTTTTTTTCCTGTCTTTTAAAGCTCTGTGATGGCATCTTATTGATGAGCATCATATGGCATGAGGGCATGAGCAGGAAAGCATATACAGTGTCATAGTTTAGAGCAGAAACATGATTTACTATCTTTGGGTTTCCCTTAAATTTTCAAAGTTGGATTTTTTTTTTTTATATTAGTATTATTTATTTTGAAATCAGAGATACTGGTCAGCATGGAAGACTAATGAAATTATTTAGTTTAAATGGCTGAGACCACACCACCGGAAGGAAGGATGCCTTTACAGAGAAACCAGCAGATTGCAAGATGGAAGATGGTTATTTGCCATTGGCCGCAGCCTGCATGGTGTGTTCCATGGCTTTCACAGAGCCTGCTGCATCTACCGCCCTTCTGAATAGAAGGTCTGGTAAGTGAGCAGCTGAAGGAACTGCCTCACCTTGCTTTCGGCTTTTGAAAATCTGGCCATTTAGTCCCCAGATGTTTTTGCTGTACTATGCAGTAGGAATATATCTGTCCTTTTCTACAGCTCCCAGGAGTGTTTTGAGACAAAATTAATGCATGTTTGTCAGCAACTTTGGCAGAAGGTGCTGCGGAAGATGCCAAGTGCATCCTTTTATGCACTTTCTTCCTCTCCTGTCCTCTACCCCATGACATTATAACAGACTTTTATTGTGCCTGATATAAGATAAACCTCAGGCATCGCTAATAAGATGAAAGATAGGACTCTCTTTTGTAAAGCTAAAAGATCCTCTTCTCCCTCACTAAATAACAAACCTCTGTATTTCTCTAATGCAAGTCAGTTTTTTACAAATATCCTTGTAAATAATCTAGAAGACTTTGAAGTTTCTCTTTCTTTTGGGATAGGTGTAGTCTGCGTTCTCCCTACTCATGTACAGCTCTGCGCTGTGTGTGGTGCCTGGAGAACATTTGCCCTATTTAACATTTTTCCTACTGTTCTAGTCAAAGGGGAAAGCCACAAGCATACTGTGGTTTCTGTTTTGTTCAACTGCCTCTTTGCAGCCGTATTCACCTAAGGTATCCGTTCCCAGCTTAACTGCTTTTGTGCTCCATCTCGAGCTACCTCAGACACCATGAGGAAGGCTTTGATAATTTGTTTGCAAATTAGTGTTGTTTTAATGATGTTAATCTTTGCATATTTTAGGGATGAGAGGAACAATCCTTGCACAGCAACAAAACAGCTGATAACCTCTTATCTGGTGAATTTCCTTTAGTCAAACTGTGGAAGTTTGTAATTCC
This sequence comes from Egretta garzetta, assembly GCF_000687185.1. Classification (NCBI taxonomy): domain Eukaryota; kingdom Metazoa; phylum Chordata; class Aves; order Pelecaniformes; family Ardeidae; genus Egretta; species Egretta garzetta. Next base: position 145,540 of record NW_009259328.1, read on the forward strand.
AGGTGCATTCAGGAGCAGGTCTCCAGAATTCCTGAAAGCCAACCGTGCACAATGAAGAGTCACCAGCTGTTTAAATAGCTTGCACACACCAGCTTTGTGTAACTTTGTGAATAGATATTAAAGTGTCGTTAGGCTTGAAAACTCCATGTTCTCCAGAGATAAGAGCCAGGTTGGACATTTTTCATGTGGATTGCTTTTCCTGGTGACTTTCAGGCAAAGTCATTACCACCACCCACATGCACACTGGTGGAAGACTACTTTGCTACTTTCTTTCCTACTCCCATCTAAATTTTCCCTCCTGCCAGAGTGAGCAGCGAGTGCTCATTTTATTGCTGAACCATAGGGACTATGTGTGAGCACAGGATGGGTGGTTGCAAAATAACAGGTCTACATTCAACAGATGTCTTGCATAAAACAAATTGAGCTGAAGTAGTTGGAAGAGAAGAAAAAATCACGAGAAACTACAGATGCAGGACAAAAGTCTGCATTTCACATTTTTATGAAATGTGCCTAAAAATTAATTTTTAATGTTGAAGTATGTATTGAAATAAATAGCACTAGGCATATGTTGATATTCCTTTGCAAAACTGTCAGCTTCTTAGATGCAACAGGGATGCTCAGGGATCAGGCATACGTTGCTGTTTTCAACAGCAATTCCAGGGGACAAAAAGAGAGATTACCCAATTACATACTGACATAAAGTGAGGAATGTTGTTGCCTCACACATAGACCTGGTAGATTTATAAAAAATTAACTGTGACTTGTATTACTGAACTGTTTTTCCTCCTATTCCTGTTTTTTTTATAAATATAATCATGCCCTACCTCATAGCCTTAATTGTGTTGGATGAAGACTACAGCTGGCCCATTGTTGGGAATTAACTTTGTTTCAAACTGAAAAGATAACCCATATTTTTCCTAGTGCTCTGTCAAGCATCTTACTGACTTGTTGAGTTGGCTTCCATTACTGAAGAGAGACGGGCTATGGGCACTCTGGATTTTATGGATAACCAACAGGGAAGAATAAAGGAGAGATTGTCCTGTTTTATAAAAATGGATTCAGTCCTCACTTCCCACTACTTTGTGCTGTAATGGTAGAGCAAAATGGTACTAGGTACAGAGCTAGCACAGGAGCTTGTGTGCTGCCCCAGTGCAAATGGGGACCATGTTCCCAAAGATGCCTCTTCCCACCCTCACACTTATGCTAAGAGACACTGGTTTGCAGCAGGCATTGATGGTGAGAGCAGCGACACGGCCAGGTGGGAACTCCTGAGAAAGACGCAAGTCTTCTGAGATCCCATTTTGTGGGATTCCATTTAGGAATTAGAAAAATGAACAAAAAAAGAGTATGTCTGTTTAATAAAGTGAAAAGGGAACTTTGGTGGGCTGGCAGGCGGCCTGGTACCAGAGATGGAGAGTCATGCCCTGACGTTGGATAGGACAGAGCAGAGCTTTGCATACTGCATGGCATGTAGTTCAAGCCTTACATCTCAGCCTGGGTCACAATCATTAGGCTTTGGAGATCGTCAATGTATCACTTGTGCACAAAACTTTCATTGAAAGCAAAAATTCTGCATGTAATCATCCAGTTTCTGTAATTTTAATTTCCTCAGATGCGTTCTGGTTAGTTCTATGTATTTTCTCAAGTATGCAGAAATTTGAAAATTGAATCAAAAAATATAGACAAAGCATGAAATTATATCAGATAATTTTTGCTCTGTGAAATCTTAACCTGCTCTTTGCATCTGCTAGTCAGGTGGAATTCTTCCAACCTCATTTGGGTAGTATTTCAGACAAACATGCTTTCTTCCTAGTGACTCTTCTGACATTGTGCTGAGCTGACTTAAGTTCACATGATGCAGCGTGGTGCTGACAGTTTGTTTATATGAGAAGGCTTTTTGTGGTCTGCAAGAGAAGATAATCTCAGATCCGTTGTATAGCCAGTAGAAAGTCTTGCACTGGTTTGGACACTGTTAAGTGGCTATCTGTAGCCATTTTTCTCTAAGGAAAAAAAAAAAAGTCTCAAATATTTTAAGAACCAGGTCAAGTGGGAGAGGTCTACCACAGCAGCTCACATTCTTCTCAGCATGTGAGGGTTTGGGGTTTTTTTTTGGTTTTGGGGGTTTTTTACCCCCAAGACCACTTACGAGAATATTTCTGCTTACCCTTCATTCTTATGTGTAGAAACTGGGAAACTGTGCAAGCATTAGGAGGACGTAACCCTGTAAAATCTTCAGGGTGGGCAAGTGCCTGCCACTTGGTGGAAGTACTCAAACATCGCATGGGCCAGGCCAGAAAGGTATCCAGCTGACGGCAGTGGCCTTGCTGTGGATTAATCAGCTGGCTTTGGAAAGCAAGTACGCAGCATGTGAAGGATGGTAATGGCAAACAAAAAGCAAACACAAATAAATGAGAAGTGAAACAGCACCAAGTGGACATACTGGTCTTGCAAAACTCAGTGCACATCATTTGGTAGGAAACAAGCTGGCACGTTTTCCAAGGCAAAAAGCTTTTATAATGGCTTTTCCTGTTTTCCTGCTCCACCAGGGGAAGTAATATATCTGATGTTGTACTTACCCGAGAATGGGGTTCTACAGCCAAAATGAAACTCTGATTTAAACAATGCTTGCTTTGTTCTGTAGCGTGGAAACAGCTTCATGTGCAGAGAAACCCGATGATTGAGAATGGTTATGGTGCCATTTGGCTTTTGTTAGTTCTAGAAATAATTCTTAGCTTTATATAGAACTGTGAACATGTAAGATTTTGTGGAGAATGGCAAGAAAGTTTCCCATCCAAGTCTCTACCCCTTGTTGTTGATGCCAAGTATTTGCTCATCATGCTATTCCTAGCATTCATTATAAAAATAAGCAAAACCTGAATTTGAGATTATTTCACCCGAGCCTGTCAATGCGTGTCATTTTAAAGGTGTGGCATGTTCCTTTCCAAATTCCCTTTCCTGTCCTATGTTACGCGATCTTGTATGCAAGTGATTTTTTTTTTAAAAAAAACTTTTCTACGACTCCACCTGCTGAAATCAGACCTCTTTAAAGATTTAAATACAAATTTACAAACTCTATTGAGCCTCAGGATTCTTCTCTCGGTATATCCTTGTGTATCCAGTTCTGACAATGCATTCCTTAGGAAATAAGCACGTTGCAGGACTCCACCTTCATCGAGGCAGGTAGTTTCAGTACCAGTCTTGCAGCAGTTCCACACCTGCAGCTCCTGTCTGCCTGGCATGAAGGAGCAGGACTGATACACAGCCTGAGCTATGGAAACCTAGTAATGAGCCTTAATCACTTTCTCATTCAGTTGTCCAGGAGGTTTCTCTTCAGTACACCAGAAGCTGATTAAATGCAGGGTGGGTAGAGGATTGATAATCAGTTCTGTCCATCCGTTGTCCTCAACGCCTGCACCATCTGCTGCACGTTTTGGAAGAGGGGAGGAGAAGGAAATCTCCCTGTGATTTGTGTCTCCTGAATTACTCTGTGTTAACAAAAGATCCTGGAATAAAAAAATCTTTCAATCTTTTCTTTTGGAAACAATGGTTTCACTTGAGCTTTTGACTTCTTCCAAAAGAGCAGGAAGAGGCAGATCACTTGATACATATGAGGCACTGAATTGTTCTATCTATTTCTTGTAGACATTAACGAGTGTGTAACAGATACTCACACCTGCCAGCAGAGAGAGTACTGTGTCAACACGATGGGATCATTCAAATGTCTCCAGGAATCGAGCTGTCAGCCGGGTTATGAACTCAGGGATGGAGAATGCGTTGGTAAGACAAGTGTCATTCAGCTGATGCAATTGCTGTTACTGGAAAGGAAAGGAATTGCAAAGCATTTTATTGTTGCTGGTCTGTGATATCAGGGTTGTATGTAAAAAAGGCTGATCATCATGGAAAAGTTTGGCTTCATAGGTAGGACCCTTCTGTACATTCACTTACTTGAAATAGTTTCTAGCGATAACTTAAATTATTTGGAAAATGGGTGAAACCTTATGAATTGGGATTTACCCTGGTTTTAAGGCATTCGAGAGGGAGGGATCACTGATGGAGGAATTCCTATTAGGCTCCTCTGCCTGGCTCTGCTTTTCTCTGAAGGGGCTGATACTGTTTGCTGTTGAACACTGAATCACAGCCTGAATGGATCATGGGGCTGGCTCGGTCCAGTCCTTCCTGTGTTTAGGAGGTGTGCCTGCATTTATTTACATGTGGAATGGTCACGGGGTTAAGAAGCGATTCTTCATCTCCCTCTCCATGGTCTCTCTAGAGGTCTGATGGAGAAGCAGTTGCAACACAGCAGAAGTTGCTCTGCAGCCCAGGAGTGTGCAAGAGACAGGGGCCCTGCCTTCCAGGGCAAAAATCAGTGTTATTTAAATTTTTTTCACAAAGTTTCCTGACAGCTGGAGTAAGAGATGCCTAAGGAAAGAACTTCGCTCTTGACACATAACATAAAGATATAAAATAGAAGTGATCAGAAATCTCCCTTTACGTAGAGCTGTCATAATAAACTTTGGTTTATTGAGGCTGTTCATGACTGTCCTGTCCTGTTGTCTGATTCAATATCTAACATTTATTACGAATCTAAATTGCTGACTAGTTTTAAAGTTAGATTATAAAACTTACAAATTGTTTTAAAGTAGCCTTTAAATTAATGAGTTACAGGAAAGTCTAAAACTTCAAAACAAGTCTGTGTGAAATTGCCTACAGATAACTATTGAATTTTGAGAGGTTTATGAAATACTCAATTCCATGTTTTTCTTTGTTTCAGCCTATAAATATGGTAAGAGGACTTTATTAATATAGTACCTTCTGGGAGACTGGTGATGACCTTGACATTTAACTGAGGTGTCAGAATCAAAAGAGAAGGGCCAGCCGTTCTCCCCTTGTCTGCCTGGAGGAGTAGGGCTCCGCAATTGTGGAGTTTCCTCCATTTGTCTTTATCTTCTAGTAAAGATGTTCAGCATAGGGAGTGTTCTCAGAAACTGGCATATGTTAAAGCAGCATTTGAAAATATTCATGGGAACTAGGTTTTGAACATATTTATAGCTGAAGTCTGCTCCTAGGTGGGGTTTCTTCAAATGGAAAATGGAAGCAGTGCCACTGTACTAGCTGATCCTTGCAGTCACTCCACACAGATCAGTTGGTGTACATTTATAAGTTTGAAACTTGCAGGAAGTGTTTTCAGTGTGCCTAGAAAGCAAGCATTAAGTTGGTGAACATAATTTGAGAAATAATTTCATATACGTAATAAAAAATGAGAAAGCTGTGTTGAGCTCTGACTGCACAGTAAGAAAAAAAAGCAAAATTTGTTACTAATATTACTACGTCTCATTCAGGGTTTTTTTCAGAATAATTTTCAGAGTTGGGTAAGTGTTTGCTCTCTGTACATAGGTACACATATATATATATATACACACACACACACACACACGTGCCTGTGTAGACAGTGAAATCCCAGCCCTGTTCAAATGAGGTTCCCTAATAGTACCAAATTCAGCAGAGGTAGGGTTCTGCCTGGAATTCCTGAGGTATGTAAGGTATATAAGAGACCATTTTGCTTTTGAAAGAGCGTGGTACATGTTTTATTATGTGTACCTTATTCCTACTTTCAATTTGGGTCTTTAGAATTTTAAAACTGCAGATGTTTCAGTATTTGTGGTTTGCAAGAGATGCTGTGAACAAAGTAGTAGGGACCTGAAGCAGATTTGATGCAGGACCTGGCAAATTCTGAAGCCTATGCTGAAGTGGATGTCCAAGAGCACACATGCCTAAACCTCAGATTTCCCAAAGGCAATGTTGGGTGTCTGCTTTAAATAATGCTTCCTAACTTCCTTTCTTAGAAGTTAACTAGTCATGAAGACTACTGAAAATTACAGCTTAACTAGCCACAACTTGGTGTTTTGATCTGGTTAACAGATATTGATGAATGTGAGAGAGGAACTCATAGTTGTAAGGTAAACTTCATTTGTCAGAATACTGAAGGATCATTCTACTGTGAGTCAAAGCAGCGCTGCATGGATGGATTTTTACAAGACCCCGAGGGAAACTGTGTTGGTAAGCATGACGAGCAATATGTTTGTAATGTGCAGCAGCACTGGCCAACTCCTGTTCCTTTTAGCCTGTCCAAGGGGTGTATATTGACCACATGTAGTTTTCCTTAGTTCCTGCTGTGAATTTAATTTAAGCACTGCTGTCCTTTTGAAGATATCCATACTTGCATATTGAATTTGAAAGTGTTACCATAGCAGACCTTTGTCAGCCTTATCTTTGTAGCACAATAAATTGAAATGAAGGAAGACAAGTGACAGGTGGAAGAAAACAGACCAGAAAGGTTAAGAAGCTTCTATCACTATTCTAATTCATTTTCTTCACCAGATATTAATGAATGCACATCTCTCCCTGAGCCATGTAAACCAGGATTCAACTGCATCAATACTGTTGGGTCTTACACTTGCCAAAGGAACATGCTGACATGCAGCAGAGGCTACCACTCCAATGAGGAGGGAACCCGATGCATTGGTAAGGTCGGACTCCAGCGCCTGGTCAGGTCCCCTGTCAGAGGAAAAAGTACATTTCAGCTCTAAAAAAGAGGGTTTGAGTTACCTGCAGATTCCTGAATGGAATGGGAATTTGCTGTATGCCTTTGCTGTCCAAGCAGCCCAGTGATTTGTTTGCACTACAGGATGCTGCACTGATGCCTGGCTGCTGCATGGAGTTCCTCCTGGTACACCGTGTGGCATTGTTTATGACTGTGTATAGGTTTGACTGGCTTTTGTTCTGGAGTGAATGGGATTTAGTTACTTTTTAAACTCATGCTGTCAGTCAAAACCATGATCCTTGCTGTTTTTTACAGTATCTCACTGTAAATGATCTGATCTGAAGCCATGGGGTGCAGCAAATGAGAAACACAAGTTTGTGGACTCATGAGAGTAGTGCTAAGTGGATGTTCTTTGTAGTGCTCTGAGTGGTGTTCCCCATTTACATCCAATTGTGTGTATGGTTAGGATAAATTCTTACTTTCTTTGTGAAAAGAATGTTGAAATATTCGTATCGGCTAGCATGCAGCTTGAGACTGATTGGTATTTGCTGCAATGTGTTTTAGGGAGTTACTGACTCAGAATAGCAGATTTCATCTCTTATTAGCATTTGTTCTGTAAATGAGCACGCTAGCCACAAAGGAATGGAAAGCTTGGTCTTGGTGCCCAAGGCAAGGCTGGCTATGTGTTCTTTGATTCCCTATGTTCTGTGTTACACAAAGTAGGAAATCGTAATGACAAATCAGCATTTTGGTTAGTGATGATACCCTAATGATTTCTACTTACATACCCCATGAATAAAAGGAAGGATGAAAAAACAAACAAAATATGCTTTGTGGTGTTACAGGTGGGTGGAAGCCCTGTTGGCGGCTATTAATTTGGTCATGACCAGCAACCTGTAGTGAAAAGCAGTGGTATAGATAGACCCCACTTCCGCATAAATTTCTGTATTCTCCTTTTTGCTCTTCTTTATGCTCTATCTCCCTTCATGATTTTACCCACAGGACTATCCAGACCATGCTTGGCCAATGAGAAGGTGGGGAGGATTGGGGAGGAGCACAAGATGGTGACAGTTTATGTGTATAACTGAGGAAATTGAGAAAGCTTTCTAATACAGCTCTAGGGGGTTGTGTTTCATAAATTCAGGGCAAAGTAGTGCAGTCTTATTTGCTGTCCTATTACGTAGCAGCCCAAAATACTTCAGTTGTTACAAAGGGAAGGTCCAAAAGTGCTGTCTCAGTTGTTGTAAAGACACAGTTCTGCAGCTGCTTTCGATCAGTCCTGTTTCAGCAAAGGCAACTGGGCTAGGTATGTTTGCGCTGCCTGAAGTGTGGTGACCCAGAAATTATTTTTAGGGCTACTGCCATGCCAACGCTTCCACGAATGCCATGTTTTTGGCACATCAGCAGTGATCACTGAGCAGCTCAGAAGTCCTGGCTATAGTGCTAACAGCCTTTGTTTTCAAGCCCTGCTAATGGCTAGGGCAGATTATGTCCCTAAATTTCAAGCTGATGATTTAGAGGAATAATCCATCTTTTTTTCCCCGGTTGTTCCTAAAAGAGAGTGACTCTCTGTAAATATGTGACAGGGGAGGAAATTGCCATTATTCATAGAACATTTATGTCTTTCAAGTGTGATGAGATAACACAATGCATTGTAATTACTGATGATACTTTGTCTCTACATGATTGACGATGCTTTTAAGGAGCAGGTGTAAGGGAGCTTCTCTAGTTTGATTTGGGGAAAACAAATGTTTAATGTTAATCGGTGATTTCTCTGTCTCTGCTGTGTGCACTCTGTCTTTGTTTGCAGTCTGTGTCTTTTGGTATTTTTTTGGTATGGCCTTCTGTAAGTAGGCAGAGAGCATGGAGAAGAAAAAAGAAAAGCATATGGTCCTAATTTCCCCTCTCTAGGATAAAGCCTGGTTTCTTTAAGGCATTACAATAGCTAATTAGATTCCTGATTCAGATTTATTCACAGTAGTAAATACATCATATGTGCATATTTCTCCAGCAGAACTACACTTGTATGGTCATCCTCTCTGTTCACAGGATTCATCTCTGTTTAAAATGTTCATATTTTAACCCCAGCGAGCAGCTAAGCCCCCCCCCCAGCCGCTCGCTCACTCCCCCCAGTGGGATGGGGGAGAGAATCAGAAGGGTAAAAGTGAGAAAACTTCTGGGTTGAGATAAGAACAGTTTAATAGGGAAAGCAAAAGCCATGTGCCCGCAAGCAAAGCAAAGCAAGGGATTCACTCCCTGCTTCCCATGGGCGGGCGGGCGGGCACTCAGCCATCCCCAGGACAGCCGGGCTCCATCACGTGTAACGGTGACTTGGGCAGACAAATGTCATCACTCCCAACATCCCCCCCTTCCTCCTCCCAGCTCTATGTGCTCAGCATTACATCATACGGTGTGGGATACCCCTGGGGTCAGTTGGGGTCAGCTGTCCCAGCTGTGTCCCCTCCCAGCTCCTTGTGCCCCCCCAGCCGCTCGCTGGTGGGGTGGGATGAGGAGCAGAAAAGGCCTTGGCTCTGTGTGAGCCTGGCTCAGCAGGAGTGAACACATCCCAGGGTTATCAGCCCTGCTGCCAGCACAAATCCCAAACACAGCCCCATACCAGCTGCTATGGAGAAAACCAACTCTACCCCAGCCCAAACCAGCACATTTTCTGATTTAGTAAATGAGTTATTAAAAGCTACCTCGTACACTTAACTGAGAACTACTGTAACTACTGTGAAATACAGCACACTTCTGAAGGTATAATGCCCTGGAACTAACTAAAGTTTAAACTCAATGGGATATATAATTTTGGACAAACTAATTAAATGGCTCCACACATGAATTCATTACAAATAAAACTGCTACTTTATAAATTTGTATCTGCATTAGAAACTCCCTTGTTTCGATGCTACCTCTGATCTTGAAAGAAAGCGAGGAGACGGTGTTTCAGCAGCAATCTATGAGCCTGTCAGGAATTCCCTGCTTGGCGAGTGACATTCCCTGCCATCCCTAACCCCAGTGCCAGTAGGGACTGCGTAGGTGGGAATCTGTGCTGAAAAATTGAACAAAGTATTTGTTAGCACCTCTCAATCAGGGTTGATATCATCTCCGCTTTTCCAAATTCAAGTTTCTATGGTAAGTAACTTGCTCTTGCTTCCCTATCATTTTCTCAGCAAGTGGCTGCTTTATGGAGCACTCTCCAAGGCCGCTGTTTGATGGAGAACTGCCCAGGAACCCTTAGAAATGAAATAGTGCGCAAATTTATGACTTCAAACAAGGCAGCATGAAGAACCTCCAGCCTTAGACTGCCATCCTAATTAATACTACATGTGTTCATGGGCTTTGGGTTGTAAAAGTAGTTGAAGATGTGAATAATAGGAAGGAAGCAGGATCTGATGGCTTAGGAAACGGCAGAAAGAATACTTGATGAAATACAAGTTTCTGAGGGTTAATCAGACTTTTTCATGCTCCTCATCACAGATGGTAACAGGGATTTGTTAGATACTGATGAGCTATTTAGTCATGTTGCAAGTCTTGTAAATCAGCGTGTATCGAAAACTCTCGTCTTCATCTGAGGATTTTTAAAATGAGATTGGAAGTGATGCATGTGAGTGGAGAAGCAACTAATTTGTTGGTGTTGGATTTTGGATGAGAGGCCATGAGGAATATCAAAATGTGAGCTGATTGAGAAAAGAAAAAAGATCAACATCAGGAAAGAGCAAAAGGTAGACAGCAGAAGAAAGATTGAAAGGGCAACTGGAGATGAAAACAGCAATTGCTTTAATTGAACGGATGAGCAGAATTTCTGGCTAGTTCTTGTTTTGCTTTAAATGGCTTGCCGTGACTCACGTAATGGCAGAACATCATAATAGGGTGTTTAAATGTCATGGTTTGATCAGAGTCAAAATGTGTTTACATCAAAATGCAGAATATGCTGATTGCAGTTACAGTTACCATTTTCACTTTTAAGGTAATGTATAGCTTTTCAAAAGTTTTGACTTAGAGATACGTAAAGCTGACTCTGAGAAGAACACAGTGGGAAATGCTGATATTTTTTGTTCTGTCTAGGGGACAACCCTAACAGGTTCTATTCCTGTTATTTAATTGAATTTTTTTTTTCTCTTTGTAAACATTGATTTTCAGCAAACGCTATTTAAAGTAATTGCTTTCTCTGGTTCTGCAGATGTGGATGAATGTCAAACTGGCGTACATCGTTGCAGCGAAGGGCAGATTTGTCATAATCTTCCTGGGGCTTATCGCTGTGACTGCAAGATGGGATATCAGTACGATGCGTTCAGCAGAAGCTGCATTGGTATGTAAGGTGCAAGATGAGATGAAACGACTGACTGATTGAGCCTTGGACCTCAAGGGAGTATTTAGCACCATTGTAGTGTGCAGTTATTAGTTCTGCAATGCAGTGCCTCAAAAGATAATGGCATCACCTCCAAAGCAGTCGTCGTTCAGTGCGACCGGCCATTCAGAGCTCTGTCACTCTGTGCTGTGATTTCAGAACGGGTGCCCTTGGTTTGGTTTAGCTGCTGGTTATCAATTAAAGTCATCTGCAAAGCACTTTCCTACAGGTTACACTTCTGCTGCTGTAGAAATTTATCTTTCTGAAGATCTCACAACTTTCTTCATAGGAGGCTGTGATACAGCATTCTGTATTTTATCACTACTGTACAGCAATTAGAGCGCAAAGTCAGACAGCATAAGACCTGAGGTTGCAGCATTTCATGCAGCAAATCAGTCTCTGATGCCTTCTAAAATATCCCCCTGCATCTTGTTTGATGCTTTTGGCTCTAAGTTGATTGTATATTTGCTTGTTATGCTGGCAGATATAAATGAGTGCTGGAATTACCCTGGACGCCTGTGTCAGCACACCTGTGAGAACACCCCTGGGTCCTACCATTGCACTTGTTCTTCTGGTTTCCGCTTGTCTTATGATGGGAAGCATTGTGAAGGTACCAGACATTTTTTCCATAAAGAAGAAATTGCAGTGTGAATTGACTTTAGAGAATGAGTTGAGGTGAAATATAAATAAACCCATGATTTATGGGTGCTCAGATTTGCAGATACTCAATCAAAAACTCAAGCTGTCAGATGAGAGCCGACAAGTTTCTCCCCTTTCTTCCTTTCCCTCACATACTTTTTCCTTTCCTTCCAGATGAGAGAAAAGGAGAGCATAGCAAAGTCAGAATAAGAGACTTTTCATTCAAATTTTACTAAAGATGAAACCTGGTAGTGACAAAACTTGAAAAAAAAAGGCTTTTAATTGAATGGAAATTTTTTAAGTTCTCTGATTTTTTTTTTTTTTTTAAGGCAATGATTACCTTTTTTTAATCAACCGTAATGTGTAAGGTCTGAAACATATGTTTGCATGTGTATGTGTTTTCACTGGCATATACAGAAATGACATACAGGTGCAACAGATGTACACACACTTCTTGGCATTCTGCCTAGGGAGCAGAAACACATCCTTGGGACAAATTAGTCCATCCTTATTAACCCTGACCAGAAGGGTCTGGTAGCTGTTCTCAAAGGCAAGAAATGGTGGGAGATACTGTTCTGAACCATTGTGGCAATGTCTGTGGGCTTGTTTTTGGATACAGATGTGAACGAATGCGATACTAGTCCCTGCAGCCAAGAGTGTGCCAATGTTTATGGTTCCTATCAGTGTTACTGCAGGCAAGGCTTCCAGCTAGCAGAAGATGGACATTCTTGTAAAGGTAAGCCTGCTGCTTTGTCAGGTCAAGTTAAATATGTGTGTGTATTCTTTAACAGTCAGGGCTGTCTAACTCTCAGCAGCACCTAATGCTGCAGGTGATGCCTGAGGACGACTGTGAGTTACACGCTGCTGCAGAAGCTGCAAAAGGTAACTCCAGCTATTGGAAAATGTAGTAATTTTCATGTCTCCTGCCAGGGGCCAGAATACACTTGCATGACCAGAGAACCGGTGAGGTTATTTTTTCATGGGGCTAGAGCTTATGATTGAAAAAAATCAGAAGGGAAGGTATGTTTAACCATATTGCATCAATTAAAACCTCCACTCAGCCACGATTGAGCGAAGGCTTGCTCTTACTTCTGCTTGTGGTGGGTGAATGAGGAGTAGTGATCAGAACGGAGAAAGGAAGGGTTTGACCTGTTTTCTTGAAGTTACCGATACTGTCACACTGGAGAGTCTCTCTTTAAGAAATGGTGAAGAAACTCATGTTCTTCCTGGCATGAGGAAGCCCCCAAAACAATCCTAGAAGAATTACAGGGCTACTGGAGAGAGTTTTTCACACTCAGATGTGCCCTAGACTTGTTCTTTTCCATGAGCCCATATGACTTCCAACCAGTGGTTTTGGGAGCAGTCTTGTGTTCAGCATTTGAGAAACACCATCAAAAGTCCTGGAGCAATGTCAAAATTTTGTGGTTGCATTCTTGATTAGAATATGTTATAAGTGCCTCAGATAAGAATGTGCTTGAGTTCTACGCCCTCCCTTCTCAGATTTCTTCTTGTCATGTGTTTGTAATTGTGGTTTGTTTTTTTTTTTCCCAGATATCGATGAGTGCACACAGAGTGCAGGCATTCTCTGTACTTTCCGCTGCGTGAATGTTCCTGGTAGTTATCAGTGTGCTTGTCCTGAGCAGGGATATACCATGGCAGCAAATGGAAGAACCTGTCGAGGTAATGAGGAGTTTAGGAACCAAAAGGATTATATCATGAAGCTTTAATCCTTGGAATGATCTAAGCCATTATGGTTATTCAGTCTCCATGTTTTATATTAATTGCTGTTAAAAAGCTGGTATTTGACAAAGTTGCAAAATACTGGTATCTGCAATGTCAGCTTTTTCCTGTGTTAGAAGAACGTACTGCGGCAACTCAGCTGTCAATGTGAGCTAATTGTTTAAATTAATTCCTAAGGGAGCCCACTTCATCATTCCTATCAGGGTACTTGATGACTCGCATGAGCTGTCTGTGCACCTTGGCACAGCAGTGAGTGATCTGGTTTTTCGGAGGTGTCAGATGTGGAAATCCGTGGCTTCATTATGAGTTGCGGTTTCCTGCCCCAGAAAACTGGGAGAATGAATGTAAGAGCTGTAATGGGGACTTGGACATCCAGAAGCCCGCCAACTATGCTTAATTATGTTGGCGTTAGTAAAAACCAGTGTGAGTGACAGGTATCCTCCCCACCCCCTTTTCTCCAGAACCATAGAAACGTCTGCTGACTGGTGGTTTTCATCTGGTGTGCAGCTTTCTGGTTGTGAAGTAGAAGTCCCCCATTTCCAAAGGATGCACTGACTGTAATGATGATTGAAGATCTGATTACCTTTAGGTACTCTACATGCATTCTTGCAGTGGGTTACGCTGCCTACCAGGCATTTCCTGCTCAGAGCTTTTCAGGAACCCTTCGCTTAACTTTTGGTTATGTATCTCCTATGCTTAAATTCTCTTCTTAGTGGTAATGGCAGTGAACGTACACTGTGTAAATCATGAACAGCAATGTGCATACTTGATTCTCCTGACTTTGAAGCAGAGAAACAGACTAAATGATAATTTAAATATTTTTAAAAGATTTTTTTAAAATTCGTTTTTAAGTACCAATACAGTTACATCTATGTGCATTTAAATTCTCACATAAATCACCTTTAGAAGCTGCAGCTATAACTCTCCTCAAGCTTTGTTTGGTTTGGTTGTGGGATTTTTCCTGCTAACTTTGAGTGCTGCACGATAGTTGCCACCTCTGCCAGCAGTGAGACTTGAGCTGGGGACATAGTCCAGAGTTAATAGCATGAGTCACTGCGTTAATCAGCCAGCACAGCTCTCCTGAGCCGGAGGCACCCAGCATGCTCCAGGAGCTGGAGGTGGAGGAAAAAGTTTTGCCGCAGAGACCTATGGATCGCCCTTGCATTGTTTGTGCAGTGTGAAATCCTCCCTGCATGCTCACCCTGCCTGGAGAGGGTTCCTGTTGTATAGGCCAGCCCTGCGAAGTGAACTATTCAGCAACGCTTGGAAAAGCTTTTCAAAGTGCCTGTGCCACCTGGCACGTGCACCCTCCTTAGGGGGTTGAAGTCAGCCTGCTTGCAAAACTTACCACGTGTGCGGGCGCCCTGTGCGTGGCTGGGTAAGCTGGCATTTAGCCAGGCGCTGGAAGTAACCCTTGGGTATGTGCCCCTTTCTTCGAGCTCTGCAAGTGTGGAGTTACAAGTTTGGGCAGGCTTATGTATTGAGGTGTCTCTGAAAACATGGTCAGAGAAACAGTCTGAACTGATGGTGGTTGGACTAAACTCAAGATTAGGTTTGTTTCCGCCAGCTGAAGATCTGGCTCCAGTTACTCATCATCTGCACAGTTCTTAAAAGTTGCTGGTGGTACATTCTGTGTACCATTTTTTTCAGACAGATGAGTTGTACCTCATGTAATATCATCTCAACATACGGATCTTTTTGGAGAAACTGCCTATGGTATTTTGCAGCACAGCCAAACTGGTGAAGCAAGTGCTTTCATGATAATGATTGCAATGTGGAAGAAATTTTCTTTTCACCTAGGGGCACTTCTGAGAATCAGCAAGGGATTTAATTTACTTTCATTCTCTCCTACTTCCTATTGTATACTTTTCTTTGCAAGACTTTTAAACCAGTCAGTTCAGTGTGTGAGATCAGTTCTCATCCCAGGGGAATGGAGAGAGTGGGAGGAGGTTATAGTTTTCCTCTAAGAGTCTCTCTCCTCTGCAACAATTGGCAGAACAGCAGAGCCCTACACAGTCCACGTGGTTTGTCTGTTAGCATTTATTTCATTTTAAAGCCTCCGTGCGTTGTCTAGACATTTGGGAGTACACAATGTGACTGTGAGGTCTTTGCCAATATTTTCTGCTCAAGCTGGATCCTTGTTACTGCATCTGGTTTTCAGCATTTTAAGGTCCATGGCTTGGGCTTGTGCATATGTATTATTTAGGTAACCACATTTATGCTCTAGGCCATAAAGTCTCTCTGAGCTCTAAATGTTCTTTTGTCTTCTGCAACATTATTTCTCATTATGGGGAGATACTTATATTCAACTTAAGTATTCAAGAATGTGTGTTGTCTTCTAAAGTGTTGTTCTTAAGTTCCCGTATTTCATAATAGTTAGTCTGGTGAAGCTTACATCTCCTGGATCATGCAGCCGTACAGCAGTGGATGCTTTGCTTCATGTTTGCCCCCTGCTTTAATCCAGACAAACTTTTGTGCATAGATAAATTCTTCTCCTGGCATAGCCCAGCTTTCCCAGTTCTCAAAAAGTCAGTGAGAAAGTCCTGTTGACTTTTGACATGGCTTGGTTATGTTCTGGGGGGATTTGTTTATTCCTGAGGGACAGCTTTTGTCACAGTAGGCTTTGAATGGGTAATGTGTCGGCAGGCATAGGATGTCCCCATTTATGCCCCTGCCCTGGGCACTGGTGAGGCCGCCCCTCGAATGCTGGGTTCAGTGTTGGGCCCCTCACTCCCAGAGGGACATGGAGGGGCTGGAGCGTGTCCAGAGAAGGGCAATGGAGCTGGGGAGGGGTCTGGAGCCCAAGGCTGCTGGGGAGCGGCTGGGGGAGCTTGGGAGTGTTCAGCCTAGAGAAGAGGAGGCTGAGGGGAGCCCTTATTGCTCCCTACAACTGCCTGACAGGAGGGGGGAGCCAGGGGGGTCAGTCTCTGCTCCCAGGGAACAGGCGATGGGATGAGGGGAAACAGCCTCAAGTGGTGCCAGGGCAGGTTTAGGTTGGACACTGGGGAAAAATTCCTTCCCCAAAAGGGCTGTCAAGCACTGGAAGGGGCTGCCCAGGGAAGGGGTGGAGTCCCCATCCCTGGAGGGATTTAAAAGCCGGGCAGACGAGGTGCTTAGGGTCAGGGTTTAGTGGTGGGATGGCAGGGTTAGGGGAATGGTTGGGCTTGGCAATCTTAAAGGGCTTTTGCAACCCAAATGATTCTATGATTCTGTGATCCCTCTATCCATTATGCATGTTTGCCCTGGGGAGGGGAAGGTCTTCCTGCAGACTGGGTAATGGGGGAATGTTTGCTTGCCTGGGATACATGGACATTTTACAGACTTCCCCATGAAGGAGCCATTGCGATCATACAAACGTTACCCGGTGTATGAGGTATTTATAGCAGTGGCCACCTTTCACCAAGGACTGTCCCTTGTACTCCAGTGCTTGCGCACAGTGCCCACACCACGCACAGGTCCGTGCACATGCTCTGCTCTTTCAAACCAGTTAGGTGCTTCTCCTAGCTATTGCGCTTGTCACATGTGCACTGCACTCATGTGCTGAACAACTAGTTTAGAAACACCGCACGTGACACAGGCTAGCTCTAAGGATGAAACTGTTGTTCAGGGAGTATCAGTGACCTGTGAAGCTGTAAGAATTGGCCTATTGCTTTCAGGAAACTATTGAAAAACTATCTTCAGTCAGACCAGCTGTGGAAGCTTACACAGTGGCTGCAGGGATGGACAAGTTGGCTGGTCTGAGAAGTTTAGGGTTCCCCTGCCCTAGACTGCCACTACCTGATTATTGAATTCTGTTCCCTTTCAGCCTAGTTTATAACATTAATCACAACACATCTCTGACACCTCAGGAGCAAGGGAGAATATGACAACACTGTCTGGTTGTTCATGTTTGTTTTGAACCTTCAATGTTTTGTTTCATTGCAGTGGGAAGTGGTGAGACAGGAGGATCTTGGGGTTTGACAACTTTTTTTTCCTTCTCGTGTTTATTCTCCACTAGAAGTTAGGCCCTGTGTTGCATCAGATGCATTTGGAATGAGAATAGCAAGGATCACAGGAGTGTGCAAATGTATAGAAAGAAACAAAACTTCCCCTCCGGTTAGAAGGCCAGCCCTGGCCATGCGCTGGGTGGCTGCAACTGGCCACAGTCCCTGCCAAGCAGGGGAAGGACTATCAAACAGCATGAAAAGGACCATAAGCTGCTTGTAGGGAGGAGTGAGCTCCCTTATTTATTGCACACACTGCTGAGTGCTACTGTCATCTCTTATTAAATGATAATGTCAAGGAAGGAAATATTTTTCTGCAGAAGACATGAATTTTAGCAGAATTGGAATCAATGTGACTTACCCTGTTGCTCCAGATGCCAGTGAGCATCTGTGCACAGGGATGGCCCTGACACACCTCACCTGAATGTGCATTTCACGCCCCATTTCACGCTCGTGGTCCTGGTCTGCAGGCAGCAGGCACAGGTACTGAAGAGGTAACACAGCAACTGGGCGGTGAAGACAAGAGCCCTCAGCTTGCAGAGCCAAGCCCACAGACTCCTCTTGCTTCTCATGCACGCAGAGTCTCATAAGCATATTACAGCCCATAAATGGTGATTAGTTCTTATTTTTGAACTTAACGTGTCTTTTTCCTTGTGTTTCTTCTTGTTAGATATCGATGAGTGTGCAATAGGAACCCATAACTGCTCAGCTGCAGAGACTTGCTATAACATCCAGGGCAGCTTCCGCTGCTTGTCCTTTGAGTGCCCTTCCAACTACAGAAAAGTATCTGACATGTGAGTATCGCCATTGCAACAAAGCCAGCAGTCTGGGTTGTGGGTGGATGTGGATGTTACGTGGTGCTTAAGTTTGTGGGGCTTTCCCCATATAGAGTTTCTGCCTCTTCCTTCTGAGCTCTATAGCCCCATTTGCCCTCCAGCTGCTGCTGTAACGGCAGTCAGAGCTTGCAGCATTGCTTGCTGCAGCTCTAAAGGCCTCTGTTTATAATTAAGACTTAAAAAAATAAGATCTTCTATGCTGCTTATATCATTGCAGTAGCTGCCAGGCTGCTCAGGGCACCACTTTTACAGTGGTTTTGGGGCTCCCTGTTTAATAGCCAGATCGCAGTTCCTCAGAGCGTGTTGAAACATTGAAGGGGAGCAGGATAACGAGCTTGCCAGGCTGTAGGGTTCTGGGACTGGCACACCCCCACAGCTCACAGCTCCTCAGCAGCTGAGGCGCGGGAGCCCCAAAATCTCCTGACCCATGTCCTGCCTCCATGGCTGCCAGTGCTTTGGGAAGCCCTATTTAGTTGCTTATGACTTCAGACGTACTTTTCCTGCCTTACAGAATCGAGCAGCTTTGCCAGGTGAGGAGCTTGTTTCCCATTCCCACATTTTAGCTACCTTAAGTGTTTTTGTTCTTATTTTCTTGGAGCACTGTCCCACGCTTGTGCTGTCAGTGATGAATCACAGGCTCCTCTTCCAAGCCCTGTGCTGCTTGCAGCATGCCTGGCTCTTTCCTCGTTGTGGAGCTTCCCAACACAGCTCCCCATGTCCATCATCTTTTACTTACACTGTTGTACTCTGACAATTGTATCATTTACAAATGCTTTTGGGGCACTGAAAGTGGAAAAAGCAGCTGGTAATTGCACAGCTGAAGTCCCAAGGCTTTGAAATACATATATTTTTACCTGCTATTACATGGACACTGAATGTGCTTCATTTCTCATCTCTTAGGAGGTGTGAACGAATCAGTTGTTTTAATTACCTGGACTGCCAAAATACCCCGGTGCGCATTACTTATTACCAGCTGAACTTCCAAACCAACATCGTGGTCCCAGCTCATATTTTCCGTATTGGACCATCGCCTGCCTATGCTGGAGACAACATAATCCTTACGATCAACAAGGGAAATGAAGAAAACTACTTCAGCACTCGAAGGCTGAACTCGTACACAGGCATTGTCTATCTTCAGCGGCAAGTGAAAGAGCCTAAAGACTTTTTGTTAGATGTTGAAATGAAACTGTGGCGTCAGGGAACATACACTACTTTCCTTGCCAAAATCTACATTTTCATCACAGCTCATGCCTACTGAAGCATGTATTGACATTGGATTTTATTGGTGCTATGCTCTTTAACTGTTCTACCAAAGCTTAATTCTGTTGAACTGGCATTTAATGTATCTAGCCTTTATATTATTTTTCTATCATTGCTTTAAACTTTTTTATTGGTTGTGTAAATTAAGTTAATTTTTATCTTTTTTTGTTTGTTTGTTTTCTTACGCAGTTCTTTACATCACCATTTGACAATGAACGAAGGAAGGGTTAGAAAGGCAATACACACATTGTGTTAAGTGCTGGAACCTTTTCTTAGAAATTATTTTTAGGTTTAGTCATATCTGCAGGGTATTGAACTAGAGAGGAATGATATTCACTTGGGAGTATTGGGTTTTGCCATTAAGGGAAAAAACCTTGGACCAATTTCTTTTTATTGCACAAAGTTATGGTTTGGCTTAGCTGCTGACTTCACCGAGGTTTCTCTGCATTGAGATGCTGTGTCGAAGGCCGTGCGTGTACGCTGATGGTTAGCTCACCTCGTGTTACCAGTTTATTTTCCTCCTTCCAACTTTCATAATATGTTGCCTAAAAATATATATAAATAAAAGAAAACTCCACCAGTGAAAAAGCCTACGAATGAGTCTTGCTTTAGTAGGACTACTCATATGCTAAATATTTACAAGACCAAGGCCTTAAGAGAATGTTATGCTTTAGGGTAAAAGCTCACATTGCCATTCTTAGGAGTTGTCTTTACAGATGCTGGGATTCCCCTCTATACAGACTCATTCTGTTTAGGTGACTGTAAGTGCCCATTAGATGCTTTATAATTCTTAAGGGAATGTCCAAGAGGAAACATGGAAATAATGAAATAAGCCATTACTGCTCCTTATTCTAAAGCTTGGGTGTGCCACTGAGGACTCGCTTGCAATTTTAAATAAACAAAAAGGGGAGCTGCTTCTCTTCTTCAGGAAAATGGCTTCAGTTGTGTTACTAAATGACGCAGAGGAAAAAATGAGTAAAACTGGCTCTTTGTATTATGCCATTTAGAAAATAGCACAACCAAAGTTTTGAGCTAGATTTCCTCTAGTTCTGCAGGAAAATAGAGGAAGTCCAAACTTGGAGGCTAGATGTGGCAAAGCCTAGTATAATCAAAGTATTTTTTAGACTCTAGAAATGAGCATCAGAACTTCTTTATGGTTGTTTTCTTCTTTTTTCCTCCCCAAAAAGCAAAAAAGCTCCAGTGTTGAAATTTTCTGATTCCATTGTTCTGGCTAAAATGATTCTGCAAAGTATTTTAAAGGAGAAACATAGCTGCAATATATTATTTGCTACACTGCAGTTTAATAATCATAGAATCATAGAATACCAGCTTGGAAGGGACCTCAGGGATCATCTCGTCCCACCTTTCTTGGCAAAATAATAATCCCTTCTTTTCTACAGTTGATCTTTTGACCAGTGTGTGTACACACATAAAAAAAGGAGAAATCAAATCTTATGGCTTTTTATGCCATAACCAACAATTTTACTCTACTGTAAAATATTTGGTTGAACTGCATCTTGTAAAAACCACCTGTATGGTGAGAGGGGAGATGTTCTGTATTCACTACATCCCAAGGCCAATTTCTACCACTTCAAGTCACTTCTTTAATTTGGACTTTCTTATCGATAATAAAGTGAAAATCTTTATCTGATATCATAAAAACCCATTACCAGGGAAATATTATTGCTACTCCCCAGCTGAAAAATGTGAGATATCTCTGAGTCTGCATATATCAAGCTTTTCTTTGTATATTCTCTAAAAATCATTGTGTAAAAGTGATCTTCTCCCATACGTCTTTTGTTTTCTGTGGTTAATAGTTTCGTATGCATTTAGCAGGGAAG
The DNA here is from genome assembly GCF_000687185.1 of Egretta garzetta. Taxonomy (NCBI): domain Eukaryota; kingdom Metazoa; phylum Chordata; class Aves; order Pelecaniformes; family Ardeidae; genus Egretta; species Egretta garzetta. The sequence goes on from NW_009259328.1 coordinate 166,731, forward strand.
TGCCAAGTGAGAAACACGTTTATGCAATTTGTCATTTCAATTAATGCGTATCTTACAGCTACAGGCCTGGCAAGACGAAGAGGCAGCCGCAGCAATGAGTAGGAGGGCCTTTCAGATCCATTATACACGTTAAGTGGCGAAACATTTCTCCATGCCCCAGTGGGGCATATCAAGAGTCGCCGAAATCCAGAGTTTTCCATCAGCATTAGTATTTGATTGAGCATAAATGATATTCAAGCCTTGTCAGCGAACAAACGGACAAGCCATTTGTTACTTGGAGACCTTTTGCTGACTAAAACCAGCCATAGTCAATCATATTAAGGATCTGGCAGCCTGTAACACCAGCTTTTCATTTTCTAGACAGGTAATTGATGAAGAAAGTTTTAGGAAAGGCTTTGCATGCTATTATAAGAAAAATGCTACATTATAAAAACCATGTCTTCATCAGCACTGTGTCCAGTAGGCGTTCAAAAGGGTTAGAAATAGTTGCTCAGTGCAACTGGTCAAAGCAAAGGAAAGGTTTACGGTAGATAATTTCACATTCTTCTGTTCCCAAAGTAGCCAGAGGAATCTTTTACCTCTTACCATCCCAAAGCATCTGCTCTGTCAGTGTTAGTAGGAGCTGCAATACAGGGACAGTCAGCGCTGCACCCTTTGCTTTTTCTTAGGACAGTGCTTATGACTGAACTTGAACAGACACGGCCACCGAAGACTCACTGACTGGCGAGGATGTGCTTTCACTTTGGGCTGGAATTTTAGGCTCCTAGAAGGCCCAGTTCCCATCTTCAGTAATGCTCCTTCTGCTTTGTTTGGCTGGGAACCTGGACAGAGAATGGGAGTGTGTGTATCTGCGGACAAGAAAGAGGTCTCAGTGAAAGGAGTTCAGGCCTGGACTGGACCTTTATGGCCTCTTACACTTTCTTAAAACAGCAGTAGTTTCCCCAAATTCTCTCTGAACAGCTGTATTTTTCTTTCTTCTTTTTTTTTTTTCCTTTCTCCATTTCTAACAAGTGAGTTAAGTAGTTTGGTTTATTCCCTTAGCTTCTTTGTGTCCCCCAACCCTTGCCTGGTTGCGGTGAGTTAAGAACGGCTACCCAAGAACTATGCAAGCTTGATAAATTCATGAAGAAGATGCCAGCTGCAAACCAAACCTAATAAAGAATTAAAGCAGACTTGGGGTGTATGATTATGTATGTGTAAAAACTCAGATTATTACTGTGTTCCCCAAACTGGAAACAGCCTTTAGGTGACCTGTCTGAACAACGCATGTTCTGCTTAGCCTTGCAGGTTACTTACTCCTGCCTCTGTGAAATCTGACCTCTCCATGCTTGTTGTATTCCTGGGGAGATCCTCAGATCCCAGAGGCTGAGGAAGATCAACTGTGTCACTGGAAGGAAGGAAAAATTAAAATCTGCGTGTGTGCTGGAAATTTGAATGCGTCTGTTACAGAATGAAACATCAGGTTTTCTTTTGACTGGAATTTACTTAACATGTAGCTGAAATAGCAGTAGATGGGTGAGAAAGATGTTTTTACCTAGTGTTTTTATATTGTTTCCCTTCTGTACCAGGGAGGAAGTATTTTGCGATCTCTTTGTATGTAAAGCATAACTTGTGTGTGGATTCCTGTGAGTGCTGACTAGTCTGTGCTATCATTCCTCTGGAAGCCTGATGCAGAGAAAAGGCATCAGACAGCTCAGCTTGGGCCTTGCTCCTCTCTCTGGGGGACCAGAGCACGGCTCACCCATCACAGACAAGTAAGCTGTTAACTGCAACGGGCCAAAATTCCTATATTAGCTCCAAGATCCCACAAACAGAACTTCACTCACTCTTATTTTTCTTCTCCTTTATATCAGTTATTCCTCAGTCTAGTGATTTAGGACAGAAGCAGATTTCAAACTTACGGATTTTCTATGGTTTGGATCATCCTTTGAGGTGAAAGGTGTAATAAGGGACACACTACAATAACGGCTTTAACATCAGAGCATGAGACAGCCTCTTCTGCAAAGGTCCCATTCAAAATGCCTCTATCAGCACAGATATCAGTATTTCTGGGAGTAGGGGACAAGCTGGGCAGCCTCTTCCTCCTCACCCCTCTTCCCTTGGGAGGGTTTGCTGCAGGAGGCTGCTCCCTTCACCAGAGGAACCGACGCACTGCCCTCCCGCAGACCCAGCAGGGGCTGTGCTGAAGTGAAGGGGCTGCCTCCATCTCTCCCAGCTGGGAGTGCTTTGCAGATGCTCTGCACCTGGCAGCACTCAGCTTTTGGGTGCAGCTGAGCCCCAGGTAAGGGCTGTTTCTCCTCTGTGCCCGCTACTTCACTGCTCCTGCTTGCACCCAGCCTTGGGGAACTGTTGCTCTCTGCAGTCCAGCCAGAAGTGAACTGCTGAAATCTGCATGCACGAGATGGAAAGGAAAGGAGAGGAATGATAGAATGAATCAACAAAAATGAAGTAAGATTTTGCAGTTCTCTGGTACTGTGACAGGCAGTTATGGTGCTGAATTTGTGGGTCTGTGTAGTCCCAGGGTAAAGTCTTGTGTATGTGATTAAAATTGGTGTCCTTTGGGGCTGGGTAAGTTTTGTACTTGCCCTCAGACCTTTGCAGGGCAAGGAGTTGCTTTCATCTGGTTTTCAGGATACAGGCAATCTGTTGCATGTTCTTTGTCTCCCTCCTTATTCTTTAGAGCTCATGTGAGAGGCCCTGCCTGTTCTCCCCCATTCATTTTTTTTTTTCTTTCCATTGCTCCCACCCATGCCAGGAGGAAGAGAAAGTTCGAGCCAGGGAAAAGTAAGATTCTGGAGTAAAAATAGATTTTGAGGTTAAATAAAAAGTATCTTCCCACTTTCAGTGTTCTCTGCATCAGAGAGACCTTCATTTTGAAGTGGCTCTTGAAAACCAGGCTTTAATTATATCCAGTTTCAGCAATGTGAAACTGAAGTCGCAAACTTGAGCCTTTTGTCCTCTAGAACACAATTCTTCGTCTTGCATGTTCTCTATAAAATAGCAGTCAATGTGAAGGGCTGTTCCGGAGCCCTTTAGATAAGCTTCACCCTTCCAGGGCTCCTACCTGATGTCCCCATCGCGTGCTGCTGGAAGAGCAGGCTGGTGGCAGTGGGCCAGCTCGGTGTCACTCTTCATCCTGAGGCTGTCTCACGGGCTCCTCTTGTGGCTGCTGGCAGTGTGGGAAGAACGGATTCTTCCAGCTGCACCCCAGTCCTCACTCAGCCCAGGGAGCTTTTTCAGGGAAGACGGTAAGATTGGCTTCCCATGAGCCAAGCCTCCCGTTATGGTGGGGTCAAAAATCACAACATCTGCTAAGGATTTTCCTTTTTTAGCTGGGGTTAGGGAGGATGAGGCTGCTGTTGTGGTGCCCTACATACTGTGAAGGGAGGGTTAAGCTCAGATCCTTCATACGTTTGTGAGTCTTCTGTATGGTAGCTGAGAATTGTGCTAACTGCATAAATTTGTAGCAGGATGTTTTAGTTGCTTGGAGCTTGGGGTGGTGTAATGGTAACGGTGGGCTGGAAGGACTGAACTGGTGGCGCAGGGCTCAGGGGAGCAAAAGGCAATCCAATCTAACAGACCGAGACCAGCCCAATGGGAAGGTAACCCCGGTCCACACCAGGCAAAGAATTGGTCTTGGGTGAGATACCTTGTACTCACAAGTGACCCAGGGCTAGGTTAGTCAACAGAGAACGTAGCATGAGAAGGCAGATCAAAATTAGATCTGTCCAGGGTTCATGGAGATTCGTTTCATTGGTAATAGTCTCTACCTAAAGCATTAAATCAAATCTCACAGAAAAATACCAAATTTCTGAAGAGAAACACTGATTATGGCAAGGGCCATCTGAAGAAGTCACATATAGAAGCCAAGAGAACAAGTGATGAAAGCTATCCTTAGGGTGTGGGTGGGTGGTGGTATCTAAAATCTAGCTTTATTTTGGAATAAAAGCCAAACGTGCACAGTACTAAACTCTCCTCCGTGCCACTATTTCTAGAAAGTAATTGTGAAATATGTTAGCAACACCAGTTGATCCGATTTAAGGAAAATACAGCCAAAGTGAAGACAGAAGTACCTTGAGAGGATGGGAGGGTGGAGATGCCTTTCTCTGTGTCGATGAGGGTGGCTTACAGCAACACGGACTCCACTGTGATTACAGAGTTACTGTTTGCAGCTGTAGAAGAGGATAGATACTCCCCAGCATTGACAGCCAGGAGAAAAATGTATGTGGGGTATTTTCAGTATGGGAAAAAGCCTGCTAATCTTCAATGAAGTGCATTTGAAGTGGAGCATTGCCATTGTGGGAGCTTGAAGAAGCTATGTAAGCTAGCAATACAGGACTGATAAACACAAAGTGATCTTTTGAAGGTAATGCACCATGATGAAAAGTTTGGGGGTTGCTGGTGATAACAAAGCAAATGCTCTGACCAACAGATAAAGATTGTGGGAGTGAGAAACCTTGGTGTGGCTGGGAGGCCGAACAGGCCATTTCCCACCTCTGTCTGTGGCTGGAATGTCAAGTGGATGCAGCTCACACAACCTTTGCAGTGGAGGAGGTGCCCACTGACCTTCTGGTGTTGGGATGGCAAAGCTCAAGTCCCAAACTCATTTCAGGGTAGATGGGAATGTGCCTTCCTATGCTGGCACTGGAAGTTTTGAGTGTCCAGTAGCTAAGATGGAGCAGTTTGTACCACACTGGTGCTGCAGCTGCTGGAATGTAAAATTCTCATTTTCTTCTCTTATGGGTGTTCTTCACAGTAGTTTTATAAGAGTGATCCCAGTTAATCTTAGCTGTTGCAGAGGTCTGTTAGAGTTAATCCTGTTATCCTTCAGTTGCACCTTGGAGAAATAGCTTTCACATTGACCAGGAATATTTTAGGCAGAGCTTCAGGGTGACTCACATAAAAGTGTAATTCTGGAGCAATAATACCATACAGTGTAGAATTGCTACTGTGAGTAGGGGAAGGACTGTGCCTAGCCCTTAGTGTAATTGCTAGCCACGTGTCCTAATGCCTGAACTCTACATTGTAGATATTTGTCTAGCCTAGATTTAGGGCAAGGATGCAATATTGTACCAATGTATTGTAATGCTTGACCCACTGTAAACAGACATGAAGGTGCTGGTGTGTTGGTGAGAGCAAAAGATAGTCCCGTAATGATGCACGATTGATTATCACTGGAGTTGGGAGGGCACAAGTCTGGGGTTTAGTCACAAAGTTTAGGGATTCCCAGGGCTGGCATAACACTTACTACCTTTGTGGACCAGGGGAGTCTGAAACAGGAGATGCAGGTATCTGTAAACTTTTCCAGAGCAGACAGACTGTCCTGTCTTTTCCCACATATTAGACATCGCTGCTCTGAACTACAATGCATGAGCCTGCAACTCTCCATTTATACAAAATTAGCAGTTATTGATGCAAGTAATCCTGTTAGCTGGGAAGGGCTGGGTACTCAACTGGGATTCGGAAGA
>NW_009259328.1:172298-182100 GCF_000687185.1 Egretta garzetta
TGTTCTGGGGTCTGTCCAAACGGATAACTGGGCGCAAAGCCCTTGTAATGCACACGGTTACAGCCTCTACGTGTCCTTGCATCCAGTATAAGAGTTATAAAATTATCCCTCTACTTCACCCTGTCAGAGTATTTGTGGTTGTACCACATTAGAAGCTGGAATAAATCCCATGGACTGTTTGTTCCTTCTCACCAGAGGATCTCCTGTACCAGACATGGTGCTGGTGGCTGCAGGGTGTGAGGCTGAGGCCGAGTGTGTTCTCAGGTGTCACAAACATACAGCTGCTGTGGGCTGTGCTTGCACCACCAGGTTTTCCCCAAAAAACCCAAAACAACAAACCAACAAACAAAACCCAACCTCAATAACCTTGAAAATAATGATTTCCTAAGAAAAATACTAAATTTTCTTAAGAAAGAGTTTTCTACAGTTTCCCCAACAGCTGTTGACGCAGAGCTCCATTGAAGTAAGTGGGCTAGGTGGAGTGAAGACATGGCTTTGCGTAACTTAATTTTCCCCTAGGGAGAGGAACAAAGACACGTATAACAGATGCTTGTAGCATTGTCTGAATCGCATCTGGAAGAATCTGACATACAAAATGATGAAGGCCATTTAAGAATATGATTGCTCCATGTAGATACCTATACTATTTTTTCAAAAACTTATCTTTCAGCTTGTAAATCAAGTGATCAGAAGAAGGTGAAGGCCAGGCCTCCAGTTCAGGACACTCAAAAGCTAGCGGATAGTGTTAGAGCTGCCAGACCGTACACCCTGAGGTTCCCCCCCATCCTTCCATCAGCCTTGCACCCTGTACGAAGATGGTGTGTGGGGAGTTTGGTTGGTGATGGTTGAGCTTTGGGGGGGTTTTGGTTGTGTGTTTAGCAATGTGGATTGGTGAGCATCCAGAGAAGGAGGTGGTGGGTGTTTGCGTCTCTGCCACAGGTACGCTGTGCAGGCAATCTGCACGTCACTTGGGCAGGGTCTCGGTCCTTCGGCATGCGGTGCAGAGTTGCTTTTCATGTGTAGTATTTACCTTCTCAGGACTGTGAAAGCCCGCATCAGCCCCGCTTCACAACTTTCCCATCCTTTAGAAATCCCTGGACTTCACAGCCTATTTGGTAACTTTGGTACCTTCAGTCCAGCAGCGATCTTCATCTCTTCCTTCTATGAATTCCACTTGTAGCCTCTTCTCTCCTGTAGTTGCCTCCTGTACATTGTCTTGCTTTTACCCCGTTGCCAGGAGGTTTTTGTTTCATCGCTTCTCTCCCCTTTTAAAACGGCACAGGACGAACCCAGAAACATCCAAAAATCCATCAACCTTTTTTCATTGATGCCTTAGAGACTGCACCGGTGTTAGCAGTTTGCTAATCTGCTGGCAGTACCACTGAGCTGCCAGTCCAGAACCTGAAGAATAATATTATTCTAAATTACACTATGGCTGTAAACCATGCAGGTTTGGAAGGCATCTGTTCTGTGCACTTCTGGGACTTCACGGAGTGCGCTTTTGAATGAGCGCCCTGGGAGATCACTAATAAAAGATGATTTATATTTTCCCAAATTCCCCTGGGGTTTTTTTTTGGGTGTGGGTTGTTTGGTTTGTTTGGTTTTTTTAAGGCATTATGTTTTGTTCTTTCTTGGAGTGCTTTTGTAGAAGAAATCAAATGTAAAGTTTAATGTTAAATATTTGTTCCCATGTGTTCTTAGTGTAAATTTTTTTTGAGAGGGTATTGGATTTTTCAGTTTATGCCCTTAAGCATCACTTTCCCTGTGGACCAACATAACAAACAGCGTGGGGCAGAGCAGTGGGCATCGCCTGGCAGCACCTGGCCTAACCCACGGTTGGCGTTCAAGTAGTCGAGTCTGTTTTGGCCCTGTTGTGACTGCGGACCTGCTTGGTTTTATTCTGGGTTTTTTTAGTGGTGGTGTAGCTGTTTAGAACAGTGGAAGTGGGGATCCTCATGGGAAGCAGTAGCATAGTAATGGCCGGTTCATAATCCAGTCACAAAAACTAAAGGAATGGTGGTGGGGATTTCATCTTTTCTTTCACGTGCTGGCACTGGAAGGCTTTGAAAAGCGGTGTCCAAGAACAGTTGTTACCTGCAGTCAATATTTTCTGAAACCTGCCAGTTGGCAGTGTTCCCCCTACCCCCATGACAACGATGACATGATTCTGTGGATCCCAGTACTCCCCAGTTCTGTGGATCCCACTACTCCCTGTCCAGGCAGGGCTAGCCATTTTCAAATGCAAATCAAGCTGTTTCATTATCTCCATTGTATGCTACAGCTTCCTCCTCAGAATCAATCATGCAGAGATTAGCAGGCAGGCTCAGTTTCTTTCAATGCTGATCTAATTAGTTAATAAAATAATCGTTTCTCCTCTACCCCCTCCTACCTTTGTTCCCCTTGTTTCTCATCTTGGCCATTGAAGAAATATTTCCTCTCTTCTCATAAAAAGCAATGTGTTTACACTTGCCACCGCAGTTCAAAGATATCAGGAATATATTTTTCTTATTCTGGTAATTGCTTTTCTTGGCTGTTAGTTGATCAAAGTGGAGGAAATGGGATGGGGGCAGTCAGACTAAATCATAGATGCTTGGAGTAGAACCAGGACTAGAGCTTCCTTGGGGGTTTTGTTTTGTTTTCAAAGTGCTAAATTATTCATCCTCTGCATATGGGTGTCTTGCTGGTGGATACGCAGTGTAGTAACTGTGAAGGTGGTAGGGTAGCTCCTCCGCAGTGCAAAACAAGGCCTGTGCAGCTGTGCTGCCATCTACCAGCTTCTCGCCTGGGACCACATTGTTTCTCCAAACTCTAAATCCAGGTTTTGGCCACACTGCCATCTGAAGGAGCACATAGCTCTAACACAGGTTTGTCCAGCAAGCAAGCTGAAGCATTTCTTTCCAACTATGAAAGCCTTTCTTACCTGTCCTGCAAACTACGCAGCCTGTGATGAAAAATTAGGGAGCAGGGGGTTGGGTGGGGTTTGGGTTTATTTGGTTTGGGGGATTTTTGTTTGGTTGGTTTTGGTTTTTTTAAAGGTAAAACTTAAGATCATTCTTCTGTGCTTTCTGGCACTGCTCTTGTTTGAAAAGCTTGTATGGAACATGAAACTGAAACTTTGTATTGACATAAACATTTCAAGGTCTTTCGTCAGATTCACTGTGCTTACTGCCATTGTATTTCATCATCATGGCTCTGTAATGAGATTTTGCTGGTACTGGCTAGACAGACAGTCCTAAGTTCACTCCATTGCTTCATTTGGGTCCCTTGTGGGGGTTTTTTTCCCCTCTCCTGTGTCCAGCTCCATGAGTTTTGGCAGATTTGCTTGGCTCCAAGAGTGCCGAAACAAACCAGTTTCTAGATTTCTCCTTATTTGGAGCAAGTACCTTTATCACGGTTGCCAAGAATATCCTGTGCTAAGTGGCAAAGGGCCAGGAGCTCACCGCAATTGCTTGGAGGGCTGAGGTTCCCAGGGAAAGTATGGGCTGGGATGCTTAGTACAGCAGCACGGCCTCTGACTGAAGGTGTTGGACAGCCCTCGTGCAGTGCGGACTTTTTCCCTGTCATTTCATAGACACCATTTTCACAGAAATGCTGGTATTGTTGATAATCGTTACATTTTAATTTGATGCTGAGATGAAAGATAACTTTTTTTAGCTCAAACGAAGCTTGGATTTTTTGGTAGAAGCCTCCCCTGGTTACTTGAGCGGCATTTAATCATCTCAAGAACCATAACACATGTGAAGACTCCCAGAAATGTGGGAGCTGCTCTGATTTGCTCTTTATTTCTTGGAATAGTGGTCTGGAATAGACTAAAAGAGGATTTTTATGAGCTTCCTGGGAAAATCACTGCTGTCCTTCATTCTTGTACTGAAAGGCCATCTTAGCAACAATGAGCAACTACTCAACTCGGAGCAAAAGGGGAAAAGCATCTGAAAATATTAGTAGATACTGACTGGAAGAGAAGGCTGCGTGCAAATAGTTTTAATGATTCAAGATGGTGGAACATTTTTCTCTGGCTATGGGGGAAGTTACTTTTGATGACCTGACTTGGTTTCAGCTGAGATTCCTATAACTCTCTATGCCTGCCCTGTCCCACACTTGTGGTTGGTTCCTGTGTTCTCCAAGGTGTTGCAGTACTGGTTTGCTGAACAACAGTGACGCCTTCCCCTGCAAGCAGGAGCAGGGGTTCAGAGGCTGACAGTCATCCTTGCCTATGTGTCCGTGATCTGCCTTTGCATGCATGAACAAGAATATTCCTCTGTGGGTATCCTGGGGAAGCACAGGGCCAAGCTGATGACTGATCCAATACTGCTGAAGTCAACAAACTCATGACAGGGATGAAATTGATGCAGTATTTCTACTTTAAAAAGAGGAAAAGCAGAAACACCTGGGAATAGGTTGGATGTCTGAGCACTCTTGATCCTGGCTTTCCTCGGTGCATGGAAGAATGGCAGAGGAAGGAAAATTGCTCCCTGGGATGGTCGATCTGAGCATTACCAGTTTGCCAGAGAGGACCATCTTAAAGGAGTCAATGGAAGAACCACATGAAAATGAAAATAAATAGGGAATGTCACCCTTGGAAAAAAGGCCAGTTCCACACAATTAAGACTTTCTTCTAAGCACAGTTGGTGAAAGCAGTGACCGAACTGGTTGCGGTTGTCCCAGCCATGCTGTCAGCTAATGATCATCATAAATGTTTAAAACTAGCCTTAACAGTGTAAAATTTTAAGGACCTTAAACCAATAAAATGGATGGTTCATAACCTACTTTTAATTAGTAGCAGTCAGGGAAGTAGCACGCCTCCAGGCAATTCTGTTCATTCTGCCATGCCCACATTTTCTCAGACACAGAGAGGAGAAATGCACATCAATAAAGCCATGGACAGAAGGGATGAGCTGTTCACCATGCAGCGAGCACCAGCTCCTTGCATGGTGGCGTACACATCGGAGACCGAACGCTGGGACAGACATGCTTTTGGAGGCTTTCCAAAGCACCATTTTAGGACATTGCTGCCAGGAATTACATCCCTCAAACCATAAGTGCTGAGGTTTACTATGGTTCAGTGGATGCAGTTTAGTTCTGGGCTCTTGGCAAGATTAGTCTATAGACTTGCATGAAGTCATCGCAGTATGGCATGTGGCTGGCTTAAAAAATGGAGCAAAGCAAAACTCACCCTTGCTGAAAGCTGGCAGGAACAGAAGGGAGGAATATTTTTGACTGTATGAGTGCAGGGCTTTGACAGCGGAGCTTGCTGGCTTTGCTGGCTTATAGCAGACTGACATATTGTTGAAGAAAGGAGCCAGAAGAGTGGGTGGATTTCTCACTGGTGCTCCTGAGTACGCGAGCATGGCTGGCATTTGTAATGAGAGTGGGCTGCTAAAGACTGGGCTGCCCCAGGTAGCAGCCATGGCCAGGAGACTGCACCTTTTCCATCTGTGCCCAGCAGAAAGATTGCCATCTTCCACAGGAATGCAGGTGACGCTGCATTTGCCTGTGACCTCATCCCCTTGTGTTTGGATGGCGGCACTGCCTGTATGCTGCCAAGGTGGAGGCCAGCCCAGAACATGGCAACTGAATTCCTGGGCCTCCTTTTCATTGATGCTGAGGCCACCACGCACCACTTTAGCAGTATATAAATGAATTTCAGCCAATATAAATTGTACCTATATTCACTGTAAGGCCACCTTACCCTGGCGGAATGATGCAAAATGATTGGAGTGTAAAAGATGCCTCGTTGGCTGAAAGGCCTCTCCTCCCTTCTGCCCTCTGTAAAACCACAGTGGGACTTTACCCGAGAGTGCTGTTTTGGCTTTGGCCCTTTATGGGGATGCTCCATCCAAAGGACAGAGCCCAGCAGTGGTACGGGCACCTCCTTGGGAAGAGACCAAGGTTTAATTCCCTGTGCTCCTACGGACCTGATGTGACTGGGCAAATCAGCTGAAACTCATTCTACCTTACTTTCCTCTCCAAAATGGGAAATACATCATCCCTTAACCCACATTGCATGAACACAAAAGACTGATAATTTTTTTTTTTCAGTTTCAATAAAAATAAATGCTACCTAAGCATTTAAAATATGAGTTCAGGGTATTTCCTGTTTGCTTTAGTTTTTCTTATTTCTTCTGAGAAGAACAGAAACTAATTTTGCTACACCCACCAACTCTTACCTCTTAACTCCTTTATTTTATTTTTTTCCAGTAAAAGATTTTTCTTAAAAATTTTGGACTGATTTTGATATATGCATGTCACTGAAACAACTGGTAACTTGTGCCTACTCTGAGAGCTGAGCCCTATAAATAGGCTTTCATATGGCAAGCATATAATACCCATGCTCTGTGGTCTCTGCCACTAGTTTTAGATATGGAAAAGAGGTGAATGTTCGTCTAAAAGCCATCATTTATTTGGAAACTTATCTCCAAAAGTGTACCTTTTCCCATGTTGCTGTGGGAGGGGTGAGAAGTGGTGATGGGCAGCAGCTTCGTCTCTGGGAGCAGATGGAAGGTGTAAAGCAGGCATCTTCAAGAACAGTTGACATTTTAAGCGCTATAAAGTCTGCAGGGAGAGATAACATCGTTTCTGAGGTATAACGATACACTTGGAAAAACCAGACAAGCTTTAGAGCATGCAAGCTGAAAAAGCATTTTGAGCCTGAATGATTATTTCTTTTCACCAGTTTATGTGCAGTGAAGATGTTATCTCCTCCCTTGAACCTTGTCTTGCTTGTATCCCAAGACCTTCACATCCAAAATTATACCAGTAGGATGTGACTTTCTAACTTGCTTTCCTATACTTGATATCGATGTCTGCATTTGCCTACCTCTAAGGCATGCTGTATGTCCTGGATGCTTGGCAGAGGATGGGAGTGTAAGGGTTTATTCTCTGTCCTCATTTACTGCTGAATGTTTATTTATCCATCAAGTCAGAATAAGCAGTCATTTATACTAGATCTTAATTTAAATTATGGATATCTGAAGTACTCAAGTAATAATGTCATTGTTTGTTGTGAGGTTTTTAAGTAACAGGCGTGAGTAAATAATTAACACTATAAATATAAATCTACTTAATTATATGAGCCTTAAATACAAGGCCAAATAAAACCAAATTTTAAAAAAGAAAAGTATTTAAGTTACTAACATTGGAAGGACTTCAGGAAGAATTTGTCCTTATTATTAAACTCAAGTGGGCCAAATCCTGCAGCTCCTTGGTGCTGAGGAGAGGTTTGTCCAAGGACGGTAACGGCCTGCATCGTGATAAACGATGGCAGAAGGTGGTGATAAATGCAATGTGTTCTTTATCAGGGCAGTCATAGATAGGATGGTAAACGATGGATACTGATCTAATGATTCATTCGCAGACGAACTGAAAAACGTTCAAGCTCTGACTTAAATAGATGCATTTAATGTAAGCTGTATGTTGGGATGCTACTAAATAAGACTGTGCAAAAATGGAGTCTTAAGAGCACAGTTAGCCTTGCTGAAGCACTGGGACCCTTGCAGGAGCTCTCTGTTTAACCTTCCTCTCACTGCTTTGCTTTTGACTTCACATCCCACCAAAGCCCTGAGTAGAACAGGGTTAGGGCTGCACTGGTAACGTCAGGTTGCAAACGGACAAGTGGTCATTATTGTCACGTCTTTATCATCATGCAGTGTAACGCAGTGTATTTGGAGAACAAGAAGGCTTAGTTTTTCCCTTCATCAGTTTCCCGATGGGAGATGTGAGTCTCATTAGAAGAGGAATGAGTCAGGCTAGCCTCTTCTGGTGCTCTGGGGTCATTGCCCCTCGTCTCCCCCCAGTCTCTCCTGAATCATGGGCTTTGTCCTGATGGCATCCCCAGGCACCATCACTGAGGAACACAGAAAGTGTACATATTCTCCTGGAGATGATGTTGGCCATCTCCAGTTTTGGCACAGCTTGTCTTTCCTGTGGTAAACATACATAATCTTTAGAAAGAATTTTTTATAAAGTAAAAACATAACTACAAACAGTAAACGCTCCTGACTTCATACGTTTGTGCAGGCCACTGCCATGAAGTTTGCAACCATCCCGTTTGGTGCAGCATCCAGACCAACAGCATTAGAGCAGTCATTGCTCACGTGGTGTGAGCTATGGAGTAGTGTGAGCTGAAATCAAAAATAAACTGTGCTATCCAGGACAATTGGCAGCTTTCGTGGGGGATTTCAAAACAGGTGGGCAAAAAGAGAGCAAAGGAGATGCTGCTTTTCTTCTTTCAAGGAATAAGTATGGAAAGAACACAATTGTCTGATTTTTTTGGTTTTTTCGCTTTTCCTTCTCCTTTCTCTCATTTAAATGTTGTCTCTTAGCTGTATGGTTACCGTTAAGGCAGCGAGTGTGTTTATTTGCTCTTTCCATAGAGGGTCGTCAGCCTAGGTAGGTTACAAGGTGCTCACAAAGTTTGGGAGACCTAAGTTTAATTCCTTCTTGCGGAAGACATCCTATGTAACCGTAGGCAACTGGCTTATGGCTGTGGAATATTTTCAAGATAAATTCTTTCTTTCTTTCTTTCTTCCACCCCACCTCCTCCCCCCAACTAGATAAAACATTCAGGCTGAAAAGCGTTCCTTGCCTGTCAGGTCCATCAGTCTCTCTGTTTCAGACATTGAGTGAAATAAAACAATGTTCTTCTGCCTTGTACAAGAGCTGTGAAAATACATTCAGGCTGTATGTTAAGCTGGAGAATTATATAATAATAACAATAGAGTCGAATCTTATGTTTTCCATCTCCTATAGAACAGAAGTGGAATTAATCATAATAAGGAGTAAAAATGCGTACCCAAACTAATTGATTGAAATGATGGCCTTGGGGATTCTCTCGTTCAGATATGTTTCAAAAACTCCTAGGAAAAGTTTGGCGCTCACTGGATGTTTTGCAGTAACTTCTCCAAAGTCCATCTTTGTGTGAAGCATTAATAGGTAGTGAAGGGGCAAACTGCCAAAAGTCTGCTGCATTTTCTGGAGTTTAGCACTTCAAGTTCATTCTGCAGTGCCTCTGGGCCCAGCCCACGGGTACTGTAGAGCACCGGAGGTGAGCTCCCGACTACCCCAGCTTGCAGCCCAGCTTCCCTGGGGTGTGGGTACCCCAGTGCACTGTTGCTGCACTGGGTTCCCTCCCTTTCTGTTTGAAATGGAAGGAATAAGACTATGCCAGAGCTATGGAATCATGGAATGCTTTGGGTTGGAAGGGACCTTTAGAGGTCATCTAGCCCAACCCCCGCTGCAGTGAGCAGGGACACCTTTAACCAGATCAGGTTGAACCCTTTTAAAACATTGCCTGTGCTTCTGCAGTAACATGGGAAAAAAGAGTTGAATTGGGAAGAAATCTTTTGTTTTGTTTAAGCTCTTGAAGGGGTGATGGGTCCAGCTATGTCTACACAGTGTTTTCCAGGACAAAACTGGATTATGGTAACTGGACAGAAAGAAACAGCAGCCACATCTGGGAGGGAGACAGGACTGCTCTGCCGGTGGAGGAGGGAAAGCAGGCTGGGTGGGAAGGAAGGACAGACCAGGGTAGCAGGAGGAGGGACTGACCAGCCTAAGGAAACGAGCCTTCAGGGAACAGATGACTCTGCCCTTGAGATGTCAGAGACATCTAAGACCTGCTATGTAAAATAAATGCAGCTTCTCCAAGGCTTTGAGCATGCCGATGTATGCCAGCGCTCCTCAAATTATTTTACTTTCCTAGGGCCTTACCACCAACTAGTACCGATGCTATGCTCTTCACCCCATAGATATGCAAAGGGACAAATGTTTCCTGCTCCCTTCAGAGTGGGAAGGGGCGGGGGGG
>NW_009259328.1:182673-193357 GCF_000687185.1 Egretta garzetta
GCTGGCTCTCATGAATGAGCCAGGGTCGGGGGGAGATGGATGGCAGGAGAGTTGCTAAAGATACATAAACCACGAGGACAGGAGCAGGAGCTCTGCTGCGTGGGCTGAATGGGGGTACCACCACATATGGCTGAGAGGAGAGATGATCTGCAGTTATCTCACTCCTTCTCTAAGATTAAAATCTTGGAGTCTTCCAGCAAAGTACTGCAAACCTCAGAGCAGTGTTGAAGCTGCAGTTTGGCTGTTCCAATCCACATGGATTACGGAAGCATCCTTATACCTAAGCAAGTATTTTGGTATTGAATTAATTAGCAGTTCTCTTACTGCAGCACTTTCACAGGAACCACATCCCACACCTGCACCTCTTCGCCTTTTTTGGCTGCAGCCCCAGTCACTCCCTTGGCCAGGATCAGAGCGTGCCGATACAGCTTACACTGAGCCCAAGTCATTCCTGATGTAATCCACCGTCTTTACAGGGTCATACCCAAAACAACCTTGCTTAATTATCTTGCTGTGTTGCATAAATTGGTGCTAAATCAGACTCTGCAAACTTACCGATGCTGCGCTAACACTCAAGGCAGGCTTTGTTTTCAGTGGGCAGCAGTGACGTTCTCACGGCGCACTCCCGTACTGCACAATAATGTGAGAAGACAACATTGCAGCTGCCATTCCCCTGTTGGTTTCATTGTTCCCTCTGGCTCTGCAAACGTTTTTGATTTTTACAAGTCAAAATAAAAGCATGGCTAATGGCCACTGCCTTCAGTTGCAGCATAAATTTATGTAACCAGCATAGCCTGGCTGCAAAAGAAGGCATGCAACTGCTGAGGTGGAGCAGCATGCAAGTTAGGGAATATGGTGAGCCAGTATTATTTTGTGAACCAAGGAGGCAAAAATTGCAGGGTGCACAAGGGGCAACAAATCGCTTTCACACGCGATGGACAGGGCAAGTCGCTAGTCTTCCTTTAACTCCAGTGTAGCCTCTCCATTTCCTTCATCCCTGAAGTTCTGCCTTCTGGAGCTTTGTCCCTTCCCTGTGCTTATCCCATGGCCTTAGGGGCAGGATCAGGCTGCCCGAAGGCAGCAGACAGGCTGTGAGGCTCAGCTTCTATGTTCAAAGCACTACATCCAAATGATTCTGCATTTCTCAGATAACATTGTTCCGAGTGGAAAAGACATCTAAGTATTATAGATAGGCCATAAGGAGAACAGAATCGTTAAAGAGTTTGTCATTCATGACAAATTGTTGCAAGAACTGCTTCTCAGCTCCAGAGGATAAAGGCCTCTTTTTAAAGAGGAGCATCAGCAGATCTGAAAGTAGATAAAATTCACAGTGCCACTACGTTCATCAGTTCATCAGCAGAAATCATCGGAAAGACGATGGGTACAATCATGGCACCTGGGGAGGGAAGTACAACCAACATCACACCTCTCACCTCAAGGGTTTCTTTCCAAGCTAAAAAAACTTCCAGAAACTTTCCAGCCAGAGATTAATTTCTGCTGTGCTCCCACTCTCCTGACACAACACAGTTACTCACGGGGCTCTCCAGTCCTGAACGCTGTGTTGGCTGTGCAACCCTTTCATTAGGAGCAGCGGGGTTCCAAGGGTGGTCTACTGTGCATAAACCTGGACTCTCTCCTGAGAGGTGCAATCCAAACAAGAACCCAGTTCGTTGGAATTCTTCCATCCAAAGTGGTGTTCTAGAACTCGGTTATTCACATGAGTAATCTAATTAAAGTCAATGGAAATGCAGAATGAGAGCTCCTCAAAGACAGTTAATTTTTAGCATCTTTTAGAATTGTGTGGCTTTGCAGCACAACAAAAGGTGGGAGAGAAAAGGAACATGCGGAAAGGCTGCAGTGAGTAATGGTAATTGTGATGAATGTATTTCAGCTGCTATAAATATACAGCTTACTTTAAAAGATCTGCAAGGGAAGGCAATAAACAGCCATTCTGAGGAATTTTTTTTTTTTTTTAACATCCTCCAGAGTGGTTATTTGTGAAAGATGTGCTCATTGTGTTCCACTTCTGTAAAATCTGTATTTAGGCCGGTTTCTGAGCCTCACATACTCCACAGTAGTTTGTACTGAGGGCGTGTTTCTTGGTTTGGGGTTGGGGGCTTTGGGGGGGGTCTGGGGTGTGTGTTTGGGGGGGTGTGTTTTTTTTAAAAAAATTGTTTGTTTGGGTTTTTTCTGAATAGCTTCCTATGAAACAGTGTTGAAAGCAGGGGGAATAGAGCCTTAACCTCCCTTGGCACCAGGGAAGCCAGCAGACCCCCTGTTACCCCAATGCACTTAAGTGTAGCACTAAGAACTGAGTCAACTCTCTGCATCAAGATGAGGGTACGGGTATTTCCCTGTGGTTGGGGGAAAGCACAGAGAGACTCCACTATAAAGTTATTACATATAGGCAGAAAGAGAGGACTATTCCTTTGCAACTATCAATTTACACAGCCACCTGGAATTTTTTTCTCTCTAATATTTTCTTCTGATTGCCTTCCTATTCAAATTTAAATTAAAAAAAAAAGAGAGAGAACTGGCCCAAAGTTCTCACCTTTTCACTTACACTCTGTGTTTTCCGATCGGCATCTAGCAGTGCGTCATTCAACAGTGGTGCTTCTGCTGTAAAGGAGCCTGCTGGCTGCAAGGTGTTAGAATGAAGCTTTGGTGATACATGGTTCATAAATCTGAGCAATTCAGAGTTCTGATTTACACTTTAGTTAAAGTATGTATCATACATATATTAAAATTCAAATGCTTAACTAATATAAAGGTCAATGGAATGCATAAGCTCCTCTCTTCCTACATTTTTTAATTTTCACATTTTGGTTTGCTCAGGCAAATGTGCGTA
Organism: Egretta garzetta; assembly: GCF_000687185.1. Taxonomy (NCBI): domain Eukaryota; kingdom Metazoa; phylum Chordata; class Aves; order Pelecaniformes; family Ardeidae; genus Egretta; species Egretta garzetta. The sequence goes on from NW_009259328.1 coordinate 185,522, forward strand.
CAGAGCAATCAGGAAACTTAATCCAACGGTTTATAAGGAAAGCTACAGTGATGTGTCTTAATCTAAATTCAAATTACTTTCTTCTGGGGGAAAAAATCTTAGCTGTCAAAACCATTGCTGTACTAACTATAAGTTTATTATTTCTGTTACATAATCTCATAGAAAAGGAGAGTATAGAGCCTGTTTCTAATTATTAAGGCCTCTACACCAAACAATAAAAAGTGCCTTGATTCATAACCTGCTACACTTGGTGAAAAAAATGGAGCCAAGAGATTTATAAAGAACAGTGACATTGACATAGCTTCATTTGCAGAGAAATTATATCCCTAGTTCTGCATTAAGCTGTAAATGCTTATAAATGGTAACTTATTTATAAACATTAGGAAAAAATATTTGTAAGATTTATGAGTGAGATGTGATTTATCTTGCGGAGTTTACAATTTTAATTATATACAATTAATACCAGTTATAATTTAAGACTTCTGGTTCATGAAAGGCTGTGATATTGATTAGTTCTCTTTTATTTTTCAGTTAGATGTTAAGAATATTGTGCTTTGAATAGTTTTTTTTAAGGACTGTAGGTTTTCATCATGTAATGGCAAGCAATGGCAGAGGTCTGTTTTATATGGTATAGATAATACTCAGCTCCTAATTAAGTATAGAATTCAGGACTTGCAGTGGCAGAATATGAATGTGATAGCTAAAAACTTTCTTGGTGAAGGTGAAAATATAATTTTCTAACTGTAGATGTTGCCAACACCTACATGGTATCTCCTTTTAAGACTGTAACAGTATTGGCATGCGGTGTTATCCTTTCAGCTTCTGCTTGGTTCGAGGCACTGGTTAAGTATCTCTGGTCCAGGGATCTTGTGCTCAGCAGGGCCAGTGAGGGATGGAGACCGCCCAGCCGCACCTTCTGATCATAGAATCACAGAATCGTTTGGGTTGGAGAAGACCTTTAAGATCACCAAGCCTAACCGTTACCCTGACCCTGCCATCCCACCCCCAAACCCTGGCCCTAAGCACCTCATCTGCCTGGCTTTTAAATACCCCCAGGGATGGGGACTTGACCCCTTCCCTGGGCAGCACCTTCCAGTGCTTGACAGCTTTTTCGGGGAAGGAATTTTTCCTGATGTCCAACCTAAACCTCCCCTGGCACAACTTGAGGCTGCTTCCCTTCATCCCATCACCTGTTCCCTGGGAGCAGAGCCTGACACCCCCGGCTCCCCCCTCCGGTCAGGAGGTTGTAGAGTTGTGTGATATTCCACATCACAAGGCTGCTGGGATAAGGCAGTTTCTTGCCCACCCTAGATGAAGTTGCCTGGCTGTTACAGCTCCAAAGATTTCCTTCCTGCAATAGGGATGACCAAGGAACAGAGATTTTCTGTGGAAACCACCTTTGCTCATGAAATCTCAGGTTCCAGAGACTGCAAGTGCCACAAGGATGCAGCTGCTGTGCTGGCTCTGTATTCCCTGGGGAGCTGGGTTACACTGGCAGACAAATTTGGTCCTACTTTGTGTTTTATGCCCACTAACGCACAAGGCCAATTTCCCGTTCCAACATCTTTGACCTTGTGTCTACCTAAATCCTGAATTTGAAGTAGGGGGAGGGATGTCTGCACAGGAATATTTTAGCAGTCACTGGGAAGGTTGGACAATGTTAGAGAGTATGGGGTTTATTTACTGGGGGTTTTTAAACGCATGACGTAGAAATGTAAATAACTATAACGTCTATGAATGCTTCCAGAGTGGTACCAGAGGAGAAAACTGTTCCCTAGGCCCAGAAAGTCTGCAGTACAAGACAAGGACTAACGATACAAGTTTCCCCTGTTTGACGATGTCCCTCAGTTCTCTCAATGTCAAAGCATTCAATGCACTGCTAAAAATACTTTCCTTATGCACAAAGCCAGCCTACATGAAAGGCTGGCGTTCTTTGAAGAGGAAAGCATCGTAGCTGTCTGTGCTGATTGACTACTCCAAAAAAAGTGTTCTGCAGAGAGCTGTTCAACTTTCTGAATGGATTAGCTTTGGCTGTGCTTACACCCTCTTTGTGTTTTCCCCTTGTATGAACATACATTAGGGGGCATTAGGGGTTTTTTTGCTGTGGGTATGCTTGCTGCAAGCTAATTTTAACTTGGAAACACAGTCACCAGCAAATGGGGACTTTTAATTTTGCTTTTGAGGTCTGTTTTGATCAAGAATATAAGAAGTTATGCTCATCTTATTAGGGAACTAGAGCAACGTGTGTGTCTTGGGAATAACCAAAGCTGCTGTTACCTCCTTGATGTAGCTCATTAGTACAATAATAAAACTTGGCAAATAAATTAATCGTCCAAATGCTGTTAGCCAATGTCTACGTTTGTATGGTATTTGATCCGAGGCTAATAATGGTCTGAACAAAACAGTATTTAACCTTTGGGAGCTTTCATTTTTCACTTGCAGTGAAGATCTTTGATATAGCCACAGCATTTTAGGGCACTGTAGTGTCAGATGACATGCAGTTATGTGACAAGCCCTCTGTTTGTGGAGCAGCTGCAGTATAGGTTATGACAAGATACAGTAAGCGGATGAGACAGATTGAAAGAGTAACTGAGGAGGATGAAGTGGGGAACTAAGCAAGTGATGTTGCTGTTGTTTGTAGTCTCAGATCGCTTTTTTCAGCAGCTGCAGTAGCCCTGTGAGGAGGGCGGCAAAGTTTGGAAGTGTGTCATGTTTCGAACAATTGGAATGTCCTGGGTGGATGGGTGAAAGTCTCCTGAAATTTCTGCTGAATTTTTTTTATTGTTGTTGTTATTTTTGGAAAGGTAAATAAGCATATCTCAAAATGGCAAATGTTTGAATGTGCCTTAATTTGAGCATAATGTAAATTTATGTTTTTTCAAAGATAGGCCAGAGTTGGGATAGAGGGAGAAAGAGATGAAAGTAGGCTGGAACCAAATGTAGCTGAAGGAAATGTGAAAATAGTTTGCAAAAACGCAAGTCATTTTATGATTCTGAATGAGAGAGATCAGTGCTGGAAACTGTGATATGGTTCCTACGTGGCAATGCCAACAGTACTGGGAGATTTGGCTCAGCAAATCACTTGCACATGAGCCAGTCTGGGCCATCTCTGGTTCCACTGATGACTGTTGGCTTGTTTAAACATTTAGCTGAGTTGGTCTTTGCGCTTTCATACTCACTGCCTCTATTTAGGGTCACTTTCAATATCGTCTTCCAGAGTGTCTGCTGAGGACAACCACCTCTTCAGAAATTCGTGGTATTGTCGTTATTCCTAAAGATAATCCTTGTCTTCTGGGAGCTTGGTTTGGCTTGTTCCTATTGATTCAGCACTGTGACTTGCTACCTTGAAGAAGGTTTCAGCCATCCTCCCACAACAACCCATGGCCACAGTAGCGTCACTGGAAGAACTGCTATCATGAGGGTCCCCTAAGGCCAAAGGCAGAAGCCCAGGTAAGGGGTACCCTCCTTCTGCCTTTTTTTAAACTGGCCCTGAAACACATAGCACACATCATGGTCAGTCCTGAAGCCAGGATAGTTGGAGATGTATGTATAGGGCAGTACAAAAACATGAGGGCACCCTGTAATGCCCCAGCTGATTCCACAGAGATGCCCTTTACAGCATTCATAGATGTCCTTTGTTTAGGGCAGGGCTTCAGAGTATTCTTCACCTCAAAGACACAGATGAGTCCCTCGTGTTTTGGTGGGTGCTGGGAGCTGTCCTGCACTGAGGACTGACTGCTGCATCCTCAAGGGAGCAACAGCAGGTAGCTGTTCACTTCAAAACCTCCAGCCAGGTTCTCAGCCAAGCAAGGACGAGTCTTTGATCGTCGAGATGCTGAATGTGCTGAAACCCAGCTGTGTTACCAGAGAGCTTTATTTGTTCTTTAAAGATCCTTTCAAAAAATGCTGATGAATTAAAATGCTTTTGAAAGCGCAGAAGAAGCTGCATTTACATCTCTTGTATCTCTCTCTCACAAAAGAAACCGCAGTGGTTACTACAAAAGCTGATGCTTGTCTGTTGGTGATGGATGTGTACACAGGAGAAGTGGAAGTTCGTTTTATTCTTAACAGCCCAGTGCCACTGTCAGAGTTTCAGCCTCTTAATCAATCAATGTCAGACAGTGTCACAGTCACTGAGCGCCACCATTAGCGCTGCACTACCCTATTACTCCCATTACTACTCCCGCTGTTAAACGGGCTCCACTTCAGAATTTCTTTCATCAGCAGACAGGCTAGGAGTGTGTGAAAAACTGTTTTTGCTGAAAATACTTGCTAGGCTTCGAGACATCCAGATGTCTGCTGTCTTCTCAGCTGGCTTCAGCGGGCAGACAGCTTGGAAGCAAAAGCCTCCGCAGAGGGGAGCACAGTCAATAAGGTTGAAAGGCAATACATCACCAATGTGAAGGGAAGAAGAGAAGAAAAAGAGCAGGCTGAAACACACCATCGCGGGTGACTCAGGATAGCACCCCAATCTCCCATTCTGGTGTTGTTTCTGTCTCTATTACTGGAATTACCAAAGCAGGCAGGCTGGTACTGGGACAGATGAAGCGGCTGCTATGCCGCTTTGCTCTTCTAACCCTGCTGGTGTGTCACGGGCAGGGTGCGGGTTGCCCTTCAACGGTGCTTATTGGCTCTTGACCTTCAGCTTTAGCGTTGTCCTTAATGTGAGGACTGAAATTTAAATCAAGCCAAACAGATTGCTTTTGTCATTAACTTCATGCTGCAGTCTCACAGCGTTGCTTGCATCCATGCCTTCATTTTTTTCACCTTGGACTGATTGCCCAAGGGAGTTAGGGAGAAGTATTTTTTTAAAAACACATTGCTTCTAGAAATAGGAAGACAATGGAAGGTTTTGTTATGGACTTGCTGTTAAGTACGGTCTAGAAATTTTTTCTTTGAAGAACATAATGTTTATACAGTAGTCTTGAAAAACCATAGTTCCATTATGAAAAAGCTAATGGTAGAAACATCATTTTCTGCCTGACGAAGAAACATAGTTCCCTTCTCTGCATGAAAGGCTGAGGGATCCAGTGAAAATCTGAGTCTGTTCCCTCCTAAACCAGGGCCTCTAGGAAAACATTAACAGACAGCTTCTCTACGGTTGTTGTGGGAGATGGAGGGTGTTCCCCTGTGTAACTGCTCTTCAGACGCTGACACCTTGCCAGCGCTTCTTTCATCGTCACCTCCAGTAGGCATGTAGCCATGAAGTGATGAGAAGGCCCCACCTTCTTCCCCTCACCCCCAACCCTCAGTGTTGCCGTGATGCTCAGAGAGGAGCTTCAAGCTGTTAGTGCCAAGTGAATGCCTCCCCTTCTTCCAGACAGCGCCTACAGGCTGTGCCTGGGATCCCTCCTGGAGATCCTCCTCAACCAAGTGGCCCCCAGGGTTCCCGGCTGAGCCCTGTGCATCTGAGCCACCCTCCCTGCTCTATGGAAGATGAGTGGGAACTGCTGAGCATAGTGCCTGCGCAGGCGCATGGGGAGGACAAACTCACCAGTGTGTCCACTGAATTCTGAAATAAATCTCCAGAAGTACCAACCAAAGCTCTGAAAGTACCAGCTAAAGGTTATTACTTTAAATACTTAGCATTTTTTCTCTCTCCACTACGCTTTGGAGCTCATCCTTAACAGCTGCACTGTTCTGTGGTGGTTCATGACCACCACCTAGTGAACGGTTTTGTCTCACTGCTGTGTTCAGAAAGGTGCAGTGTTTGCACAGGGTCATTCAGATGCTCTCCCTTTACTGCGGGGCTTTTCAAAATTCCCGGTTCTTGGAACAGAGTTGCTTTCTTTTGCTGTATGTGACCGTGATGAGTTGTAAAGAAAAAAAGCTTAGTCCTCCACACAGCAATAGTCCTATGTGCAGCAACATTTTAGGAATCTGACGAACTGCAAGGGCACATGTGTGTTGGGGTTTTTCATGAGTAGATCTGCATTTATCTCTGTAGAAATGTGGTCTTAGTAATACTTCCATCACAGCTATGTTTTTGTTCGCAAGTGGGTTTTTTGTGTTTATCAGTCCTTTACCTGTTCGAATACAGATGGTGCAAAACCTGTGAGTGTTACTACAACGGAGACTACAGATGCCACGAGTGAATGAATGCTGCATCTTCTTGCGTGTTGGTGCAGTGCTTCTGTGACTATTGGCATAAAACCTTCAGGGGTGTCTGCATGGGCAATACCTCACTCTTCTGGCTTGTTCTGCAGTCCTTATTCCCCCATGCATGTATTCGCTTTTGGGTGCGGCTGTTGTTGTAAACCACTCAGCTCTTTCTGAGGTGGACCAGGGGTATCCCACTGCAGGAACCGTCCCCAGCGTGCAGGAGCCCAGGCCGGGTGTGGCTTCTTCTGTCCTGTACAGTCCTTGCTTTCCCAGGAAGACCTGCACCTTCAAATGCAAGGCATGCACTACACACCTTTGGATTCCTGCCAAAAAACTGTCACCCTCGTGGCCTACAAAAAAGTCATCGTATTGTTTCAGGTGTTTTGGAAAAGACCCTCACAACAGAAACCAAATCCAAAAAGAAATTATAGTCATGTCCTATGACCACATGGTCACCTTGAGAAGCCCAGAGAGGACCTGAACAAATGCCTGGGCTAGTGCTGAGCAGTGTGCACAAAACTACACTGACAGTTTCATTTAGGGACCAGGGCCTGCATCCAGGCTGGATGGATTTAGCATTAAACGTATGCTCATATCTCCTGCTTGCATGTTTGTAGTTGCTTCCATAGCTCCAAGTGGAATCAGACACACAGGATGGGTTTGACCTTAAGCGGTGTGTTAGCACAGAAGCAGGTTAGTGAGGACTGTCTGTCCAGTAATCCTGAAGGTATTGTTAGTGCTGAAAAGTGAGAAGGGGAAGAGGGGGAAGCTATCATTTACTGTAGCGCGATGCTGAAACAGAATCAACTTCAACTGTTGCAAAGCTGACAAATCGATGTGAAAGGCTTCTGAAATCTGACTTGAGTGAAAATATTTTAAGATACTTTAGAAGAGCTTTTTTTTTTCCTTAGAAACAAGTGGAAGGTTATTTTGGACTATTACATGTTTTTTATTAGGATTACAGCTTCATTATCAACTAAAATTTGTTAATAACTAGGCAAGGTTATTAACCATCTCTGAAAGGTGGTTAGAGACTGGCCTGGTCTCATCTAAAAGATGAGTCTGATGGAATCATAGAATCATAGAATAGAATCATAGAATCGCTTTGGTTGGAAAAGACCTTTAAGATCATCGAGTCCAACCGTTAACCTAACCCTGCCATCCCACCACTAAACCATATCCCTAAGCACCTCATCTATCCTTCTTTTAAATACCTCCAAGGATGGGGACTCGACCACCTCCCTGGGCAGCCCATTCCAGAGCCTGACAACCCTTTCAGTGAAGAAGTTTTTCCTAATATCTAACCTAAACCTGCCCTGGCGCAGCTTCAAACCATTCCCCCTCGTCCTATCATCTGTTACCAGGGAGAAGAGGCCGACCCCCACCTCCCTACAGCCTCCTTTCAGGTAGCTGTAGAGGGCGATCAGGTCTCCCCTCAGCCTCCTCTTCTCCAGACTAAACAACCCCAGTTCCCTCAGCCGTTCCTCGTATGACTTGTGCTCCAGACCCCTCACCAGCTTGGTTGCTCTCCTCTGGACATGCTCCAGCAATGCAACATCCTTCTTGTAGTGAGGGGCCCAAAACTGAACACAGTATTCGAGGTGCGGCCTCACCAGCACCGAGTACAGGGGCACGATGACTTCCCTTGTCCTGCTGGTCACACTATTCCTGATACAGGCCAGGATGCCATTGGCCTTCCTGGCCACCTGGGCACACTGCTGGCTCATATTCAGC
>NW_009259328.1:193705-203017 GCF_000687185.1 Egretta garzetta
CCAGCCAGTTTTTAACCCAGCGAAGAGTATATCCATCTAGGCCATGAGCCGCCAGCTTCTCCAGGAGAATGCTATGGGAGACTGTGTCGAAGGCTTTGCTGAAGTCCAGGTATACAACATCCACAGCCTTTCCCTCATCTACCATGCGCGTCACCTGGTCGTAGAAGGAAATCAGGTTGGTTAGGCAAGACCTTCCCTTCATGAACCCATGCTGACTGGGCCTGATCCCCTGATTGTCCTCCATGTGCCTGGTGAGCACACTCAAGATGAACCTCTCCATAACCTTCCCCGGTACTGAGGTCAGGCTGACTGGTCTGTAGTTCCCCGGATCCTCCTTCCGGCCCTTCTTGAAGATAGGTGTCACATTTGCCAATCTCCAGTCATCTGGGACCTCCCCTGTTAACCAGGACTGCTGATAGATGACAGAGAGTGGCTTGGTAAGCTCCTCTGCCAGCTCCTTCAGCACTCTTGGGTGGATCCCATCTGGTCCCATAGACTTGTGGATATCCAGGTGGCATAGCAGGTCAAAGACTGCTTCCTCCTGGATTATGGGGGGTTCATTCCACTCATTATCCCCATCTTCCAGCTGCCACAGAGATGATGGGATTTGCACAGGGCCACAGTGAATCAGTAGCAAAACAAGATATGAAAGCCTGGTTTATAAATTTGAAATCTTTATGGATCTAGCTATGTTTCAGGGCAAGTTACCCAGCAGATGTATGGACTGGGTGTGGTTTAGCTGCAGACCTGCATTCCGGGTTGTTTGTCTCCAATGAGAAGTTGTACTGGAAGTGTATTTTAGAGTGAGGATGGGCTGAGGTATGTGCTCCTCTGAGACACAAGGAGGCACAAGGCACACTTAGTTTCATGCTTGGATGACGAGGAATTTATATTAACTCATTAAACAAGAGCCACCTAAATAATCTCATTGCTGAAAGATTTTACCAAGGGGGGTTTGGCTTCCTTAGGCCGGGGAGGAGAGCAGACCAGTGCAGAATGCAGCGCAGCACTTCCAGCTCTGCTTCAGGGTTTAGGCAGGTTAATCGTGCCTTGGGACGTTAGCCAACCAATCTGATTGTGGAGTTACTTATTTATTCAATACTTTTTTTTTCCTTTTAAATCCCAGGCAGATTAAAATTTGGCAAACATTGGCTGCTAGAGTGAGTGATACAGACAGGATCATAAATGGAGCAAAATTAATCCAACTTCCTCTTGGAAACTTTTCAAAGATGCATATTAAAACATGCTTAAATCACAATGAATGTAAAGTTCACGTTCATGAAAACACAATGCCCATTTACAACCTATGTTCACTATAAATCCATACTTTACAAGGTATGTAAATCTTATACAGGCCCACCTCTACGATAATTCAAAACTGAGAGAATGTGCCGTATGCCAGGAGCTACTCCGTGTTTCTCCACAGGCAGTTTTGCTAATGGAAATCCTCCAAGAGATTTGGTGCTGTTGGGCAGGTCGGAGGTTCATTCAGCCCGTAAGGAGGGACGGCTTTAGAAACGCTTCATCCACATGAAAGAGGTCAGGTTTTACATTTGATAAATGATTTTACATTTGGTAACTGGAGCACAGCTCTGCCCTGCCCTTCCCAGATCCCTGCTCCCTCCTCCTCCTCAGAGCCCTCCTATTCCACCTCTTCAAATTATCCCTAAGAGCAGCTGGCAGCTTATACTAAATACCCTTCCCCCGAACTCCTGGCATGCTTAGATGTGGAATATATTTGTAGGTTTGGGCAAGAAAACAGAGAACAAGGCAGTAGGCAAAGCTAGCTTTGTGCCTTGGGAGATCAGCTGCCTGCGTTCAGAGCCCAGCTCCTCGGAGACGAGCCCATGTCACCTGGGGAGTTGTTGGTTACACAGCTGTTATTGTAAAGGAAAAAAAAAAAGAAGGAATTTTTCTGAAGAAAGGCCTCTTAGATGTCCATTTTTCTTTGTAAACTTCAGTATTTGTACATTCTTATAATCTACAGAGTCAAGGGATTCTTGTTTTTAAACCTTTCTTTTAAGACCTCTTGGGCTGAAAGCCAGAATGCCAAGCCTCTGTCTGCATGACTATATGTTTTTAATGTTAAAAAACAAATACACCTGCATCAGTCCTGAAAAAAAACATTTAGAATATAAATGCTGAGGTGGTTTGGATGAGACTGGGAAGATGTCCCAAGTTTTCTAGGGTGCTTTTGCCTGCAAAGAATGAAAATTTCATAAAAATAAATAAAGGGCATGGCGGTGTCTGAAGGAAATACCTGAGTGCATTGCACCCTTTTAAAAAGTCATTAACGCTTACGTGCTTCTTGTGATTTCATTTATCACTTCTGCTCTGTTCTACTGTTTTTTTCCCATCAGCCTTAAGTGGCTCATCTGAGCAATTAATCCTACTGTCTGCTACAATGGTTGTCTGGGGTTGGTTTTTAGGGGGTGAGGGTATTTTGGTTTAGGTTTTTTTTTGGGGGGGGGGTGTTTTGGGGTCTGTGTGATGGGTTTCGGTTTTTCTTGTTTGGTTTTGGCTTTTTTTTGTGGGTGGATTTTTTTTCTGTTTTGTTGTCATTGGAGTGCCTTTATTTTTTCTTTTTTTTGATGTGTGTGTGAAATGCCCCAGAGACCAAGTTCCTTACTTAAGGCAAGGATTTCTCTTGGTGGTGTTGAGACAGAATCGCTATTGTTGTCATGGCAAGGTTGTTCTGATACCCGTCAGAGTGCTTTTTAGTACTTTTATTTTTCTTCTTCCAGGCACAAGAAGTTAATGCAAGTATAAACTGCCACCCGGTAATAGATTTAAACCAAGTATTGAAAGTAGTGTGACCATGTTTTCTTTGAAGCTGGAGTTTTTCAAGTAGGATTTTGGTTTGTACCGAGTTCAGTGCTTCTACTGGAGGGTGAAAGTGCTTTTCTGTGTTTTCCTATCTTAGGTTAAAACCTCATCTTCCATTTAGAGCCCCTTTTTTCTCCTGGCAGGGCATGAGACCCGGCCAGGTGGGGTTTTTTGTTTGATTAGTTTTGAATCCGCTCTCCACAGCAGGACAAACTCCAGCAAGAGCAAGGGGCCTTTTGCCAAGAGGCTAGTGTTGCTGGTGGCATAAGCCAAGAGCAGTGTCTTCCTCCCCCAAATATGGGCAAGCAAATGGCAGGATTGAAATTGTTGGAGTAAGGAGGCAGGAGGAACCCGGCCGAAGAAAGTACAGGGGCTGAGACAGTGAGTAGCTTTAAGAATAACATTCTGTTCTTTGTAGCTGCTCATCCTCTTTCTGCTTTTATATGAAAGCAGGTTCTTGTTGGCAATGTTTTTATTTCGAGAGTTCAGGCACTGGGCCTCTGTTATGTGAAACGCTGTATGGACAGTTCAGTTAAGTTTAAATAGCAATGGAAAGTGTGACTGCCACATATGCGCCTAATCCTGAGCCAGCTCCAAGCTGGGCAGCTGGAGTGGTGGGAGCAGTGTGGAGCTCCATGAAGGTCAATCACATGTGGCTGTGCTCATGAAGTCCTGGAAGGATTTTGGAGCCTGCACAGCACTTCATGCTGTTTTGTACACAGAAATCAGCTTGTTTGCATTCTGCTCGTCGCTGTGCAAGAGCATTCTCTGTGGAGCTGGTTAGCACCCCAGGCAGCCTGGTCGCTTGGAGGTAACTCATATCGCAGTGCCTCCAATGCCTTTGTTAGGGATAATGGGGTTGTGCTACCTCCTGGCCTTTTTTCCTTGATAGGATTCTGCACTGCAGTAAGAAATTGATGTTTGAATCTCATATTCCGCAGTCTCTCAGGGTCTGTTTGACTGTATAACCTCAGATATATTGTGCCTGAAGTTATTTTGTGTGGGGAAGATGAACCCCTGGGGAGCACGGTACCTGAACAGCATTGTGCTGTTCTGTGCACTTTGTGTGCACTAGTGCCGGGAGATGAGTTTAGAGGATTTGGGAATCTATCTGTTCTGCAGAAGAGGAAAGCATATAATTTAGGCAAGAATTAGGGACAGGGAGCAAGGTAACATACAGTTAAGTTAGGACCTGAATGAAATTCAAATGCAGGTTTGTCATTAAGGTCATTTCCATCTCTCTGGGTGTCATCCTTGCCTTTATTCCAGACACCTGTATGAGGAGTAAAAGTGGAAGAGAATCAATGTGGCCAGCATGTAACAAGGAATAGGGTTTCTGCTAGAAATGCCTTTTTGAGTACTTGCACTATAGATCCCATGTTCTGAAGACTTCCCTGTTTCCATTATACTGAAGTCTCCCCGCTAAGTCAGGAGTTTGCTTCAAACCAAGCTCTTATTTTTTTTTTGGGGGGGGAGGCTCAATACTGGGGGAAGGGGTGGGGAAAAGGTAGTGCGGCCTTTATAGCTGCATAAATCGATTTTTAGGGTTTTTTTCACCATATAAAGACACTGCTCAGCTGCCTTTCAGTTGCATGGAAAAATGGCTGGGTTTAGCCTGCAGCTCTTGCCCAGCAGAAAACTATCCCTGCTGGCAGAACTGGGAATCCCTGCCAGCTGCATATTGCAAATAAACATTATGGATTTTAATGAGCAGTTCCATGCCACAATAAATCAGATGTCTGGAAGTAACATTGCTGCTGCTGCCACCACCCATCTGTTCAGAAGATAGTCATTGGCAAAGCGGTGGGTTTCTTCCAACCCATAAACATACTTATCCTGCAAGGAACATGTCCCCCAGTACACAGTTTGCCAGCATCACTAATTGGTGGTGTAAAAGGAGGTTCTTGTACGCTGGGGACAAATTAATAACCTGCCATATAAAGCAGTCTGGTTCAAACTCAGAACCTGCTTTAAAAAAATAAAAATATTCACCAGCCGCTTTCCAATATCAGATTTTCTAATCTCTAAGCCAGTCCTTGAACCCTTCCCTCTATGCAACCAGGAGAATAATAAACATAATTAAAGCCATCAGTGCTCCTTTCTGCATTTGAATCACTTCATTTTTCACAAAATATCAGTTCCTTCCTCCTTCTTTCTCAAGAGGCTGCCAAACAGAATATTCCATTTTACTGTACCCAGTTTTAAGAAGCACAAACTGTAGCATCTGTAAGGACAATATTACCAGGTATGTGGCAGTTTAGGTTCAGGGTGAATAAAATAAAATAAAACCAACCCTGACTTTGGTAATCATGCTTGTACCAGCGGCAGAGCACCATGGTTTGCCATCTGCGTGAGCTGAGTTGCTGCAGTAGTTGTGGAGGAGAAGCAAAAAGTGGGGACCGTTGTGCTAACCACTACCCTTAAAGGGTTTGTTTCTTTGCTGAAGAAAAAAATGACCTTTGGATGTCCCTTTATTCCTTATTATGTGGAAGGAAATCATGAAGGGAAAGGGCAAATGCTTGTAACATAGGCCATAGCCTTCCAGCAGCCATTTTGTGTTGCATCTCTTTGAGATATTAAAGGTGCCAGTGCTTTCTAAAGCTCAGTTAATTTCCAAAGCATAAAAGTTTTCAAGTCACTAATTATTTTCAGTGTCCTTTTCCCAGTGAATTGTACCTGAGATGCTTTTAAAGGCAGCGGCTCCCTCATGGAAAGGTTGAGCGCAGCTCCCACGTGAGCAAGCCCTAGTCAAGATCCCTCGGGCACTGCAGCCTGCACCACCCAGCACCAGCGCATCTCAAAAAACCAACCCTGCGTACGCTCCCTGAAAAACATTAAATCCTTCTGCTCCGAGCGGAGCATTCTTGCCTCCAACTGGCATCCCTTACTGCTCTTATTTCTAACACACTTGGAAAGCAAGCAGTGGGGCACAGGGCTGTGTATAACCTGCATGCGAGGGAGGAGGAAGAGGGGGGTAGTGGGAGATAATCGCAGTTTCTGGGCTTCGTTAAGGGTGAAATTTTTTGTATTCTTCTGCCTTTCCAAATAATTAGGATCACACAGTAGAGGAGAAGCAGGGCTGTTTCCCTGTGAGCTGGAGGCATTGCCAGTTTCCTTTCCCAGTCCTGCAGGTTTGTTACCTGTCTGCCCATCTCGAACATCCCAGGGTTTTGCATCCTTGCAAAGACTTCAGGATCCCCTGGATGAAAGGGACCGTGCCAAATAAGCAGCACAATAACAAATCCAAAGGCATTTGTTGACTTTCCAGGCTGCACGTTTAAAGAATCACTGGCTTGGCTGCAGTTTTGCAAAATGGAGATTACAGGGCCTTCCCAATTCTCCAAGGAATTACACGTGCCTGGTAGCAAAAACATCAGTCATTTAATACCTGCAAAACATAGGTCTGTTTTTTAAAAATGGCTGTTTAATCAGTGACGGAGGCAGCTCTGTCTTTGCTCAGTGGGTTATTTGCACCCTTTGTCTGTTTATAGCCCAGGGTGACTGCAGACAAATCCTTAATGTCAGACAGTGTGATGACTACTGAACAGCAAATTTGGCATTTTTTCTCATGAGCTTTATGGTCAGCAGCCATGGGAAGTCCAGTAATAGCTGGAAGGTGACTGTGGGAGTTGTTTCACTCGAGTCCGTTGTCTTGTAGAGGAGGTATCTCTTTGGAGCTTCCTCCAGGAAGATGTACAGCAGAACTGAACTCTGGCTAACAAGGGTGCAGGCTGTCCGACTTCTTGTTAAAGAATTTGGGTAAAAATGTAACGCGGACGCTAGCTTTAAAAATGTTTAACTCATCTCAGGCAGCTTCTCAGATTAATAGTTGATGCTGGTGAGTACAACCAACTCTCCCAGTGAACCTTTGCTACTTCGAGAGTAGGTTTGAGCTGTGCAGATGGCCAATGTGCGCGTACAGGTATCAGAGCTTACGAGTATCCTCCTTTGCGCATTAGCCCATAATTTAGTTCAAACCAGACTCTCTCTGATCTACCACTGCATCTTCTTTTAATAGAAGCATCCTTTAAGATTAAGAACATGTGCCTAGTGCTGCCTTCTGAGCTGCGTCTGAAGGGTGTCTGCATCAGGGAGTTGAAGAAAAGGGATGGTGCTGTCCTTCAGCTCAGTTGTGCGAGGTTTCTGTTGGTTGTGAGTCCTCTAATTTCATTACTCAGCAAGCTGCTGAAATTGATTTTGGTTCTCCAGCTGTTAGCAAGGGTAAAATTACATTTTTACTAGATTTCTGGCCTTCAGCAAATTAAGGTGAAACCAGTCAGGATTCTTCAAGGGAGAATAGGAAGCGGAACAATTAGCCAAGCCATAAAAATTTCACTTAAAGAAAAAAAGCCGCCAAAATACAAGGCCAGTTCTCTCTCTTTAGAAGTTTTATATCAGTGTAATTCCACTAATGTGAATTGTTGGTGTAAATGAATATAGAGAAGGTCTTTGCTCCCTTTCTGCAGCCTGAATTTTAATATATTTTCTCCAATTAACTGGACTATTTTGCTTTGAGTTCTTATTAGGTGCACATTGCTTTAATCACGCACAGAACCTCTTCCAGATGGTGCCCATGGGCTTTCATTGCTTCAGGGATGCCCCCCATGCTTCAGAACTAAAAGCAATTTGGGACCTTCTTATGTAGAAACTGCAGACCTGTTACCCCAAATGGTGCTGTGCCTCTTGTTAGATGGAGTTATTCACAGTCAGTCCCGGCTTAGCTTTGGGGGTTTGGGACACTTCTAACTGTGAACACTTCAGTTGTGCAGGGAAATTCCCCTTTTGTGGGCGTATCTCCTGTTCTCCACTCCTTGGTGGATAGTATGTGAAGGAAAGCACTTGCCTGCTTTCTTGATCATCGTATTTTGACTCACCTTTTTTTCTCTCTGTAGACTGTCCTGAGGTGACCTCTGCTTCCTCCAGCTTCTCTCTATTTGGAACCTGTGGTCTGTGCTTTGGTCTCCCATGAACTGTCCATCCCCACGAGCTCTGCTGCTGCCCTTCACCACTGCTGCTGCCATTTCCTCACATTCTTTATCAGGAAACATCTTTAACATTCTTTATCAGGAACAACCAGTTCTGATTAAAGATGTCCCTGCTCACTGCATGGGGGTTGGACTAGATGGCCTCTAAAGGTCCCTTCCAACCTAAAACATTCTATGATTCTATGAATACAGAGGACTCATCCTGTCCCCCTTCCTAAGCACATCTAGGTTCCAGATGCAGGTCTCTCTCCCAGCTGGTAGATCCTTATCTCACTGAGATGCCAATCTCAGCCTTTACTACTCGGGTCATTTCACTGTCATGAGGTACATTGAGTGCCACCTCATCCTTGCTTCCAATCTCAAAACATCAGAGGAGTTGCCAGCATATATTACTTTGTCTGCTTTCACTCCTTTGCCTGCCTCATCTCCTCAGTTTCCATCTCTCATTTTACCCCTGATAGGTCGTGTGTCGTCCTCCCCCCTTTTGTTTCTTCTCTGCTCCTTGGGGCACAGATGTGCCATTTAGTTTTGGGCTCTCTTTGAAAACTTGTTTCTGCAAGTATCCCCTTCCTCAGCTGTGCTCTAGAAAAGAAGAAATCAAAAACAATTTCCTCAGCATCCCTGATGTAACATATACCTCTAGGGGAAAATGTGCTTACCCTTATTTAAACAAATGAAAACCAAATGTTTTATTGGGATGGCAGGAGAGGGTTAGGTGGCACAGGGCCCCAGGGAGGCAACCTCCAGTACCTAAGACTTGGGATTTCAAAGCCCAAGAATTCAGGCTTCTTTTTTACCTGGTGGTCAACTCCATCTGAAGTCTGAGTGATAATTTCAGTCTTGCCAGAACACACCCAGCTAAGCCGGTCCAGAAATACTCAAGCAATTTTGCCTTTGCTCCCAGACCTGTTCAGGGTTGCAGAGATGGCAGAAGCGTCGCGTCACCCAACGCGCAGTCAGGACTCTGGGATGGAAGAATGTCCTTGGGAAGTCGCTCGTCTCTGATAACCTTGTCACCTGTGGGCTGGAACTCTTCTGAAAACAGTAGGGTTTTCAGCTGAAATATGAAGTGGCCAATTTTTTACTTTTTGTGCATCAACCATGACATCTGGTGGTTTCTCGTGTTACTGCAGCTGCCTGACGCGTCCTGTCCTTGCAAAAATCGTGACGTCCTTACCGGGTTTGCTCAGTAATCCCCTACCAGTGACGAGGGCGGGTAACCTGCCTGCCACTCTCATGGCCGTATTTTGTTTGTAGATTTTTAAGAGGACGGACAGACAATATCGTGCTTATCCTAAGCCCGTGATTTTTAAACCCTCAAAATATGTGTTTCTGTAATAGGATTTTTTTTTTTATGTTTTGGTGTTTGGGCTCTTTTTGCTGATTTTGTTTGTTTTGTTTTATTTGGCAGCCTTTTTGTTGGTTTTGTTGGACGCTTTCTGGGGGTTTTAACCTTTTTTTGTGAGGGAAGTGAAGCAAAATAGTGCACACACCCACACCC